>NC_091287.1:398776803-399104803 GCF_032444005.1 Ranitomeya imitator | reverse complement strand
TCTGGAAGGAATTTTTATCGTGCTACTTTATATTGTCTGCAGTGTGATCCCTTAGAAGTGTGTCCTTAAAAGTGTGGATTACAGTAGAATTAAAACCTGAAAGATGTATACAGACTGTGCCCTGCTACCTGCCACCATCGCACTCTAACAAGCATCTCTATTCTTCCAACAGGTATGTCTATCCAGCCAGCTTCCCTGCGCTGTCTGTCTATGAAGTGCACATAATTACATCACCCAGCTTTCCACACAGACTTTCCTCTGCTCCTAGCATTCTCATGGTATGTCTATCCAGCCAGCTTCCCTGCGCTGTCTGTCTATGAAGTGCACATAATTACATCACCCAGCTTTCCACACAGACTTTCCTCTGCTCCTAGCATTCTCATGGTATGTCTATCCAGCCAGCTTCCCTGCGCTGTCTGTCTATGAAGTGCACATAATTACATCACCCAGCTTTCCACACAGACTTTCCTCTGCTCCTAGCATTCTCATGGTATGTCTATCCAGCCAGCTTCCCTGCGCTGTCTGTCTATGAAGTGCACATAATTACATCACCCAGCTTTCCACACAGACTTTCCTCTGCTCCTAGCATTCTCATGGTATGTCTATCCAGCCAGCTTCCCTGCGCTGTCTGTCTATGAAGTGCACATAATTACATCACCCAGCTTTCCACACAGACTTTCCTCTGCTCCTAGCATTCTCATGGTATGCTTTTCAGCTAACCCCAGCATACCCTGTGTTATTTATGACCTTGTTTACTCAGGCCTGATTGTATGCATCTGGTCCACCCTTAATTCTCTGACCAAGATGAGCAGAGACCACTCCTCTCTGCTTCACACCTGAACGCACTTAGTTTGCCATATATTGCATAGTATAAGTCTGCATGGACTTCAGTCTGCAGTGTGATCCCTTAGAAGTGTGTCCTTAAAAGTGTGGATTACAGTAGAATTAAAACCTGAATTGAACCTGAAGGGAACTGAAGGTAACTGGCCACAGTCTTTGAAAAGAATGTTTCTGTTTGTTTTCACTTTCACTCCTATAATCCTTCACTTTCTGCTACCTCCCCTGATCCCTACACCTAGTAAGGAAATGTTCATCTCCTCTTCAATCCTCCCCATCCATCTCACCTCCTCCTCCAAACTGTTCCTTAACATACAATCCTCTGTCTCCAAGCACAGACAGCCCCCTCAAGCCCTCTCCTGCTCCCACCTGCTAACACTTTCTCTGCTCCTTCTTACTGCTGGTGATATCTCTCCAAATCCTGGTCCTCCTCACCATATTCCCACAATCATTTCTACCTCCCATCCACGCTCTAGCACAAACTTCCGTAACCTCTCTAACCTAATACCCATTCACCCAGCCCCCGCTTCCCCAGTCCCACTAACGGGAGCTCTGTGGAACGCTCGCTCTGTCTGCAACAAGCTCTCCTACATCCATGATCTCTTTGTTACTACCAAACTTTCCTTCCTTGCCATCACCGAAACCTGGCTCACCCCCTCTGACTCAGTCTCCCCTGCTGCACTCTCTTACGGTGGCTTCCACCTTTCCCACACACCCCGCCCCAGCAGCAAACATGGCGGAGGAGTTGGTTTTCTCCTGTCAGATAACTGCTCCTTCACTCCAATCCCACTGCCACCCTCTGTTACCCTCCCTTCCTTTGAGGTGCACTCTATGCGCATCTATTCCCCCACCAACCTCCAACTGGCTGTCATTTACCGCCCCCCAGGGCCAGCCACCATCTTCTTTGACCACTTCACCACCTGGCTACTTCATTTCCTTTCTGCGGACATCCCCACTATCATCATGGGCGACTTCAACATACCCATTGACACTTCCCTCTCAGCTGCCACTAAACTTCTATCTCTCACTTCCTCCTTCAGCCTCACTCAATGGTCTTCTGCAGCCACTCACAAAGACGGTCACACACTGGACCTCATCTTCACCCGCCTCTGCTCTCTATCTAACCTCTCTAACTCACCTCTTCCTCTCTCTGACCACAACTTTCTCACATTCTCATCTCTCTCCACTCCATGTCTACAATCCCCACCCCACAAACTTTCACACCCTCGCAGAAATATTAAACATCTTGACCTACATTCATTCTCTGAATCCCTCCTCCCCCTCACAGGCATAAGTTCCATACACAATGCGGATGACGCTGCTGCTCTATATAATACCACAATAGCTGTAGCTTTGGAATCTGCTGCCCCACTTACACATACCAAAGCTCGCAAAATCAACAGACAGCCCTGGCACACCAGCCTGACCAAAGAACTTAGGCGAGCTTCCAGAGCTGCTGAGCGCAGATGGAAAAGATCCCACTCTAACGAGCACTTCATCGCATTCAAACAGTCCCTCACTACTTTCAAGACCACACTTGCCACAGCTAAACAAACCTACTTCTCATCTCTCATATCCTCCCTCTCTCACAACCCTAAACAGTTATTCAACACCTTCAATTCTCTCCTCCGTCCCCCAGCACCTCCTCCCTCCCCACTTATCTCTGCTGAAGACTTTGCCTCATTTTTCAAGCAGAAGATTGATAGCATTAGAGACAGTTTTGGTCAACAAACCCCAGAGCTCTTCCTCCCGATTTCACAGCCCTCCACCTCCAAAACCAACTTCTCCACCATTACAGAAGATCAACTCTCCACTCTACTCTCAAGATCACATCTCACCACCTGTGCACTTGACCCACTCCCATCCCACCTCATCCCAAACCTCACCACAATCTTCATCCCAACCCTAACCCATCTCTTCAACTTATCTCTAACAACTGGTGTTTTCCCCTCAAGCTTTAAACATGCCTCCATCACACCTATCCTCAAAAAGCCCTCTCTTGACCCATCCTCTGTATCTAGCTATCGCCCTATATCACTTCTCCCCTATGCCTCCAAACTACTGGAACAACACGTTTACCTTGAACTGTCCTCCCATCTCTCTTCCTGCTCCCTCTTTGACCGCCTACAATCTGGCTTCCGGTCACACCATTCCACCGAAACTGCCCTAACTAAAGTCACCAATGACCTCTTAACCGCCAAGAGCAAGCGACACTACTCTGTCCTCCTCCTCCTCGACCTGTCGGCTGCCTTTGACACAGTGGACCATTCCCTATTATTACAAACCCTCTCATCCCTTGGCATCGCAGACTTGGCCCTATCCTGGATCTCATCATACCTAACAGACCGGACATTCAGCGTCTCCCACTCACACACCACCTCCTCACCTCGCCCTCTATCTGTCGGAGTCCCACAAGGTTCAGTCCTTGGGCCCTTGCTCTTCTCCATTTACACCTTTGGCCTGGGACAGCTCATAGAATCTCATGGCTTTCAGTATCACCTCTATGCTGACGACACACAGATCTACATCTCTGGACCAGATATCACCTCCCTTCTAACCAGAATCCCTCAATGTCTGTCCACTATTTCATCCTTCTTCTCCGCTAGATTTTTGAAACTTAACATGGACAAAACAGAATTCATCATCTTTCCCCCATCTCACGCGACCCCCCCAACGAACCTATCAATTACAGTAAATGGCTGCCCACTCTCCCCAGTCCCACAAGCTCGCTGCCTCGGGGTAATCCTTGATGCTGATCTCTCCTTCAAACCACATATCCAAGCCCTTTCCACTTCCTGCCGACTGCAACTCAAAAATATTTCACGAATCCGTTCATTCCTCAACCATGAATCTGCAAAAACCCTAGTCCATACCCTCATCATCTCTCGCCTTGACTACTGCAACCTCCTGCTCTGTGGCCTCCCCGCTAACACTCTCGCACCCCTCCAATCTATTCTAAACTCTGCTGCCCGACTAATCCACCTGTCCCCCCGCTATTCCCCGGCATCTCCCCTCTGTCAATCCCTTCACTGGCTCCCCATTGCCCAGAGACTCCACTACAAAACCCTAACCATGACGTACAAAGCCATCCACAACCTGTCTCCTCCATACATCTGTGACCTCGTCTCCCGGTACTTACCTACCCGCAACCTCCGATCCTCACAAGATCTCCTACTCTACTCCCCTCTTATCTCCTCTTCCCACAATCGTATACAAGATTTCTCTCGCGTATCACCCCTACTCTGGAACCCTCTACCACAACACATCAGACTCTCGCCTACCATCGAAACCTTCAAAAAGAACCTGAAGACCCACCTCTTCAGACAAGCCTACAACCTGCAGCTACCACCGATCGACCAAACCGCTGCATGACCATCTCTACCCTCACCTACTGTATTCTCACCCATCCCTTGTAGATTGTGAGCCCTCGCGGGCAGGGTCCTCATTCCTCCTGTACCAGTTATGACTTGTATTGTTTAAGATTATTGTACTTGTTTTCATTATGTATACCCCTCCTCACATGTAAAGCGCCATGGAATAAATGGCGCTATAACAATAAATAATAATAATAATAATAATAATATTGTGCATGTGGATTATGAGTTTCTATGACATGTCAATACTGGCATGTATTCACTGCATTTATATTTCCATTTACTATTCCTTATTATTTCTTTTTTAGTATTTCACTCCTGCATCGTATACACATCTTCTTTACGTTTTTTTCACTTTTCAATAAATTTCATCTCGAGCACTTTTTGTAATGTATTATCATATTTTATATCACTTTGGCACTATCAATATCTTTTACTGGATATTTCAATTCGGTATCAAATAACACCCTTCTTGCGGTTTTATATATGTTTGGGCATGTATTATCTCTTTTAAAATTTTACACTCACCTTTATTATATTTTATCATAATTTCGTCTATTATGAAGTTTTCACATGCACCAATCATGTCATTGGATACTATGGAATCCGTAGCGGTATTAATTAACAATGATACACTCATTCACTTTCACGTTCGTTGTAAATTATCTGTCCTTTGTTCATACTTTATTTCATTGCGTTTTATTTTGTGCACTTCTCTTTTAATAATCCCATGCACAAGCAGATTGGTCATATATTTTACTTTCCTATATATAATACCCATATATTCATATTTCCTCCTCCACTATACCATACCAAATAGTCCCTCTGTCAGGCCGATATGACAGCTCTATAAGTCATATTATACGGAATAAATCGAGCCATATCAGTCTCGGCTGTGTGGTTATGCGCATGCGCAGTCTTCCTCTTCTCGTGATCTTCCCACCACGCTCATCTGGATGGGCAGGTGGTATGCGCCTGCGCGTCGGGAGTGGAGAGGGGAAGATTATACTTACATACGAGAGAGGCGACGCGGTCATGCGCTATGGACGTCACGCAGCCGACCAAATCTATTGGTCAGGGCATCCTATAAAGAGTCAGCTGTCCCTCACCCTGACACGCCCCCGGAAGAAGCAGGCGGCGAAACGCGCGTCGAGGTGAAGGGACACCGCCGTTTTGGATCCAGGACAGCATCACACATCGGTCCCTCAGGTACTGGCACTATTGCACTTTTGTCTGCACCGTAACTTTGGTAGATCCTTGACCGTTATAGGATCTAGTGAAAGTAGCATGGATTAGCTGTTCAGCAGCGATGGTAATGCCACTCGGCATCTGGGAGGTAATAATGGAGCAATAGCTTGTTATGAGGGATTCTCCTTTATAGGTTCATAGCTAGTTGTTTGCCCATGTTTCTATATATACCCCCATTCCGGTAACAATCCTATACAACTAAATGCTGCATGTCATACCAGCCTCCTCTGATGCTGCAGCCGCTTCTCCTATCAGTCCCGCTCTCTCCATTTCTCCTCGCCGTTCTCAGTGTCGCGCCGGTTCCCCGCGTCCTCTTCCTGCTGCTCGGGGATTTCGGCGTAGGGTGCGCGCTCCTCTTCCCTCCCGTCCTGTACCTGCTCCACACATGCGCCTTAGGACGCGGGCGTGCACTTCTTCCTCCAGTTAACCATTTCGGACCCTCCCTGCTCCTGTCTCCTCCAATCTGGTACTTTTTTGGGCTATATCAGGCCTCGCCTCCATAATGGAGGTGCCTGATTGTTGTGTGCAGTTTGTACCTTCGTTTGGCCCTGTCTGGTTCAGATCTTTTTCTGCTCCGGTCTGGTCCGTTTTCTCAGGCTCATTCTCCTCCTGTCTTCCCTCCGTTTTCCCAGCCTGTCAGGTGTGGAGATTTTTGTAAACTCTGCGTGAATTTTTTGTAGTGTTTTATACTGACCGCACAGTATTCCATCCTGTCCTATCTATTTAGCTAGACTGGCCTCCTGTGCTCATCCTGGTTTCATTCTGTGTATGTCTTTTCCCTCTCCACTCACAGTCATTATTTGTGGTGGGCTAATCTATCCTTTGGGGATTTTCTCTGAGGCAAGATAGCTTTTCTGCTTCTATCTTTAGGGGTAGTTAGCTCTTAGGCTGTGACGAGATGCCTAGGGAGAGTTAGGAGCATTCCACGGCTACTTCTAGTGTTGTGTTGAGCTTAGGGACTGCGGTCAGTACAGTTACCACGTCCTTCAGAGCTCGTTCCATGTTGCTCCTAAACCACCAGATCATAACACATGTGCCTATGGCGGGACGATGCGGGGGGGCGGCACCTGAGCAGGTTTTTTTTTTTATAAATTCCGGGCCGGGGTCACCTTAAACCCCGCCCCCACCCCGCCCACCTGCTTGCCTCCTTGAAGACATGTCACATCATACAGTATGATTCATACTCACCTACTCCAGTGATTCCTGGTCTGGTCTCAGCGACTGCAGCTCGTCCTGTGTGAGCGGTCACGTGGTACCGCTCATTAAGGTGATGAATATGGACGCATATTCATCACCTTAATGAGCGGTACCATGTGACCGCTCACACAGGACGAGGGTGCTGCGCCGGGACAGAGGTGGAGGATTCCATTCTGCGCGGTGTGGAAAAGGTGAGTATGATGACAGCCAGGGAGGATGGGGGGAGGATGAAGGAGGATGGGGAGCCGAGCCATACAAGATGGGAATGGCGGGGAGTCGGTGAGCCATGCATGGAGGGGGCCAGGGGGGAGAGATGAGCTATGCAAGATGGGAGCCGATGAGCCATGCATACAGGGGGGATGGGAGATGAGCCAGAGCCACTCATGCATACAGGGAGGGGGACATGAGCCACGCATACAGGGAGGGGGGGAAGATGAGCCACCCACGCATACAGGGAGGGGGAGATGAGTCACGCATATGGGCCAGGGGGGAGAGATGACGAGCCATGCAAGATGGAAGCCGATGAGCCATGCATACAGGGGGGATGGGAGATGAGCCAGAGCCACCCATGCATACAGGGAGGGGGAGATGAGCCACGCATACAGGGGGGGAAGATGAGCCACCCATGCATACAGGGAGGGGGAAATGAGCCACCCACACATACAGGGGGGGGAAGATGAGCCACCCATGCATACAGGGAGGGGGAGATGAGCCACGCATACAGGGAGGGGGTGAGATGAGCCACTGATGCATACAGGAGGGGGGATGAGCCATTCATACAGGAGGGGGGAGTCGGGAGAGATGAGCCATGCATACAGAGAGGAGGGGGAGATGAGCCATGCATACAGCCTGGGAGGGGGGGAGATGAGCCATGCATACAGGGAGAGGGGGCAGAGATGAGCCATGCATGATGGGAGCAGGGAGCCGATGAGCCATGCATGGGGGGGAGATGAGCCATGCATACAGGGTGGGGGGTGGGCCATTATACAGTATGCATGGAGCATCATATGTGGCCATTATACAGTATTGAGCATCATGTGTGGCCATTACACAGTGTGGAGCAACATGTGTGGCTATTATACAGTATTGAGCATCATGTGTAGCCATTATACAGTATGGAGCATCATGTGTGGCTATTATACAGTATTGAGCATCATGTGTGGCTATTAGACAGTATTGAGTATCATGTGTGGCCATTATACAGTATGTAGCATCATGTGTAGCCATTATACAGTATGCATTGAGCATCATGTATGGCCACTATACAGTATGTAGCATCATGTGTGGCCGTTATACAGTGTGGAGCATCATGTGTGGCTATTATACAGTATTGAGCATCATGTGTGGCCTTTATACAGTATGGAGCATCATGTGTAGCTATTATACAGTATTGAGCATCATGTGTGGCTATTATACGGTATTGAGCATCATGTGTGGCCATTATACAGTATGTAGCATCATGTGTGGCCATTACACAGTATGGAGCAATCATGTGTGTCCATTATACACTATGGAGCATCATGTGTGGCCATTATACAGTATTGAGCATCATGTGGGATCATTATACAGTATGGAGAACTGTGTGTGGGCATTATACAGTATGGAGCATCATGTGCGGCCATTATACAGTATTGAGCATCATGTGTGGCTATCATACAGTATGGAGCATCATGTGTGGCCATTATACAGTATGGAGCACTGTGTGGCCATTATACAGTATTGAGCATCATGTGTGGCCATTATACAGTATTGAGCATCATGTGTGGCCATTATACAGTGTGGAGCACTGTGTGGCCATATTTTTTTTTGTTATAATTATTGTATATGAAACAGTGTGATTAGCAGTGCTAAATGGGTGTGGTTGGGACATGGATATGGGTGTGACTAGTTGTGAAATGGGTGTGGTCAGAGGCGTGGCCTAAAATTTGCCAAAACTTTATACCTTTTTCCCTTCTTCAAAAGTTGGGAGGTATGGTATTGCATTTGCCAGATCACGGCAAGTGCCGCAAATCCCATAGGGAATGAATGAAGCCAAACGCAGTGTTGCCATAAGTGATCCGTTATGTGGCAGATGCAGAAAAACTGCCGGATCTGCTGCAAAAGACTACTTTCACATCAGCGATTCTTGCCAAAGTCACTGCCGATAGTGTCATACTCACCAAAGGGGGAGGCAGCCAACTTATGAACCAGGGTAAAATCAAGAACTTTGAGGTACTGCAGGAGGAATTCCAATTGCCAAGTTTTGAGATAAATCAATATTGCCGTATCTCCCACGCATTTCTGGCACAGTGCAAAAGAGATGGTCGGTCCATGTGGATCAGTTGGTCCAGGCCTTTCTCACTCGGTATCCAGGGAAGCCTGGGGTCCTGTGGCCCCCCATTGAGAGGGGGGTACTGTCATGATCCAGCCTGGAGATTACTTTCTGCCTTCCCTTCTCTGGTCTGGTCATGGAGGGGTTAACCTTTCCTGCCTCTCTTTGATTTTTGGGTGGCTATTTATTTATTTGTCAGCAATAGCTCTGGTCCTCGGCTTGAGCAGCTGACCCATTATTCCCTAGTGATCCTTCTGCCTCTGACTTCCTGTATTGGTGTCTGACCCATTCCTTATCCCTGACTCGTTTGTTGAGTTCCCTATAGTGTATGACTCGGCTTGAACTTTGAACCCCGCCTCCTGTTTCCTGTTTTTGATACTACGCTCTCTGACCAGCTTTTGACTTACTGGCTCATAATGTGACTCTGCCTCCCGTCTCTCATTTTTAATACTGCGTCCCTCGTCCGGCTCTGACTCTCTGGCTAGTACCCTGACTCCTCTTTCCATCTCCTGTCTCTGGCACCGCGCTCTCGGCTGTTAACGGCCCGGTTAGTTTGGCTTCTCTTTGGCCATCTCATGGTGGCATCCGTTGCAGTACCTCTACTCCTCTGGAGGTGAGCTACGATCGTCCTCCAGTAATTGCCGGTGGTACTGCACCCTTGGCAACACGACACCTTCCCACCTGCTTATTTTCCATCTTTCTCCATCCTTCTCAGGCTCTATCATGCCAGGGCTGTCAATGAAAGATGAGATGGGGTGACGATACTGAGGGAAAACAAGCAGGTGGGAAGCTGTATAAATGATTGGCCCCATCGTGAAGCACCGAGCACCTGTACTTGGTGTTATCAGTCATTCTATGCTGACAAAGTCCCTTTAACGGTGATTGTCCAAGATTTTGAGCACACATCTGACATTTATGGCACATGTAGATATGGCATAATTGTGTAAGATCGGAATTCTTTGTTCTGGGTTGTTCTGAAACAAAATTTGAATTTCAGCCTAAATGTCTAATTGAATAATCTAATCACTTTTTATAATATACTTGAATTAAACATTCCCTACCATTTTGTCAGTGACTTCTGTATCAGGGTATGGGCTTGAAGGAGTTTGCGGCTGTTGTCTGACCCTCCTTTAAGAATGTGAATTTGTCAGTGAGAGGTTCTCCTCCCGTCATTTTTACCCCAAGTTCAGCAATAGTGATTGGCACTAAAATACTGAAGAATTGCACAATTGCACTTAAAGGGGCTGTTCAGCTTGGACTCCCTCTGTAAATTCTTTATGGTCATTCTATATAGATGACTTAAAGAGGTATTCCCATCTCTAAAAGCCTATCCCACTCATATAGTGATAGTTAGTTAGTCAGTTACTTAGCTGTTAGTGGTTGTAACCATGGATACCTAAGCCACTGCAATAGCCTGCACATGGGGTAAGCGACATAGTGAAAGAGAAGAATTATTCTACATTTCCAGTTGGATGTATTTGCTATTATTATTATTATTACACCTACTACATATTGGTTTAGGATCCTGGAGATGGGAATACCACTTTCATTTAAAATTTCACTTTTTAATGATGGTGACAACTAGTAGCCAACTCAGAAGCAAGAAGGAAATTTGTCTCACAGTTGCATACTTTATTCAGGGCTATAAAACTATGCGTTTCGTGGACGTCCTGTCCACTTCCTCAGGTACATAGCCAATTGGCCGATTGGCTATGTATCTGAGGAAGTGGACAGGACATCCACCAAATGCGTAGTTTTATAGCTCTGAATAAAGTATGCAACTCTTCTGAACTCTGTGATTCCATTGCCTGATTTTAGAGGAGCGCGGAATTGTTGGCATCTTGAATATCCTATCCAGAATTTCTTAAAAATAAATTAATAGAATTCACAAAAATCTTCTTATAAAAAGTTTTACGCAAAGTGCCAAAGTATTAAAAAAGTACGGTATATGTTTGCAAAAGTATTAGGACACACCTTGGAATCATGGAATCCAGGTTTTTCATTCACTCCCACTGCCCCAGATGTATAAAATCCAACCGCTTGCCATGCAGACTTCCTTTACTAACATTTGTGAAAAAATGGATTGCTCTAAAGAGCTTACTGAATTCAAGCTTGGTTCGGTAATAGGACGTCACCACAGTAAGTGCTACAAGTCACTATGTAAAATGTTTTCCCTTGATTTCCCATGGAGCTCTGCTTGAAAGACTCCATACTCAGCTGGTCGCTTTAAGGAGAACGAGTAAGTTTCATATCGCACTCAGACAACCAGACTCTGCCCTAAAGCGATAAGCAACTAACACCTGAAACTGGCTATCTATAGGTGAGTTTCTGTCTTGGCATTTATCCCTGGACAGTGTACAAGATTCGTTAACATTCAGACATTGGCTTTTGGGTTGCTAGTGAGCAAGTGTGCTCGGATAAGGTGTTATTCAAGCATGCTCGTGTCCTGATCGAGTATTTCAGTGTGCTTGAAAAATATGTCTGAGACACTGCTTCTGCGTGTCTAACGGCTTTTCGACAGCCGCAAAACATGCATAGATTGCCTGTTCGTTAGGTATGCAGCTGTGGCGTCTCGAGCATTTTTTTCGAGCAAGCCAAAAATACTCGATTAAGACACGAGTGTGTTCTGATAACACCTTATCCAAGCATGCTGGTTTATCACTGGTAGCTATCTCTATCAGGTGAAACTTGTTAATTTTCTTCTAGGGAGCATAGCTTGTGAGAATAATTTCTTAGCTGGTCTTTTTAACCCCTTAGGGCTGCGGCCAATTTCTCTTTTCATTATTTCCTCCCCTTATTCCAAGACACATTTTATTTTTATGTCCACGTAGATGTATGAGAGCTTGTTTTTTCCAGGACAATCTGGGACTATGGGCTGTGCATTAAACTACATAGATGATTATGTGCTGTTCATTATACTACGCAGATGACTATGGGAGATGCATTATACTACGTGGATGACTATGGGCTGTGCATTATATTACATGGATGACTATGGGCTGTGCATTATACTACATGGAGAACTGTTGTGAATTCCGTGGCAGAGCTCCCTCCTGTGGTCACAAGTGGTACTGCGGCTTCTGAGTTTCCTTCCTCAGGTGATGTGGTGAAGTCGTTAGGTGCTGCTCTATTTAACTCCACCTAGTGCTTTGCTCCTGGCCTCCAGTCAATGTTCTAGTATTGGTCTTGCTTCCTCCTGGATCGTTCCTGTGGCCTGTCTGCTCTGCATAAGCTAAGTTTTGCTTGTGTTATTTTTGTTTGCTATTTTTTCTGTCCAGCTTGCTTTATTGGTTTTTCTGGCTTGCTGGAAGCTCTGGGACGCAGAGGGAGCACCTCCGTACCGTTAGTCAGTGCGGAGGGTCTTTTTGCCCCCTCTGCTTGGTTTTTGTAGGGTTTTGTGTTGACCGCAAAGTTACCTTTCCTATCCTCGCTCTGTTCAGAAAGTCGGGCCTCACTTTGCTAAATCTATTTCATCTCTACGTTTGTATTTTCATCTCTACTCACAGTCATTATATGTGGGGGGCTGCCTTTTCCTTTGGGGTATTTCTCTGAGGCAAGGTAGGCTTATTTTTCTATCTTAGGCCTAGCTAGTTTCTCAGGCTGTGCCGAGTTAGGCGCAATCCACGGCTGCCTCTAGTGTGGTTGGATAGGATTAGAGATTGCGGTCAGCAGAGTTCCCACGTCTCAGAGCTCGTCCTATGTCTTTTGGTTATTGTCAGGTCACTTTGTGTGCTCTGAACTTCAAGGTCCATTGTGGTTCTGAATTACCTAATCATAACAGTACTGGAGGCCAAAAGTACTAATGCTTCTCAATAGAGGGAAAAAAGAAGTTCTGAGACCATTTTTTTTTCTTTGCACTGTGTTTTGCCTTTTTTTTCCCCTAGACATTTGGGTGGTTCAGGACACAGGTGTAGTGATGGACATTAAAGGTCTGTCTTCATGTGTGGATCATCTCACTGCAAGAGTACAAAATATTCAAGACTTTGTGGTTCAGAATTCTATGTTAGAGCCAAGAATTCCTATTCCTGATTTGTTTTCTGGAGATAGAGCTAAATTTCTGAGTTTCAAAAATAATTGTAAACTGTTTCTGGCTTTGAAACCTCGCTCCTCTGGTGACCCAGTTCAACAAGTTAGGATCATTATTTCTTTATTACGTGGCGACCCTCAAGACTGGGCATTTTCCCTTGCGCCAGGAGATCCTGCATTATGTAATATTGATGCGTTTTCCTGGCGCTCGGATTGCTGTACGATGAACCTAATTCGGTGGATCAGGCAGAGAAAAATTTGCTGGCTCTGTGTCAGGGTCAGGATGAGATAGAGATTTATTGTCAGAAGTTTAGAAAGTGGTCCGTGCTCACTCAATGGAATGAAGGTGCGCTGGCAGCTATTTTCAGAAAGGGTCTCTCTGAAGCCCTTAAGGATGTCATGGTGGGATTTCCCATGCCTGCTGGTCTGAATGAGTTTATGTCTTTGGCCATTCAGATCGGTCGACGCTTGCGTGAGCGTAAATCTGTGCACCATTTGGCGGTATTATCCGAGCATAAACCTGAGCCTATGCAGTGCGATAGGACTTTGACCAGAGTTGAACGGCAAGAACACAGACGTCAGAATGGGCTGTGTTTCTACTGTGGTGATTCCACTCATGCTATCTCCGATTGTCCTAAGCGCACTAAGCGGTTCGCTAGGTCTGCCACCATTGGTACGGTACAGTCAAAATTTCTTTTGTCCGTTACTTTGATCTGCTCTTTGTCATCTTATTCTATCATGGCATTTGTGGATTCAGGCGCTGCCCTGAATTTGATGGACTTGGAGTATGCTAGGCGTTGTGGGTTTTTCTTGGAGCCCTTGCAGTGTCCTATTCCATTGAGAGGAATTGATGCTACGCCTTTGGCCAAGAATAAGCCTCAGTACTGGACCCAGCTGACCATGTGCATGGCTCCTGCACATCAGGAGGATATTCGCTTTCTGGTGTTGCATAATCTGCATGATGTGGTCGTGTTGGGGTTGCCATGGCTACAAGTCCATAACACAGTATTAGATTGGAAATCAATGTCTGTGTCCAGCTGGGGTTGTCAGGGGGTACATGGTGATGTTCCATTTCTGTCTATTTCGTCATCCACCCCTTCTGAGGTCCCAGAGTTCTTGTCTGATTACCGGGATGTATTTGATGAGCCCAAGTCCAATGCCCTACCTCCGCATAGGGGATGTGATTGTGCTATCAATTTGATTCCTGGTAGTAAGTTTCCTAAAGGTCGACTGTTTAATTTATCTGTACCTGAGCACGCCGCTATGCGGAGTTACGTGAAGGAGTCCTTGGAGAAAGGTCATATTCGCCCGTCATCGTCGCCATTGGGAGCGGGGTTCTTTTTTGTGGCCAAGAAGGATGGTTCGCTGAGACCTTGTATAGATTACCGCCTTCTAAATAAAATCACGGTCAAATTTCAGTACCCCTTGCCGCTGCTATCTGATTTGTTTGCTCGGATCAAGGGGGCTAGTTGGTTCACCAAGATAGATCTTCGTGGTGCGTATAATCTTGTGCGTATTAAGCGGGGCGATGAATGGAAAACTGCATTTAATACGCCCGAGGGCCATTTTGAGTACCTAGTTATGCCTTTCGGACTTGCCAATGCTCCATCGGTGTTTCAGTCCTTTATGCATGACATCTTCCGAGAGTACCTGGATAAATTCCTGATTGTATACTTGGATGATATTTTGGTCTTCTCGGATGATTGGGAGTCTCATGTGAAGCAGGTCAGAATGGTGTTCCAGGTCCTGCGTGCTAATTCTTTGTTTGTGAAGGGATCAAAGTGTCTCTTTGGTGTTCAGAAGGTTTCATTTTTGGGGTTCATTTTTTCCCCTTCTACTATCGAGATGGACCCTGTTAAGGTCCAGGCCATCTATGATTGGACTCAGCCGACATCTCTGAAGAGTCTGCAAAAGTTCCTGGGCTTTGCTAATTTTTATCGTCGCTTCATCTGTAATTTTTCTAGTATTGCTAAACCATTGACCGATTTGACCAAGAAGGGTGCTGATGTGGTCAATTGGTCTTCTGCTGCTGTGGAAGCTTTTCAAGATGTGACGCCCGAGAGACCGGGGTACCCAGCACCGGACCAATGGGGTCTGTCTCTTGAGGGGGATGTCACGGGTGGCTTGACCCGGTGCTGTGGCCTCAGGCAATGCACAGTGTAAAGGGTATCGTGAGGGAACAGGCACTTACTTGATCAGCAGCAGGTTCTCCCAGCGGTGATGATCCCAATCCGGGATAGATGGCTATTATCCAAATGAAAGACTGAGGCACTGAAACGTTTAACCAGTTTACTTTAACAAAAAAGGATTTACAACCAGTCCTGTCACCGGAGTCTGTATGGGAACTCTGAGTTACTTTGACCCTGCCGGGGTCTTCACCTCTTATTGTACGCAATATCTGTGTGGCCCTGCTGCTGTATGTGAACTGGCTGCCGGCCCAATCTGTCCCCTCCGGGTCCTGGTTCGATGGGCAACCCGAGTCCTTTTATCGGCTTACCCCCTCCGGGAGTACCGCTGAACTCTGTGTCTGTTGCTGCGTCCGACCCTAGTGAAGCTGATATCACCTCACGTTTTTTCGGTTGCTGTATTATATGTAATGAATACAGCCACGGATCCGGTATCCGTCTTTGCGCCTGTTCTGGGTAGTGATTAATGCTACCCGGTTCTCACAATGTCCTTTTTCTCTATCCCTCTTCTCCTCAGGCCGGTGATTTGGGCCTGGAAACCGTCATAGGGCTGTTAGAAATTCAGCTGTATGACCTCTCACTTTCAGCTCCTTAGCCCAACTGCCAGTTCTTCTCTCAGACCAGAATGGATCAAGGGGAGTCTCTGGAGCTCCCCCTTCTGGCCGGAGGAGGTAGTGCAGTCTTGCTATTTTAGTATTTGTATTCAGTATCAGTAACTATATTTGTGGCAAATACCTCTAGGGGTGCCACATTCCCCCTTAGTTAAGAACAGTACTCCGGGACTGTGGGACGATAACATTTTGAAATAACAATTAATATGTACAGAGTCTTAAAAATGAAAAGTTACAAAAACCACTCAAGGAAACAAAAATAGAGTTCTGTAAAAAGTCACTTCAAATAGCGTCCATTAATACAGTTCTATCCTTGAAGGTACTAGGAAAGGCACTGCACTTTGTGTCCAAGAATTTAGTTCCATTTTTCCAACGGAGTTATCAATATAACGTCTAAAGAAAGTTCAAAAAGAGCAAAAAGCAAAGTTCAAAAAGCAGTCTTTCCGGAGCTTTGATTTAGTGCCTCCGGGCTGATAAAAAGTTCAAGAATATGCAAGAAGTTCATACAGACAAGTCTCTGTAGGTACTGGGCTTAAACGTTGCAGAATGATAACAATGACTATAGTTTTATAGTTGGTAATCTGCATACCTGGCCGGTAATTGACCCTGGGTACTACGCTGTGATCTACGTAACAGCGGTATCTCTCCATGTGGTGTACTACTGTCTACTGCGGATGTAGTATCTGCCCGCTCTGCTAAAGATAATTCCACGACTATGGAGTTGGCAAGTCCACTGTGAATGGGATCACTCTGATCAGGAATCTGTTCTTCCTGGCCTGGAATCTCCTGTAGTACGGGGTCAGCCTCTTCCTGTCTTGGGACTTCTGGTATTGGGTTCGGTGTTGGGTAAAAGGCCACCATGGGAACCACTACTGCACCATGGTATGTTAGTAGGGTTTTGGGAAAGTCTCCTATACAGGTGTGATACATTTCCTCTTCTTTTTCCTTTACTGGTTGGACCTGCATGGGTTGAATAACTTCTGGTTCTGGCTGGACAACTTCTGTCTCTTTCAATGCTTCCGGACATAATTTAAGATTGTCTCTTGACACTAGTACAGATGATAAGCCCCCGTTTTTGCTAATGAGACACATTTTAGGATTATCCATTCTTGTTGGTAAAACTGTGTAGGGTACGGCTTCCCACTGATTGTCTAGTTTATTGGTTCGACGATTTCTCTTGAGCACTTGGTCACCCGGTCTTAATGGGGTCGCTAGAGCATTCTGGTTGAAAGTTCGCTCTTGTCTTTCTCTAGTTTGCTGAAGGCTTCTTTCCACACTCTCTTGCACTTGGCGATACTGCTTTTGCCGTATGATATCCCAATTGGAGTCTTGGACTTCTGCGTCTGGTTTCAGAATACCCATTTCTAGATCGATTGGTAATTGGCCGGGTCTTGCACGCATAAGGTAAGCTGGGGTGCAATTGGTGGAACTCACCGGGACATGATTATACAGATCCACCAAGTCAGGCAATTTCTCTGGCCATTGATTCCTTTCTGCCTCAGGTAAAGTCTTTAGTAGTTCTATTACAATATGGTTCATCTTCTCGCATAAGCCGTTTGTTTGTGGATGATAGGCCGCCGTCCGGATCTTTTTGCAACCATACATATTACAGAATTCTCTGAAGATCTCTGATTCAAAGGCTGTACCTTGGTCGGTGAGAACCTGTTCCGGATATCCATGGGGTCTACAAAAGTACGTTTGGAACGCTTTGGCTGCTGTTTTTGCTGTCAGATCTTTTACGGGTACTACTACCAAGAAGCGTGAATAATGGTCCACGATGGTCAAGGCATAGACATAGCCGGACCGGCTTGGTGTCAACTTCACGTGGTCCATGGCTACAAGTTCAAGTGGTTGTTTGGTGATTATGGGCTGCAGTGGTGCTCTTTGGTTCTTTTGATCGTTTCTTCTGAGGTTGCAAGGGCCACAATTTCTGCACCACTGTTCGATTGATTTTCTCATCCCGACCCAATAAAATCTTTCTCTTAGAAGTACTTCTAACTTTTTCCAACCGAAGTGACCAGCACCATTATGGTAAGCTTCGAGGACCATCTTGACATCTTGTTTAGGCACGATAATCTGCCAAACCAATTCATGTGTTTTCGGATTGGTGTACCTTCTACAGAGCTTCCCTTGATACAGGAACATTTTGCCTCTCTCTTTCCAGAGTTGATGCGTCTCTTCTGGGGCATCCTCATCGGGATATGCACTTTGCTCAGTTAACAGTTCCTTCACCAACTTCACAGCCGGATTGCTGTCTTGGGTGTCAGCCCATCTATGGTGTGCTAACGGATTTAAATTCACCTCTTGTTGTTTCTGATAGGTACTTGACTGATGATGTTTTGCCTTGGGATGATGGAAGGCTGGTAGTTCAATTTCTTCAAGCTCCCCCGTTTCTTCTTCTACATCTCTCAAGTGTGGCATCCGGGATAGGGCATCGGCATTTCCATTCTTGCGACCTGCTCGATACTTGATCTTGAAGTTGTAATTAGATAACCGGGCTATCCATCGCTGTTCTAACGCACCTAATTTGGCTGTGTCCAGGTGGGTCAACGGATTGTTGTCAGTATAGACAATAAATTCTGCAGCAGCCAGATAGTGTTTGATACGTTCAGTCACAGCCCAAACTACTGCCAGTAGTTCCAATTTGAAGGAGCTATAATTTTCTGGATTTCTTTCAGTAGGCCGGAGCTTTCTACTTGCAAAGGCGATGACTTTCTCCCGACCTTCTTGCTTTTGTGACAGCACCGCTCCTAGTCCCACATTACTGGCATCGGTGTAGAGGATGAAAGGTTGATGGTAATCTGGGTTTGCCAGAACCTCTTCTCCGGTTAGTGCCTTCTTTAGTTGTTCAAAGGAGTCTTCCCTTTCATCGTTCCACTGAAAAGGAGGGTTTCGGTTTGAAGGTTTCTTCGTCTGCCCTACCAAGGCGTCTTGCAAGGGTGCTGCCAATTTGGTAAATCCTTTTATAAATCTGCGATAGTAACCCACCAATCCCAGGAATTGCCTCACTTCTTTTGCGTTGGTAGGTCTTGGCCAATCCCTTATGGCGCTTATTTTCTCGGGATCCGGTGCTACTCCCTCCGAACTCACGATGTGTCCCAGGTACTGTACCTTTGGCTTGAGAAGGTGACATTTGGATGGCTTGATTTTCATGCCATACCTGGATAAGGCTTCGAACACTTCTGCCAGGTCTATTAAGTGTTGTTCGTAAGTCTTTGAGTAGACGATCACATCATCTAGGTACAGGAGGACGGTCTCGAAGTTCTTGTGTCCGAGGCAGCATTCCATCAGCCGCTGGAAGGTACCGGATGCGTTGCAGAGTCCGAATGGCATGCGATTAAATTCACATAGACCCATTGGTGTGGTGAATGCCGTCTTTTCCTTATCTCTCTCAGCCACAGGGACTTGCCAATATCCGCTTGTTAAGTCTAAGGTGGAAAAATAATTAGCAGATTTCAAAGCAGTCAAGGACTCTTCTATCCTAGGCAAGGGGTAGGCGTCTTTATGGGTGATGTTATTAATCCGCCGGTAGTCTACGCACATTCTCATGGTTCCGTCCTTTTTTTTGACAAGCACTAGAGGGGCCGCCCAGGGGCTACAGCTGTCTCTTATTACCCCGGCCTGTTTCATCTCCCTCAGCATATCTTTTGCACATTGATAGTGAGCGGGCGGTATGGGTCTATATCTTTCTTTTATTGGGGGATGGTCACTGGTGGGGATTGTGTGTTCTACCCCTTCTATCCGTCCGAAGTCCAATGGGTGTTTACTGAAGACTTGTTCATATTCCGTCACTAGCCTATACACCCCTTGTTTTTGATGGGTAGGTGTTGAATTTATGCCCACGTGTCGCTGTTGACACCAATCCTCCAATTCTCCGTCTGAGCCGTTGCCTTCCACCTGACAGGTTGGTTCTAAGGGCTCAATGGTTGTGATGGCATTGTTGTCAACAGTATATAGCTTTGCCACTGTAGCATACCTTGGCAAAGTGACCTCTTCCTCTCCACAGTTCAAAAGTCGTACCGGCACTCGTCCCCGGTGTACCTCGACTACCCCTCGTGCTGTGAGTATAGTGGGCCTGCTGTCGGTGTACACTGGTTCTATTAAGGCTTGATAATCTCGTCCCTTAGTACCAATGGCTGCTCTACACCATACCAGCATTTCTGTTTTTGGTGGGATTACAATAGATGTTGGATCACTTACCCTCACACTGCCGATTTCTCCACCTGCAACTTCTACCTGTTGCCTTAACATCAATACTTTTATTTCCCTTTGGAAAACTCTCTGCTGGCAGGATTGGGCAGTTTCAGCAATTTGCTGTAAGACAGAAATAACTTCGGAAAAGCAGTTCTCTAACACATTCATTCCTATCAATACAGTTGGTTCACAGTTCCGCCGGTCAACATCAACAACAATTATACCCTGTTTCTTCAATTCTACTTTACCAATCTTTATGGTCATCTCCCTGAATCCTAGTTTCGGTACCAACTTACCATTACTGGCCCATATATCTAGTTCAACATCAGAGGGCCCTTTATCAATATCTGCATCAGCCCAGTACCTCTCATAAAGGATATACAGTATAGATGAAATCTGGGAACCTGTGTCCAGCAAAGCGTTGAGGGGAATTCCGTCCAGCACGATGGGGATAATGGGTCGTCCTCCGATGTACCTGTCGTGCCAGGGTGTTGGGCCTTGAAAGTTCATTCCTGCGAAGCGGCCCGCATTTACAGGGGATTCCCGTTTAAATCACAATCTCGTGCAAAGTGGCCTGGCTGCTGGCAACGGCGGCAAATGGGCTGTCCATCCGGTTGGTAGCGGTCGCGGGGTCGTCCTCTCCATGTCGGGTATCTCCGGGGTCTCATCCATGGAACATCCTCTCTACGGTTTGCGAACTCTATCTTGGGTCCTCTCATCTCCTGCATGGTTTTAGCCATTGAAGCAAAAACATCAGTTAAAGAGTCAAGCTTTTGTTGAAGAGCCTCATTAGTACTGGGCCCCAGGGGCCAGAGGCGTAGCTAGAGCTTTTGCCGCCCGGGGCTGTTCCCGAGTTTGGCGCCCCCCCCCCCCCCCCCGGCTCAATACACACAAAGGTTACCAAAAACGGTTTTCCTGTTTTGTAGAACTTAAACTGGGCCTAATGGTGTCACCCCCACATGCCACACCTGTGACTTAATACCACCACACCATGACCAGGCCACATAGTGACCGAATAATACTACATACAAGGGACAAATACCACAACACCATTTCCAGACCACATATTACCACCACATAGTGACTGAATACTACAATACTGATCAGTAATAAAAAAAAAACCACAATACTATCACAAGTGCCAGTATTCACAGGAGATCTGTACTTAGTATGCAGTGTCTATGTAGAGGTAATACAGAGATCACTGGTGACATTATACACAGGACCTCTATATAGTATACAGTGTATAGTGTCAGTGTATAGGTAACACTGACTCACCAGTGACGTCTCTAGGTGAAGTCCTTCATCTTTCATCCAGCACAGACCGCCATCATTCCTTCCAGCCAGGACTCGTTTCTGCAGGAAATAACACAGTTATCTCGAGCTCCGCTTGCAGAACACATTACTTAATTTTTCACAACTTCTACATTACATCACATGAAGAAAAAAAGGTGATATAGTGTCACTCTGCACAGTAACAGGACCGCCCCCCCATTTAAAACAGTATACTCAAAAAATAAAATAAATACATCACTGCAGTAATAATATCCCTTAATTAGCCCCTATGGTAATAATATTCCCCACCCTGGCCCCGTTTCTCATTCCTGGCTCCAGCCATATGTTCTCGCATCCTGCCCTCATGAGTATCCATTCTACCCCATATGATCTCCACATCCTGCCCCACCAGCCTCCATCGTATCCGTCCTGCCCCATGATCCAATCCTGCCCCGTGTCTCCAATCATGCCCCGTATCTACATTCTGCCCATGCCTCAAGTCCTGCCCCCAGTGTGTCCAGCATATTACCCCCATGTTGTCCAGCAATCTGCCACAGTGTGTCCAGCATATTACCCCCATGTTGTCCAGCAATCTGCCCCAGTGTGTCCAGCATATTACCCCCAGTGTGTCCAGCAATCTGCCCCAGTATGTCCAGCACTGCCCCCAGTGTGTCCAGCAATCTGCCCCAGTGTCCAGCCTTTCCCCAGTGTGTCCAGCAGTCTGCTCCAGTGTGTCCAGCATATTACCCCCAGTGTCCAGCATTGCCCCAGTGTGTCCAGCATATTACCCCCAGTGTGTCCAGCAATCTGCCCCAGTGTCCAGCATTGCCCCAGTGTGTCCAGAAGTCTGCCCCAGGGTCTCCAGCATTGCCTCAATGTGTCCAGAAATCTGCCCCAGGGTCTCCAGTATTGCGCCAGTGTGTCCAGCATTCTGCCACATGGTCTCCTGTATTGCCCCAGTGTGTCCAGCATTCTGCCCCATGGTCTCCAGTATTGCCCCAGTGTGTCCAGCAATCTGCCCCATGTTCTCCTGTATTGCCCCAGTGTGTCCAGCAATCTGCCCCATGGTCTCCTGTATTGCCCCAGTGTGTCCAGCATTCTGCCACATGGTCTCCTGTATTGCCCCAGTGTGTCCAGCAATCTGCCCCATGGTCTCCTGTATTGCCCCAGTGTGTCCAGCATTCTGCCACATGGTCTCCTGTATTGCCCCAGTGTGTCCAGCATTCTGCCCCATGGTCTCCAGTATTGCCCCAGTGTGTCCAGCAATCTGCCCCATGGTCTCCTGTATTGCCCCAGTGTGTCCAGCAATCTGCCCCATGGTCTCCTGTATTGCCCCAGTGTGTCCAGCATTCTGCCACATGGTCTCCTGTATTTCCCCAGTGTGTCCAGCAATCTGCCCCATGGTCTCCAGTATTGCCCCAGTGTGTCCAGCAATCTGCCCCATAGTCTCCTGTATTGCCCCAGTGTGTCCAGCAATCTGCCCCATGGTCTCATGTATTGCCCCAGTGTGTCCAGCAATCTGCCCCATGGTCTCATGTATTGCCCCAGTGTGTCCAGCAATCTGCCCCATGGTCTCCAGTATTGCCCCAGTGTGTCCAGCATTGCCCCAGCCCCAGACAGTCAGACATAAAGAAAAAAAAAAAAAGTAAAATCCTCACCTCTCCCGTTCCTAGCGCAGGTCCGGTGCAGTCAGCGTCTCTCCGGCTCTGCGACGCTCAGGACAGAGAGGCTGAGCGGCGCGCACAGTAGTGACGTCATCGCGCCCTCTGCTCTGAGACGTCGCAGAGTCAGAGGACGCTGCAGCTGCCGGCGCCGCAGGAACCAGGAGAGGTGAGTATAGAGCGGGGGGCGGGGTCCGGTGGTGGGGGGAGCTGGCCCTGGTCGTGTTTTAAGATTTAAAGGGGCGTCTTTTTTTTTTTTTTTCTTCTCCTGCAGCGCCGGCCGCCCCCCGCATTGTGCCGCCCGGGGCGGACCGCCCCCCCCCGCACCCCCTTCCTACGCCACTGCCAGGGGCTTAGCAATGGCCCCGGACATAGCTGATGTCACTGGCACTCCCTGTTGTTGAGGTGCCTCTGCCATAGGTTGCGCAGGATCCTGATCCCGAGGTGCCTCTGCCAGCTGGAGACGTATAGCGCTCTCCTTTAATTGAGCAAATGTCAATTCAGGGTTCTTAAAAACAAGCATGCTCACATGCCCCCGGTGAGAAGGGGTGTAGAGTCCCTCCATAAATTGATCTCTTAGCAGTTTATCCGCTCCGGTGTTAAAAATGGGTTCAGCCAGTGTAAGTGATTTAAGGGCTTCCTGCAGGTTTAAGGCAAAGTCTCTCACGCCCTCATTAACTTTTTGTTTGCAATTAAAGAATCGTATTTTAGCTTTGCTTCTGGCAGTGGTTTCAAACGTAGCTTTTAATCCAACAAATATGCGTTCAACAGTGCCTTTTAGATCAGCTGCCCATGCTGTGACTTCTCGCTTAGCATGGCCACTTAACTGCATCATCAGGAGACTAACACGCTGAACTTCACCCACGGGGAACATGTTAAAATGGGCCAGCATCTTTTCTCTGAAATCGTCAAGGGTATTAGGCTCACCTTCATACATTGGAAGCCACGGGCCACCTGGGGTATATGGCATCAGCACTGGCATGATGGGCGCCACTCCTTGCACCGCTGCGCTACCAGACGCTCTATCGACACTCTGTCTTTCAGCTGCATTAGCGCTGCCGGGTGCTGCGGCATCTCCGTGCTGCGACATACTGTGCCCCCTTGGTTAATCCGGACCCTTCCGGTCCTCCGCTTCCGTCGGGATAGTGTAGATTCGTTCTGCTGTGGTTTTCCCCTTGCTCTGACGTCAGAGCGCTCAGCTTGGTGCCGCCCACAATGACACGCCCCCTGCTGCTCCCGCCCGCCGCGCGCTCTGTAATGGCGGATTCTGAAGTTTTTCAGTTAGACTGGGGCTCAGGTAATGGCATAGCTCAATTAACAGTCTTGCGCCTAACGGTTATGAGGTGATTACCTCAGGGGATGGCGGCCATCTTTACTCCATTATAACCAATGGGGAAAAGTCACTTTCAATAGTTTTTAATGGGAAATGGAATTTTCTTTAATAAAGTCAATTTTCACGATTTTTCATCCAAATTTTCAAAGTTTTGGGCTCCAATCACGGCACACAATACCCGGTATATGGGCTGGCTCTATCCTGTTCGTGACGCCAATTGTGATGCCCGAGAGACCGGGGTACCCAGCACCGGACCAATGGGGTCTGTCTCTTGAGGGGGATGTCACGGGTGGCTTGACCCGGTGCTGTTGGCTCAGGCAATGCACAGTGTAAAGGGTATCGTGAGGGAACAGGCACTTACTTGATCAGCAGCAGGTTCTCCCAGCGGTGATGATCCCAATCCTGGATAGATGGCTATTATCCAAATGAAAGACTGAGGCACTGAAACGTTTAACCAGTTTACTTTAACAAAAAAGGATTTACAACCAGTCCTGTCACCGGAGTCTGTATGGGAACTCTGAGTTACTTTGACCCTGCCGGGGTCTTTGCCTCTTATTGTACGCAATATCTGTGTGGCCCTGCTGCTGTATGTGAACTGGCTGCCGGCCCAATCTGTCCCCTCCGGGTCCTGGTTCGACGGGCAACCCGAGTCCTTTTATCGGCTTACCCCCTCCGGGAGTACCGCTGAACTCTGTGTCTGTTGCTGTGTCCGACCCTAGTGAAGCTGATATCACCTCACGTTTTTCCGGTTGCTGTATTATATGTAATGAATACAGCCACGGATCCGGTATCCGTCTTTGCGCCTGTTCTGGGTAGTGATTAATGCTACCCGGTTCTCACAATGTCCTTTTTCTCTATCCCTCTTCTCCTCAGGCCGGTGATTTAAGCCTGGAAACCGTCATAGGGCTTTTAGAAATTCAGCTGTATGATCTCTCACTTTCAGCTCCTTAGCCCAACTGCCCAACTGCCAGTTCTTCTCTCAGACCAGAATGGATCAAGGGGAGTCTCTGGAGCTCCCCCTTCTGGCCGGAGGAGGTAGTGCAGTCTTGCTATTTTAGTATTTGTATTCAGTGTCAGTAGCTATATTTGTGGCAAATACCTCTAGGGGTGCCACAAAGAGTTAAAGCGTCGTTTTTCTTCTGCCCCTGTGTTGTGTCAACCAAATGTTTTGCTTCCGTTCCAGGTCGAGGTTGATGCTTCTGAAATTGGAGCGGGGGCTGTTTTGTCGCAGAGAAGTTCTGATTGCTCGGTGATGAAACCATGCGCCTTCTTTTCCAGGAAGTTTTCGCCTGCTGAGCGAAATTATGATGTTGGCAATCGAGAGTTGCTGGCCATGAAGTTGGCATTCGAGGAGTGGCGTCATTGGCTTGAAGGAGCTAAGCATCGCGTGGTGGTCTTGACTGATCACAAGAACTTGACTTATCTCGAGTCTGCCAAACGGTTGAATCCTAGACAGGCTCGTTGGTCGCTGTTTTTCTCCCGTTTTGACTTTGTGGTTTCGTACCTTCCGGGCTCTAAAAATGTGAAGGCGGATGCCCTGTCTAGGAGTTTTGTGCCCGACTCTCCGGGTTTGTCTGAGCCGGCGGGTATTCTCAAAGAGGGAGTAATTTTGTCTGCCATCTCCCCTGATTTGCGGCGGGTGCTGCAAAAATTTCAGGCTAATAAACCTGATCGTTGCCCAGCGGAGAAACTGTTTGTCCCTGATAGGTGGACGAATAAAGTTATCTCTGAGGTTCATTGTTCGGTGTTGGCTGGTCATCCTGGAATCTTTGGTACCAGAGATTTAGTGGCTAGATCCTTTTGGTGGCCGTCTCTGTCGCGGGATGTGCGTTCTTTTGTGCAGTCCTGTGGGATTTGTGCTCGGGCTAAGCCCTGCTGTTCTCGTGCCAGTGGGTTGCTTTTGCCCTTGCCGGTCCCGAAGAGGCCTTGGACACATATCTCTATGGATTTTATTTCGGATCTCCCCATCTCTCAAAAAATGTCGGTCATTTGGGTGGTTTGTGATCGCTTTTCTAAGATGATCCATTTGGTACCCTTGTCTAAATTACCTTCCTCCTCTGATTTGGTGCCATTGTTCTTCCAGCATGTGGTTCGTTTACATGGCATTCCAGAGAACATCGTTTCTGACAGAGGTTCCCAGTTTGTTTTGAGGTTTTGGCGAGCTTTTTGTGCTAGGATGGGCATTGATTTGTCTTTTTCCTCGGCTTTCCATCCTCAGACTAATGGCCAGACCGAACGAACCAATCAGACCTTGGAAACATATCTGAGATGCTTTGTTTCTGCTGATCAGGATGATTGGGTGTCCTTCTTGCCTTTGGCTGAGTTCGCCCTTAATAATCGGGCCAACTCGGCTACCTTGGTTTCGCCGTTTTACTGCAACTCTGGGTTCCATCCTCATTTCTCTTCAGGGCAGGTTGAGTCTTCGGACTGTCCTGGTGTGGATACGGTGGTGGACAGGTTACAGCAGATTTGGACTCATGTAGTGGACAATTTGACCTTGTCCCAGGAGAAGGCTCAACGTTTCGCTAATCGCAGACGCTGTTTGGGTCCCCGACTTCGTGTTGGGGATTTGGTTTGGTTGTCATCTCGTCATATTCCTATGAAGGTTTCCTCTCCTAAGTTTAAGCCTTGTTTCATTGGTCCGTATAGGATTTCTGAGGTTCTTAATCCTGTGTCTTTTCGTTTGACCTTTCCAGATTCTTTTTCCATCCATAACGTATTCCATAGGTCATTGTTGCGGAGATACGTGGCACCTATGGTTCCATCTGTTGATCCTCCTGCCCCGGTTTTGGTGGAGGGGGAGTTGGAGTATATTGTGGAGAAGATTTTGGATTCTCGTGTTTCGAGACGGAAACTCCAGTATCTGGTTAAGTGGAAGGGTTATGGTCAGGAAGATAGTTCCTGGGTCTTTGCCTCTGATGTCCATGCTGCCGATCTTGTTCGTGCCTTTCATATGGCTCATCCTGGTCGGCCTGGGGGCTCTGGTGAGGGTTCGGTGATCCCTCCTCAAGGGGGGGTACTGTTGTGAATTCCGTGGCAGAGCTCCCTCCTGTGGTCACAAGTGGTACTGCGGCTTCTGAGTTTCCTTCCTCAGGTAATGTGGTGAAGTCGTTAGGTGCTGCTCTATTTAACTCCACCTAGTGCTTTGCTCCTGGCCTCCAGTCAATGTTCTAGTATTGGTCTTGCTTCCTCCTGGATCGTTCCTGTGGCCTGTCTGCTCTGCATAAGCTAAGTTTTGCTTGTGTTATTTTTGTTTGCTATTTTTTCTGTCCAGCTTGCTTTATTGGTTTTTCTGGCTTGCTGGAAGCTCTGGGACGCAGAGGGAGCACCTCCGTACCGTTAGTCGGTGCGGAGGGTCTTTTTGCCCCCTCTGCGTGGTTGTTTGTAGGGTTTTGTGTTGACCGCAAAGTTATCTTTCCTATCTTCGGTCTGTTCAGTAAGTTGGGCCTCACTTTGCTAAATCTATTTCATCTCTGCGTTTGTATTTTCATCTCTACTCACAGTCATTATATGTGGGGGGCTGCCTTTTCCTTTGGGGTATTTCTCTGAGGCAAGGTAGGCTTATTTTTCTATCTTAGGCCTAGCTAGTTTCTCAGGCTGTGCCGAGTTCCATAGGGAGCGTTAGGCGCAATCCACGGCTGCCTCTAGTGTGGTTGGATAGGATTAGGGATTGCGGTCAGCAGAGTTCCCACGTCTCAGAGCTCGTCCTATGTCTTTTGGTTATTGTCAGGTCACTTTGTGTGCTCTGAACTTCAAGGTCCATTGTGGTTCTGAATTACCTAATCATAACAGAGAACTACAGGGGTGCATTATACTTTATGGATGACTATGGATGGTGCATTATGTTATGACTTTGGACTGTGCAGTATATTATATGGAGGAGTATGTGACACATTATACTATATGGAGGACTATGGGGGAGTATTACATACCTCCCAATCGTCCCTCATTGTGCGGGACTGCCCCGGATTTCATGCTTGTCCCGCTTGTCCTGCCCGGGACGCAGAGCTTCCCGCAGACAGAACAGTTGAAGCTGCTGTAACACGCCCCCTTTTGTTAGGCCACGCCCCTTCCTCGTCGGTGTGTTCCTGAGTCTTCAGTGTGCCTCACAGTTCAGAGAGGGGACACCTGAGGGGACATAACACAGCCGGACACAGCCTGGGTGCCGGCGGCAATGTAAGCAGCAGACCATGAGTGGACTGGAGGCTGCTAATGGGACAGATGCAGATCAGTGAGTAGTGGATGTCACAGAGATGACTCCTCCATCCACTGCATTGTGGAGGAGGAGCAGCTGCAGCCTCCTGGGAGATAGTGACAACACATCAATGTGGCTGCTTTATTTCCCCAGGCATAAAAGTGCTAAGCCTAAGCCCCTATGACAGTCAGTCACTGTATCATCATGTGCTAATTACAAGCTGCAGCTCCGCTAGGTACACACACGCGGCTGAGGCTCCACTCGGTACACTTCGTACACAGACACACACACGCGGCTCTGCTCGGTGCACCTCGTACACACGCGGCTCCGCTCGGTGCACCTCGTACTGTGAAAGGTGTACGGAGCAGAGTCGTGTGTAAGAGGTGTACGGAGCCATGTGTACGAGGTGTACGGAGCACAGCCGCGTGTGTACAGAGCGGAGCAGCACGTGAAAGGTGTACGGAGCAGAGCAGCATGTGAAAGGTGAGCGGAGTCGTGTGTACGGAGCACAGCCGCGTGTGTGCGAGGTGTACGGAGCACAACCGCGTGTGTGCGAGGTGTACGGAGCACAACCGCGTGTGTACGAGGTGTGCGGAGCGGAGCAGCATGTGAAAGGTGTACGGAGCAGAGTCGTGAGTACGAGGTGTACGGAGCACAGCCGCGTGTGTACGAGGTGTACGGAGCACAGCCGCGTGTGTACGAGGTGTACGGAGCGGAGTCATATGTACGAGGTGTACGGAGCGGAGCAGCATGTGAAAGGTGTACGGAGCACAGCCGCGTGTGTACGAGGTGTGCGGAGCACAGCCGTGTGTGTACGAGGTGTACGGAGCGGAGCAGCATGTGAAAGGTGTACTGAGCAGAGTCGTGTGTACGAGGTGCACGGAGCACAGCCGCGTGTGTACGAGGTGTACGGAGCACAGCCGCGTGTGTATGAGGTGTACGGAGCGGAGCCGCGTGTGTACGAGGTGTACGGAGCGGAGCAGCATGTGAAAGGTGTACTGAGCAGAGTCGTGTGTACGAGGTGTACGGAGCACAGCCGCGTGTGTACGAGGTGTACGGAGCGCAGCCGCGTGTGTACGAGGTGTACGGAGCACAGCCGCGTGTGTATGAGGTGTACGGAGCGGAGCAACATGTGAAAGGTGTACAGAGCAGAGTCGTGTGTACGAGATGTACTGAGCAGAGTCGTGTGTACAGAGCACAGCCGCGTGTGTACGAGGTGTACGGAGCGGAGCAGCATGTGAAAGGTGTACTGAGCAGAGTCGTGTGTACGAGGTGTACAGAGCACAGCCGTGTGTACGAGGTGTACGGAGCACAGCCGCGTGTGTACGAGGTGTACGGAGCGGAGCAGCATGTGAAAGGTGTACGGAGCGGAGTCGTGTGTAAGAGGTCTACGGAACCATGTGTACGAGGTGTACGGAGCACAGCCGCATGTGTACGAGGTGTACGGAGCGGAGCAGCATGTGAAAGGTGTACGGAGCGGAGTCGTGTGTAAGAGGTGTACGGAGCCGTGTGTACGAGGTGTACGGAGCACAGCCGCATGTGTACGAGGTGTACGGAGCACAGCCGCATGTGTACGAGGTGTACAGAGCACAGCCGCGTGTGTAAGAGGTGTACGGAGCACAGCCGCATGTGTACGAGGTGTACGAAGCACAGCCGCGTGTGTACGAGGTGTACGGAGCGGAGCAGCATGTGAAAGATGTACGGAGCGGAGTCGTGTGTAAGAGGTGTACGGAGCACAGCCGCGTGTGTACGAGGTGTACGGAGCGGAGCAGCGTGTGAAAGGTGTATGGAGCGGAGTCGTGTGTGTAAGAGGTGTGCGGATCAGAGCAGAGTGTGAAAGGTGTACGGAGCGGAGCCACGTGTGTACGGAGCGGAGCAGCATGTGAAAGGTGTACGGAGCGGAGTCGTGTGTAAGAGGTGTACGGAGCCGTGTGTACGAGGTGTACGGAGCACAGCCGCATGTGTACGAGGTGTACGGAGCACAGCCGCATGTGTACGAGGTGTACAGAGCACAGCCGCGTGTGTAAGAGGTGTACGGAGCACAGCCGCATGTGTACGAGGTGTACGAAGCACAGCCGCGTGTGTACGAGGTGTACGGAGCGGAGCAGCATGTGAAAGATGTACGGAGCAGAGTCGTGTGTAAGAGGTGTACGGAGCACAGCCGCGTGTGTACGAGGTGTACGGAGCGGAGCAGCGTGTGAAAGGTGTATGGAGCGGAGTCGTGTGTGTAAGAGGTGTGCGGATCAGAGCAGAGTGTGAAAGGTGTACGGAGCGGAGCCACGTGTGTACGGAGCGGAGCAGCATGTGAAAGGTGTACGGAGCGGAGTCGTGTGTAAGAGGTGTACAGAGCCGTGTGTACGAGGTGTACGGAGCACAGCCGCATGTGTACGAGGTGTACGGAGCACAGCCGCATGTGTACGAGGTGTACAGAGCACAGCCGCGTGTGTAAGAGGTGTACGGAGCACAGCCGCATGTGTACGAGGTGTACGAAGCACAGCCGCGTGTGTACGAGGTGTACGGAGCGGAGCAGCATGTGAAAGATGTACGGAGCGGAGTCGTGTGTAAGAGGTGTACGGAGCACAGCCGCGTGTGTACGAGGTGTACGGAGCGGAGCAGCGTGTGAAAGGTGTATGGAGCGGAGTCGTGTGTGTAAGAGGTGTGCGGATCAGAGCAGAGTGTGAAAGGTGTACGGAGTGGAGCCGCGTGTGTACGAGGTGTACGGAGCGGAGTCATGTGTGTACGAGGTGTACAGAGCAGAGCCACGTGTGTACGAGGTGTGCGGAGCAGAGCCATGCATGTACAAGGTATACGGAGCGGAGCAGCGTGTGCAATGTGTATAGAGCGGAGCCGTGTGTGTATGAGATGTATGGAGAGGAGCCGTATGTGTACGCAGCGGAGCCGTGTGTGTGGAAGGTATACGGAGCGGTGCAGCATGTGCAATGCGTATGGAGCGGAGCGGTGTGTGTATGAGGTGTACGGAGTAGTGCCATGTGTATGAGATGTATGGAGCGGAGCCGTGTGTGTATGAGGTGTATGGAGCGGAGCCGTGTATGAGGTGTATGGAGCGGAGCTGAATGTTTACGAGGTGTATGGAGCAGAGCTTAATGTGTACGAGGTGTACGGAGCAGAGCTGAATGTGTACGAGGTGTACGGAGCGGAGCTGAATGTGTACGAGGTGTACGGAGCGGAGCCGTGTGTGTATGAGATGTATGGAGAGGAGCCGTATGTGTACGCAGCGGAGCCGTGTGTGTGGTAGGTATACGGAGCGGAGCAGCATGTGCAATGTGTATGGAGCGGAGCGGTGTGTGTATGAGGTGTACGGAGTAGTGCCATGTGTATGAGATGTATGGAGCGGAGCCGTGTGTGTATGAGGTGTATGGAGCGGAGCCGTGTATGAGGTGTATGGAGCGGAGTTGAATGTTTACGAGGTGTATGGAGCAGAGCTGAATGTGTACGAGGTGTACGGAGCGGAGCCGTGTGTGTATGAGATGTATGGAGTGGAGCCGTGTGTACGGAGCGGAGCCGTGTGTGCAAAGTGTAGGAGTAGCTATGTGTGGCCATTATACGATACGAAGTATCATGTGCGGCCAATATACAGTATGGAGCATCATGTGCGGTCATTATACAGTATGGAGCATCATGTGCGGTCATTATACACTATGGAACATCATGTGCGGCTATTATACAGTATGGAGCATCATGTGCGGCCATTATACAGTATGGAGCATCATGTGTGGCCATTATACAGTATGGAGCATCATGTGCGGCCAATATACAGTATTGAGCATCATGTGTGGCCGTTATACAGTATGGAGCAGCTATGTGTGGCCATTATACGATACGAAGTATCATGTGCGGCCAATATACAGTATGGAGCATCATGTGCGGTCATTATACAGTATGGAGCATCATGTGCGGTCATTATACAGTATGGAGCATCATGTGCGGTCATTATACACTATGGAACATCATGTGCGGCTATTATACAGTATGGAGCATCATGTGCGGCCATTATACAGTATGGAGCATCATGTGCAGCCAATATACAGTATGGAGCATCATGTGCGGCCAATATACAGTATTGAGCATCATGTGTGGCCGTTATACAGTATGGAGCAGCTATGTGTGGCCATTATACGATACGAAGTATCATGTGCGGCCAATATACAGTATGGAGCATCATGAGCGGTCATTATACAGTATGGAGCATCATGTGCAGCCAATATACAGTATGGAGCATCATGTGCGGCCAATATACAGTATTGAGCATCATGTGTGGCCGTTATACAGTATGGAGCATCATGTGCGGTCATTATACAGTATGCAGCATCATGTGCGGTCATTATACACTATGGAACATCATGTGCGGCTATTATACAGTATGGAGCATCATGTGCGGCCATTATACAGTATGGAGCATCATGTGTGGCCATTATACAGTATGGAGCATCATGTGCGGTCATTATACACTATGGAACATCATGTGCGGCTATTATACAGTATGGAGCATCATGTGTGGCCATTATACAGTATGGAGCATCATGAGCGGTCATTATACAGTATGGAGCATCATGTGCAGCCAATATACAGTATGGAGCATCATGTGCGGCCAATATACAGTATTGAGCATCATGTGTGGCCATTATACAGTATGGAGCATCATGTGCGGTCATTATACAGTATGGAGCATCATGTGTAGCCATTATACAGTATGGAGCATCATGTGCGGTCATTATACAGTATGGAGCATCATGTGTGGTCATTATACAGTATTGAGCATCATGTGTGGCCATTATACAGTATGGAGCATCATGTGTGGCCATTATACAGTATGGAGCATCATGTGTGGTCATTATACAGTATTGAGCATAATGTGTGGCCATTATACAGTATGGAGCATCATGTGTGGTCATTATACAGTATTGAGCATCATGTGTGGCCATTATACAGTATGGAGCATCATGTGTGGCCATTATACAGTATGGAGCATCATGTGCGGCCATTATACAGTATTGAGCATCATGTGCGGATATTATACAGTATGGAGCATCATGTGCGGCTATTATACAGTATTGAGCATCATGTGTGGCCATTATACAGTATGGAGCATCATGTGCTGCCATTATACAGTATTGAGCATCATGTGTGGCCATTATACAGTATGGAGCATCATGTGGGGTCATTATACAGTATTGAGCATCATGTGTGGCCATTATACAGTATGGAGCATCATGTGCTGCCATTATACAGTATTGAGCATCATGTGTGGCCATTATACAGTATGGAGCATCATGTGGGGTCATTATACAGTATGGAGCATCATGTGGGGTCATTATACAGTATGGAGCATCATGTGCAGCCAATATACAGTATGGAGCATCATGTGCAGTCATTATACAGTATTGAGCATCATGTGTGGTCATTATACAGTATGGAGCATCATGTGCGGTCATTATACAGTATGGAGCATCATGTGTGGCCATTATACAGTATTGAGCATCATGTGTGGCCATAATACAGTATGAAGCATCATGTGTGGTCATTATACAGTATGGAGCATCATGTGCGGCCATTATACAGTATGGAGCATCATGTGCGGCCATTATACAGTATGGAGCATCATGTGTGGCCATTATACAGTATGGAGCATCATGTGCGGCCATTATACAGTATGGAGCATCATGTGTGGCCATTATACAGTATGGAGCATCATGTGTGGCCATTATACAGTATGGAGCATCATGTGCGGTCATTATACAGTATGGAGCATCATGTGCGGCCATTATACAGTATTGAGCATCATGTGTGGCCATTGTAGAGTATGGAGCATCATGTGTGGCCATTATACAGTATTGAGCATCATGTGTGGCCATTATACAGTATGGAGCATCATGTGCGGCCATTATACAGTATGGAGCATCATGTGGAGTCGTTATACAGTATGGAGCATCATGTGTGGCCATTATACAGTATGGAGCACTGTGTGGCCATTATACAGTATGGAGCAGTGTGGCCATATTTTTTTGTTTATAATTATTCTTTATGAACAGTGTGATCAGCAGTGCTAAATGGGTGTGGTTGGGACGTGGATATGGGTGTGACTAGTGAATGGGTGTGGTCAGAGGCGTGGCCTAAAAGCTAACTTTGTCCCTCTTTCCCAACTTCAAAAGTTGGGAGGTATGGTAGTATACTATATGGAGTACTATTGGGAGTGCATTATACTTCTACTATGGACAAACAAAATCTGAGTAATTCCCTGTGTTTCACATTTAATATCTGTAATGGCTTACGTATTTATGGCTCCATTACTCTATATTAAAGTAAAAGCCAGAAAGTATAATCATCATTAGTTCAGGAGCTAGGTGCAATATATATTGTGAAATTATCATTATATTGACAAGTTCATAGTGCTTCAATCAGTAGGGTAATTAGATTTTGATGGGCCCCGGTGCAAGATTTAAGAAGTAATGGGACCCTATAGTAGAAGTATAATGCACTTCCAATAGTCCTCTATATAGTATAATGCATCACCATAGTCCTCCATATAATATAATATAATATAATGCACCCTCCATTAGTCATACATAAGGTATAATGCACAGCCCATAGCCATCCATGTAGCTTAATTCACAGCCCATAGTCATCTGTGTAGTATAATGTACAGCCCAAAGTAATTCATGTAGTACAATGCATAGCCCATAGTCATACATGTAGTATAATGCAGAGCCCATAGTCATACATGTAGTAGTATGGCTACTAATTAAAAAATAAATCAATACTCACCTTCTCGTGGCATCCTCTTGTGAAGTAGGCAGCCGACTTCAGCTTGCGGCGGGGCACATGACCCCACTGCAATGCACCCCCCCAGTCACATGCAAGCAGATGTCAGCTTCTGAGCTCTGATTGGTTGGTAGTGTGTATTGCCACGCACGGACCCAATGTATCTGTGCTGTGCAATACACTTTGACGCACATGCAGTTGATGTATCTGCTGGCATTGGCGGACCACTGGTTTCAATAGTCCTGTATAAAGATGTGCACTGTGTTTTTCTCTTATGCAGTCTTTTATTCTCGCATGTAATGATGTAATGGCAGGTGGTCTGTGTGTCTTGTTTCTGTACCTTCTCTGACAATTTGCCTTGTAGTTTTTCCTTCATTCATTGTGATGGGAAATCCCATAACTGCTATGGAACAGGCATGAACACGTATCTTCAGGTGTGATGCCAGCTGCATTCCATCTCTGTTCCAATGTATTGTTTTGTGTACAGGTGATACAGGATGTTCTTCCTGCATTTTGACTAGTTTTACAGTCACTGTTTAACCACTTACCAGCTTTGGAGGTAATAATACATTCTACATCGGGATCTCAAGTATGAAGTGGACACAAGAGCTGAGCTTACACCATACCTGGATGACCTGTGTTACACAGCCGGCTTTATTCATCTGAACCAGAATTTCATTACCCACCTGTGATTTGCTATTTCTACAACAGCCCATCTCTGACACTTTTTCATCTACCTATGGCTTTATTCACACATCGGTATTTTTGATCAGTATTTGTATGTCAAAAGTGAGAGCATCTCCAAAACACAGAACAGGTGTCAAGCTTTCAATTATACAGTAGCTTTTCCCTATAAATTCCACTCTTGGTTTTGGCAAACACTTAGGCAAAATGCTGACCAAATACTGATGTATGAATAAGCCCAAATATTCTATGAAATACAGTCTACCTATCAAGGTACTTTTTGTAACTGAATCAATTCTACTGCCTCTAAACTAAGTTAGTTATGACACCAAACATAAAAACCTCCAAACAGTAATCACACGGACAGAACTAAGACCAACATTAGTCAATTAGGCTGTTATAATGAGCATTTTTTTCAAACAAACCGAACCTGCGAGTATATGTTAGATGAAACACAAGTCTAGAGGTGCGCAAAGGAAATCAAATCCCTGACATTGCTATTGGTCGATCCTTCGAAGGGATGACACCCCTTTTCTATACCTTAACTTTAGGTATTCTAACTCCCCCAAATAACGACAGACTCTGAGCTTGGATTATAAATGGCCACAGTGGCCTTTATTATAAACATACAACAAGAATAATAACGTAGGGAGGAGTCCTTGAAGCTCCAAACTGGTGGTCAACCATAACAGGGAGTGGACAGAAACAAACCATGTATTTACTCCCAGCCGTAACCATCCAGGCTCGGAAGCACCAAAATACCCCGAAGGGTTAACCATGTCCACTTTTAACCTGGGGATCCGGCCCACCGTTGCCAAGATCCCCCCCCGAACCACCAGACCCGAAAACCAAGTTTACACCCACTGAAGGATCCGTACCCCGACGGATCCCCCAGGCCAATTTATCACCAACTCCAAGGACCCCTCCCACCGCCTCAGGCCACCACGACCCAGCAATTACCCAAAAACGCAACAAAGCAAAACACGAAAAATTAGGGCGGGCGGGCGGGATCTTCTTGCTGCTCCAGAGCGGGAACTGGTAAGCCCCACCCCACCCCCTCCTTATAACCCCTGCCTCATGCATATACTCCCTCCTCCCCAAATTAACCCCTTCCTCTCCTAATTCTCCCTCCCAAACCCCTGTCATGACGGCCTGCACGTACGCCGTCTGCGGGGGGATGGGACGGCTCGCTCCGGCCTGCTCTTGACATTGCTATTGGTCGATCCTTCGAAGGGATGACACCCCTTTTCTATACCTTAACTTTAGGTATTCTAACTCCCCCAAATAACGACAGACTCTGAGCTTGGATTATAAATGGCCACAGTGGCCTTTATTATAAACATACAACAAGAATAATAACGTAGGGAGGAGTCCTTGAAGCTCCAAACTGGTGGTCAACCATAACAGGGAGTGGACAGAAACAAACCATGTATTTACTCCCAGCCGTAACCATCCAGGCTCGGAAGCACCAAAATACCCCGAAGGGTTAACCATGTCCACTTTTAACCTGGGGATCCGGCCCACCGTTGCCAAGATCCCCCCCCCCGAACCACCAGACCCGAAAACCAAGTTTACACCCACTGAAGGATCCGTACCCTGACGGATCCCCCAGGCCAATTTATCACCAACTCCAAGGACCCCTCCCACCGCCACAACGAGGGTATTTGAAAACCTTAAATACCCGAGACCCCACCACACTTCACCGCTATTGCCCTTTCAATACCGGTCTGTAGACCCAAAGCCCACAAGTCAGTGCCCACAGCGTTCAAGTGAACACCATCACCCAGGAGGAAATCCCCCTCACCCTGTTCCAGCTCCAGATGACGGACAAACAGACCTCCATTCTTCACCACAAACTTGGCGACCGTCCGATTAACCTTGATCCTGGCCTTGTTGACCTTGTCCGCCGATCTGGCGTGCCTCCAACACCTCCTCGGAACAATGTCCGACCATACAACCAACACATTCCCAAAGGACGCCCATAATCTGCGAAGGTCATGCTTTATATCTCGGATCAGTTCCCTACAAGGGCGAATCCCCAAATCGTTCCCTCCAACGTGCAAGACCAGAATGTCCGGGAATTTGTCTAAACGAGCATTGTTATGCACTTCCTTCAAAACCGCGTTCCAGCCCAATCCCCGAAAACCCAGCCATCTGACCACGGCCACCTCTTTGGAGAACCCGAGCTGCCGACCGTCCCTCCGAACGTCCGCCCGTCTCGCGCCCCAGTACACGTACGAGTGACCGACGATCCAGATCAACAGGGGATTGGAACCTGAAAATACATAACAACTAAAATCCACAACCGTACTACAAAAACAAACAACATAACAAAACACCCCAATCCTCCCTTTCATCCTTACTTAAGGTCTCACGTAACTCCTGTAACGCTTCGACTCCCATCTCCCAATCCGTTGCACCACTTCCGGTGCTAAACCACCCAACGCCGCCTCAGTCGCAGCCCCAATTCGGAAGGAGTGAGAGGCAAAACGGGAAGCATCCAAACCCAACTCCCCCAGGGCTCGTCTAAGCACTGCCACAAACTGAAACTTGGACAAAAAGGACCCATTTTCGTGACACAACAAAGGACCCTCTTTTGGGGGCTGAAAACAACTAAAAGCCTCCCAACAACTAACGGGACACATAAGCGAACCCACAACAGCGCCCAAAACCACACGTTTTCCTCTACCCTCCTGATCAGTCTTCGATCTACGCAACCAAAATTGTAACCCCCTTTCGGTAAGCACCACATCCCTGGCCCAAAGCCCCCCCTGCGCATAGGTGCTAGGCGACACGATCTCGCTCACCCGCAGCGCGCCAAAAAATGCCAAAGAAAATGCCAAACGAAACAGAGCCACCTCAAAGTCCGATATGCAAATCTCACTGAGTTTCGCACCTACTCGTTCCAACAAGCTAAAGGAAATCGGGCGCCTTAGATCGCCCTTTCCCACCTTCCTTCTGACGCCCTTCATCGCCTGTCTCACTACAAACAACTTTGTTATATCCCGTAAACCTCTAAGCTGAAAACCAAACGCCAATGCCGACCGAATCCTCTCCACTTTTGATGCCGACCATCCGTCATCAGCACCCCGTCTCAACCACAATAACAGGGCCCCAACATAATCCTCACCCATGTTATCCACCCCACAAGACACCAACCAGGTCTCCCAATCACACCACACCGTCTGGTATGCTGCCCAAGTGCTGGGTGCCAAAGACGCCTGAATCAAAGGTCCTGCAGCCCGGATACCACGTTCCAGAGTTCCTGAGGGCAGTCCCGACCCGTCTCCTCCGCCTCCGGAGCCAAAGCACGGAAACGCTCCCACTGAAACCGAGACAAAGAGTCAGCGATGGAGTTCTCAACACCGGGCACATGAATTGCCGAAACATGCGCATTGATAGACATGCAGAACAACACTAACTGACGCAACACCTGAATGACTGGGGGGGACGACGCCGTCAAACTGTTGATCACACAAACGACTGCCATGTTATCACAATTGAACCGTACCCTGCGATTGCGCAAATCTTCTTTCCATAAATGAACAGCCACCAAAATAGGAAAAATCTCCAATAAGGTCACATTTTTTACCAGCCCGGAACCGAACCAGTCGTCTGGCCACCTTGAGGCACACCACCGCCCTCCAAAAAAGGCGCCAAAACCGATCCCACCTGACGCGTCCGTAAACAAATCCAAGTCATGGTTACCAACCACTTCCTCCATCAGAAGCGATCGGCCGTTGTACCGCGACAAAAAGCTGTCCCACACCTCCAGATCAGCTTTGTGCTCACTAGACAAGCGCACAAAATGATGGGGGGACTTCACCCCTGCTGTAGCACCTGCCAGCCTCCGAGAAAACACTCTCCCCATTGGGATAATTCTGCACGCAAAGTTCAACTTGCCAAGAAGAGACTGAACTTCCCGCAACGGCAACTTCTTCAAGCGACGCGCTCGAGCCACCTCGCTTCTCAAACCGAGCACCTTATCCTCGGGTAACCGAAACTCCCATGCGACTGAATCAATGACGATGCCCAGAAATGAAATACACGTACTGGGCCCCTCAGTTTTACCTGGCGCCAGCGGAACACCGAACCGCCCGGCCATCCAAATCATTGTTCGTAACGCCATTTCACAACAACCAGACTGAGCCGGCCCGATGCACAAAAAGTCATCCAAATAGTGGATGATGTCATCCAAACCAGACACATCCCGCACGACCCACTCCAAAAACGAACTAAAAGCCTCAAAATATGCGCAAGACAACGAACAACCCATCGGCAAACATCTGTCAACATAAAACCCTTGGTCCCAATAACAACCCAACAGTCTAACACTGTCCGGATGGACAGGCAGTAACCGAAACGCCGACTCGATATCTGTCTTGGCCAATAACGCACCCCTGCCGCATCTGCGCACCAAACGAGTAGCCTCATCAAAAGACGTATAAACCACAGAACAAAGCTCCGGATCTATACCATCATTCACAGACCGCCCTTTAGGGTAAGACAAATGATGAATTAGCCTAAACTTGTTAGGCTCCTTCTTAGGAACCACACCCAACGGAGAAATAACCAAATCTTCAATGGGTGGCGCGGGGAAAGGGCCAGACATCCTGCCCAACGCCACTTCCTTGCTCAACTTTTCCGACACGACTGCCGTGTGTAACATTGCCGACTTCAGATTCCTTACAACTTGCGGAATACTAAAAGTAGGTGCAGGTATTTGAAAACCATCCCGAAAGCCCAAAAACAACAACTCCGCTTTCGGCCTATCTGGAAACCTATCTAGAAAGGGGGCCATCACGTCCAGCCTCACTGGCGTCGCCCCCTTTTGAATTACCGTCTGGCTTAACCTTCTTTTTGAAGCACTTTGCTGCCCCATGGGAGGATCCACTGCAATGCGAGCACACGTGCTTGAATTTACAGGTGGCCCCAAATTTGCACTGGCCGTCATTAAACTGCCAGCACAAGCCGTGCTTCTGACTCGCTTGGCCAGACTGACTACCTGTTCCCGCACTACCTTGTGCTGCGGTCTGGCCGGCATTTCCGGCCCCCCCCTGAAAGGAGTGGCCAAACTTTGTGGGCGCCATCACCCGCAACCATAAACCAATGTCCTTCTGATCCCACCGGATCGACGGACGAACTGCCTTCCGCTGCCTAAATTGCTCATCGTACCGGAGCCAGGCCTGGCCCCCGTACGCTCTGTGCGCCTCCCCTATCGAATCCATATAACAAAAAAGCGCCGAACAATTTTCTGGCGCCTTTTCACCAACTACACTCGCTAAAATTGCAAACGCTTGCAACCAGTTCACAAACGTCTGCGGGATAAGGCGCCACCTCCTTTTTTCCTCGTCCTCCTTCTTACTGTCCTCCTTTTTGTTCTTATCTAAATTGAACTTTTCCAAAGGAAGAAGCGAAAAAATTTCCACATACTCATCTTTCCATATCTTCTCCCTTACTTCCTTCTTCAAATGGGCCCCCAGCGGCCCCTCAAAACAGACGTAAACCTCCCCCCGAGCTTTGTCGTCTAAACGGATCCCGCCTTCCTTCTCCTTCTCAGTTTGTACCGACACCGACACCGGGACACTTGAACTGCTGGGTGCCAATGCACCCTCCCCAGATGCCCCGGCACACACATCTGTAGAACCAACCCACGCGGCCAACGGGGACGGCACCGACCTAACCTCACCCAACCTCGCGAGCAACTCCCGAACGCTCAACAATAATTCGCCAACCCCTTCGTTCCCCGAAACCGACCGAGTCCCCCCCTGCTCCCCCATAGCCCCTACCCCACTTGTCTGACTAGCCCCTACCCCCGGAAAATATAATCGTGTTGGAGACAAAACAGACATAGAATCTTGCTCACCAGGCTGCAGAGGAACTGCAGTCCCCCCAGCCGCAGGCGTCGTCCGTGTCCTGTTGTCCTCGGCTCCTGGTCCACTCTGCCCGCGAGGCTGCGTCTCACCCCGAGATGATGAACGAGAGGATGCGGCCCCGTCTCGGCCCGACGCTGAAGATCCCGATGCGGCCCGATAAGAAGGACTGCCCGGTACTGGCCCACCGCCCGATCCATGCCCCGGGGACGCCCGGCCCGTACTCCCTCTGGCTCCCCCTTGTGATCCGGCTGATGTACTTGGCGTCCTGGACGGGCCCGGCCGCACCGGGGACGAAGCGGTGCTGCCGACCGCTGTATGACCGGCTCTCCCTCGCCGACTCACTGTAGCAGCAGGAGCAGGATGCCCGGCCGCCGCCACGCTGCGGCGCCCCCCCGTGACATCGCTGGTAATCGGCGCTCTAGCGCGAGAAGGCCCCGCCCCCTGAGCTGATGAAGCGGGCCTCACTACCGCCGCAGGCCCCCTCGCCGCTTGTGCACACCTCCCGGACCGGGCCCTGCTGGGACGCTTACCGGCAGGCACACGGTCCGGAGGGTCGATGGAGGGGCTCCTTCGCCGTCGCTGCGGCCTAATCGGATCCGGGGACAGCCGTTGTGGGGGCCGCACGCGCCGGGAGCGCCGCTCACTGGTGGCCGCCGTCTGCGCTCCTCCGCTGCCGCTACCACCGCCGCTGCCGCCGCCCAGTATACCGGAGACCTGGGCCTCTAACCAGCCTGGAGGCTGGCTCTCCGCTGCCGCCCGCAGCTGCTGCAGGATCCCATCTATTCCGGACATGGCAGTCTGCTATCTTCTTGCTGCTCCAGAGCGGGAACTGGTAAGCCCCACACCACCCCCTCCTTATAACCCCTGCCTCATGCATATACTCCCTCCTCCCCAAATTAACCCCTTCCTCTCCTAATTCTCCCTCCCAAACCCCTGTCATGACGGCCTGCACGTACGCCGTCTGCGGGGGGATGGGACGGCTCGCTCCGGCCTGCTCTATACAGATGAATCATTTTGCTTCTGATTTTTACTGAACATTGCAAATCTTTACCTTATGAAGCTGTAATTGTATGATCTTTTATATGCTCTTGTGAATTTAGCCTAAGGATCCATTTATACGGACCAACTGGCAGCACTGAAGGACGCCGATAGGGACATATTTACCAATCTGTGGTTCAAAAGCCTGCTGACACAAGCAGACAATGTGCACTGAGGAATCTGCAATGGATCGTTCATGTTCTGAGCACTGCAAGTTCTGTTTACACAGCCCGAAGCGCTGCCAAGATTGATGGTTTTTAACCCCTTTGTGACATAGGGCGTAATAATACGTCCCTGTGCCCTGGGCTTTATTGACCACAGATGGATTATTACGTTCAGTTGATTGTGCATGCACGCAGGCTGTGCGCACGCGATCGCCGCCGGGTGTCAGCGGATTCTGACACTAAGTGCCAGGAGCAGTCTCGCACCGCTCCCAGCATTTTAACCCTCTAAATGCAGCGATCAAAATTGATTACAGCATTCTGGGAGTTGGTAGAGGGATGACAGCCTCTCTGCCCTTGGATCAGAGACCCCGTGGCGTGACGCAGGGTCCTGTTCATTGCCATGGTGACTCGATATCATCATGACGACATCCGGGTCACCAGAGCTAGTAAAGTTGCTGATCATGCGCAGTGCATGATCAGCAACTTTCTCTGTCAGTGCAGCGCTGACAGTTTGCAAAGCATGTGGATGCTGCTGCATCTCCATGCTATACAAGAGATCATCCTGCAAAAAATGATAGTCCCAGAGTTGGACAAAGTAAAATAAGTAAAACTTTTTTTAGTTAATTGTAAAAATTATTTTTTTTTAAAAATAGTACAAAAAATAATTTAAAAAAATCAAAAGATATTGTATCCATAAATAAATATTTGTATGAAAAAAAATCCAAAACAATAAAAGTACACATATTTGGTATCGCCGCATCCGGAACAACCTGACCTATAAAACTGTCCTACTAGTTAACCCCTTTAGTGAAAACCATACAAAATAAAATGAAAAACAAGGCAAAAAACAATGCTTTATCACCATACTGCTGAACAAAAAGTGGAATAAAACTCGATCAAAGAGACGGATATAGATAAACATGGTGCCGCAGAAAACTTTGCTGCCATACAGCTCTCTCAGTGCAAAAATAAAAAAATTATAGTTCTGAGAATAAAGCAATGTAAAAATAATTATTTTTTCTATAAAAAAACTTTTTATTGCGTAAAAGCACCAAAAAAATAGAAAAATTATATAAATGTGGAATTCAAATGTGGTATCGCTGTAATCGTTCTGACCCAAAGAGTAAAACTGCCTTATCAATTTTACCACACGCGTAACGACATAACCCCCCCAAAAAAATTACTGAATTGCTGTTTTTTGTTCATTTTGCCTCCCAAAATAGGAATAGAAAGTGATCAAAAAATGTTGTGTCTGAAAATGGTACCAATAAAAATGTCAACTCGTACCGCAAAGAACAATCCCTCATATGTCTCTGTGGGCTAAAATATTGAAAAATTATAGCTCTCAAAATGTGGTGATGCAAAAACTATATATTTCAATAAAAATCGTCTTTTAGTGTGTTACAGCAGCCATAAAAAAACATAAAAACCCGATATAAATCTGGTATCGCTGTAATCGCACTGACCTGAAGAATAAAGTCGCCTAATTACTTATACCGTTTCCGCGTAAATCTCTGAAATCGGATTCAGACGGAACCCCTGGCGGAAGATTCTCTATAATGAGACGCATGGAGGCACTGTGGATGCCGTCTGACCTGTGATCCTGTGGTGTCCGTCTTTTTAGGATTGTATAAAAGTGCCGTCGGCCACAGTTTTGTGCACTTCTGAACAGATGGACACCGTTGAACAGAGGCCAGACGAAGTCCAGAGTAATTCTGCTGCCTCATTATAGTGAATGGATCCATCGGGGGTTTCATCTGAATCACGTCACTCAGAGATTAAGGGCTCATTCTCACCTGCGAGAAACTCGGATGAGTCTCGCATGTCAATAACCGGCACTGTACCCGGCACTCAGATCGGAGCATGCGGCGGCATAGAAATACATGCAGGCGCACGCTCCGCTCCTGAGTGTCGGCAGCAGCGCCGGGTATTAACATGTGAATCTCATCCGAGTTTCTCGCAGGTGAGTATGAACTCTTAGATGGAAACCCCAAAGTAAATGATCAGCGTAGAGCGCCGGATAAATGTGATTCCAAGCATTATGTAAGATGTTCCCAATAAAAGCTTCAATTCAAGCCACAAATAAAGCAAGTCCCCACTCAGTTCTGTCATCTGTAAATGGAAATATAGTGGGCTTCCACGTTACTGGTATCACAAAGGCTCTGGAAAAGTGAAATGGATCCTCACCACATATAATGTCCGCGTTTGGCATTTCTGAAGCGAATTGTGGTGCCATTTTTACCCACTTCTTGTGAGAAAATGTAAAATCTTGGGCAAAATCAAAATTTTGATGGTAAAAATGTAGTTATTTTTTCACTGAGAGGTGTAGTTTGTAAAAATGGGGTCACTTATGGGTGGTTCTGCTGTTCTGGCACCTCATGCTCTCTCCCAGTGGGTCATGGCACCTGCAAACCATAACAGTAAAATCTGGCACTCTTGATCGTCGCTATGCTCGGTATCGCAGGAGAGGAGTTCTAAGATTCTATCAAGGTGGTAAAGATGCCCCTCCTCTATTCATTCCATGTTCCTAACGACTTTAGACACCTGTTGGAGATGCTATAAAGAAAAAGGTACATATGTACATATTTGGTGGGCTTGTCCACCCATAAAGAAATTATGGTCAGCAACTTTTGAGCTATACAATAAATTATCTATCTTTAAGGTTCGACTCTCGATGGGCTGGCTTTATTATTCTTAAGTGATATATCGATTTCCAGGTTTAAAAAGGGTCTTCTCAGACATTTCCCCACTGCCACTAGGAATTTGATTCCTCGGCTCTGGAAACAAGAGAAATCGCCTTCACGTTCTGAATTAGTTGCAGAACTCACATGGCATTTATAGAATGGAACAAACGATAGGGCAAGTAACTGGAGATTCTGATAAGGTCTATAACAGTTGGACTCCCTGGATTGCATTTAGGGAAACCAGGTATGGACTGGGGCTAAAATTCAGCCCTGGCATTTGAAATCACACAGGCCCATGTTGTCCTCATCTCCATGAACTAGATGGGATATATTACTAAAATTACCCTGGATGGAGGAAAGGAAGATTTTCTACAAGATCAATATTTCTAATGATACTGGTGGACTGGTGGGGTAAGTGACGCAGTCAGCAACTTTGTGCTCCATCACAACTCTTAATAGTATGGGTGTCTTGAGAACACAGATTCTGTTAACAACCTAGCAGACAAGGCAGCCCTGCCCAGACAGGCCCTTCTGGCATTTGCCGGAATTGCCAAATGGCCAGTCCGGCCCTGAGCGAAACCCCAGATCTAGACTCTTGGCTATTTGACTCTTGACTCACACCTATGAATAAAGTATATGCCCTCATAGCATGAATAAATTAAACCAAGCTAGCTCCGTCCACACAGAACCGATTAACTGGGCCTACTTTCCCTCTTCCTGCCTGTTGGGATGCTTGGGTCTGCCCGGCGGAGAGATACCAATTTCAATTACTTGTTCCCTGTCCCAAATAACCTTTCCCTTCCTTTCCCTATCTACCTCTTCCTCTTTCTTTCTCCTCTTTCTACATACCTTCTTTTCCATATCTGAAGCAGCCGGCAGTAGGCGGAGCCTGGGCGGAGCTTCACGGAGGAAGCAAGGAGGAAGTACGCTGTCATCCGCAGTGCACAGCAATGCAAGTCTGAAACCAGCCTAAATGACATGGTTTTTTTAAATAATTATACGATTGTGATCAAGTTACACCCATGTTCATTGTTGAGACAGTGGTATTGTGTTGTTTATTCAATAAACTTGAGTTACACAAAATCTGGCACTCCTTGCCTTCTGAGCTTTGCACTGTGCCTGAAAAATATTTTCCGATTACATGTAAGGGTATTGGCGCACTGAGGAAAAAATGGACAGTAGTTTGTTGTAAAAAATTTCCTAGCAGCCCTTAGAAAAATTAAAAACTTGGGGCTAAAACAACATTTTAGTGGTAAAAATGTAATTTACTCTTCCATCACCGCTTAGTGGTATCAAATTCTGTGAGGCACATGTGGTGTTAATATGATCACTGCTCCCTGAGATAAGTTTTTTGGGGAGTTTAGTTTGTAAAATCAGTTCACATATAGGGGCTTTCTGTTGTTCTGGCACCTTAGAGGCTCTGCCAATGTGACATGGTACTCGCAAACCGTTACAGCAATATCTGAACTCCAATATGGCGCCTCTTCCCGTCTCCCTCATAATTGAGTGATTCCATAATTTTTACCCTATGCTTGGTTACAAAAAGTAACCATTGCTGACTAACACATTTTTTGTTCTTGATTACTTTTACTGTTTCTTAAAGCCAGAAAGTTGCCATTTGAAATGACTTTAGTTTTGTGCCATGTCTGTGATCTGCTTTTTTTTCTACAAAATTAAACAACTGAATGAACATGCTCCAAGGCCGTTGATTCCATAATTTTTGCCAGTGGTTGTATAATGCGATCATATTCTGCAGCGCTTTACACACATTATCATCACTGTCCCCTATGGGTCTCACAATCTAAATTCCCTATCAGTATGCCTTTGGAGTGTGGGGGAAACTGGAGAACCCAGAGGAAACCCACGCAAACACGGGGAGAACATACAAACTCCTTGCAGATGTTTTTCTTGGTGGGATTTGTACCCAGGATCCCAGTGCTGCAAGGCTGCAGTGCTAATCTCTGAGCCACCCACACGTTCATTACACTGGTCTACAAAAAAAGATAAAATTTTTCTGGCATGGACTTTAAGAACAGTTTTAGACTAATTTGATTCAAATCTGATCTTTTAATTTCTCTGTTATGCTGTGCTATCAGGCAACACAGTGTGCAGTAATCAGCGCACATACAGTGATATGGCAATAACCCAAAAACAATAGAACAAGCTCTGAGACGTGGAATCTCTGCAGACTGCAATACCTGAACCTATCCTCACACAACTAAAAGCAGCAGTGGATTGCGCCTAACACTACCTAGGCAACTCGGCACTGCCTGAGGAGCTGACTAGCCTGAAGATAGAAATACAAGCCTGACTTGCCTCAGAGAAATACCCCAAAGGAATAGGCAGCCCCCCACATATAATGACTGTTAGCAAGATGAAAAGACAAAACGTAGGAATGAAATAGATTCAGCAAAGTGAGGCCCGATATTCTAGACAGAGCGAGGATAGCAAAGAGAACTATGCAGTCTCCAAAAAAGCCTAAAGCAGAACCACGCAAAGGGGGGCAAAAAGACCCACCGTGCCGAACTAACGGCACGGCGGTGCACCCTTTGCGTCTCAGAGCTTCCAGCAAAAGAGAATAGCACAGCTGGACAGAAAAAACGGAAACAAAAACAAAGTAACACTTATCTAGCAGAGCAGCAGGCCACAGGAAAGATGCAGTAGCTCAGATCCAACACTGGAACATTGACAAGGAGCAAGGAAGACAGACTCAGGTGGAGTTAAATAGCAAGGCAGCCAACGAGCTCACCAAAACACCTGAGGGAGGAAGCCCAGAGGCTGCAATACCACTTGTGACCACAGGAGTGAATTCAGCCACAGAATTCACAACAGTACCCCCCCCTTGAGGAGGGGTCACTGAACCCTCACCAGAACCCCCAGGCCGACCAGGATGAGCCACATGAAAGGCACGAACAAGATCTGGGGCATGGACATCAGAGGCAAAAACCCAGGAATTATCCTCCTGAGCATAACCCTTCCATTTGACCAGATACTGGAGTTTCCGTCTAGAGACACGAGAATCCAAAATTTTCTCCACAATATACTCCAATTCCCCCTCCACCAAAACAGGGGCAGGAGGCTCCACAGATGGAACCATAGGTGCCACGTATCTTCTCAACAACGACCTATGGAATACATTATGTATGGAAAAGGAGTCTGGGAGGGTCAGACGAAAAGACACCGGATTGAGAATCTCAGAAATCCTATACGGACCAATAAAACGAGGTTTAAATTTAGGAGAGGAAACCTTCATAGGAATATGACGAGAAGATAACCAAACCAGATCCCCAACACGAAGTCGGGGACCCACACGGCGTCTACGATTAGCGAAAAGCTGAGCCTTCTCCTGGGACAAGATCAAATTGTCCACTACCTGAGTCCAGATCTGCTGCAACCTATCCACCACAGAATCCACACCAGGACAGTCCGAAGACTCAACCTGTCCTGAAGAGAAACGAGGATGGAACCCAGAATTGCAGAAAAATGGAGAGACCAAGGTAGCCGAGCTGGCCCGATTATTAAGGGCGAACTCAGCCAATGGCAAAAATGACACCCAATCATCCTGGTCAGCAGAAACAAAACATCTCAGATATGTTTCCAAGGTCTGATTGGTTCGTTCGGTCTGGCCATTAGTCTGAGGATGGAAGGCCGAGGAAAAAGATAGGTCAATGCCCATCCTACCACAAAAGGCTCGCCAGAACCTCGAGACAAACTGGGAACCTCTGTCAGAAACAATATTCTCAGGAATGCCATGCAAACGAACCACATGCTGGAAGAACAAAGGCACCAAATCAGAGGAGGAAGGCAATTTACCCAAGGGCACCAGATGGACCATTTTAGAAAAGCGATCACAGACCACCCAAATGACCGACATCTTTTGAGAAACGGGAAGGTCAGAAATGAAATCCATCGAAATATGTGTCCAAGGCCTCTTCGGGACCGGCAAGGGCAAAAGCAACCCACTGGCACGTGAACAGCAGGGCTTAGCCCTAGCACAAATCCCACAGGACTGCACAAAAGCACGCACATCCCGTGACAGAGATGGCCACCAGAAGGATCTAGCCACTAACTCTCTGGTACCCAAGATTCCTGGATGACCAGCCAGCACCGAACAATGAAGTTCAGAGATAACTTTACTAGTCCACCTATCAGGGACGAACAGTTTCTCGGCCGGACAACGATCAGGTTTATTAGCCTGAAATTTCTGCAACACTCTCCGCAAATCAGGAGAGATGGCAGACACAATGACTCCTTCCTTGAGGATACTCGCCGGCTCAGATAACCCCAGAGAGTCGGGCACAAAACTCCTAGACAGAGCATCCGCCTTCACATTTTTAGAGCCCGGAAGGTACGAAATCAAAAAATCAAAACGAGCAAAAAATAACGACCAACGGGCCTGTCTAGGATTCAAGCGCTTGGCAGACTCGAGATAAGTAAGATTCTTATGATCAGTCAATACCACCACGCGATGCTTAGCTCCCTCAAGCCAATGACGCCACTCCTCGAATGCCCACTTCATGGCCAGCAACTCTCGGTTGCCCACATCATAATTACGCTCAGCAGCAGAAAATTTCCTGGAAAAGAAAGCACATGGTTTCAACACTGAGCAACCAGAACCTCTCTGTGACAAAACCGCCCCTGCTCCAATCTCAGAAGCATCAACCTCGACCTGGAACGGAAGAGAAACATCTGGTTGACACAACACAGGGGCACAGCAAAAACGACGCTTCAACTCCTGAAAAGCTTCCACGGCAGCAGAAGACCAATTAACCAAATCAGCACCCTTCTTGGTCAAATCGGTCAATGGTCTGGCAATGCTAGAAAAATTACAGATGAAGCGACGATAAAAATTAGCAAAGCCCAGGAATTTCTGCAGACTTTTCAGAGATGTCGGCTAAGTCCAATCCTGGATGGCCTGGACCTTAACCGGATCCATCTCGATAGTAGAAGGGGAAAAGATGAACCCCAAAAATGAAACTTTCTGCACACCGAAGAGACACTTTGATCCCTTCACGAACAAGGAATTAGCACGCAGTACCTGGAAAACCATTCTGACTTGCTTCACATGAGACTCCCAATCATCAGAGAAGATCAAAATGTCATCCAAGTAAACAATCAGGAATTTATCCAGATACTCACGGAAAATGTCATGCATAAAAGACTGAAAAACAGATGGAGCATTGGCAAGTCCGAACGGCATCACCAGATACTCAAAATGACCCTCGGGCGTATTAAATGCCGTTTTCCATTCATCTCCCTGCCTGATTCTCACCAGATTATACGCACCACGAAGATCAATCTTAGTAAACCAACTAGCCCCCTTAATCCGAGCAAACAAGTCAGATATCAATGGCAAGGGATACTGAAACTTAACAGTGATCTTATTAAGAAGGCGGTAATCAATACACGGTCTTAGCGAACCATCCTTTTTGGCTACAAAAAAGAACCCTGCTCCCAATGGTGATGACGATGGGCGAATATGTCCCTTCTCCAGGGATTCTTTCACATAACTGCGCATAGCGGTGTGTTCAGGCACGGACAAATTAAATAAACGACCCTTAGGGAATTTACTACCAGGAATCAAATTGATAGCACAATCACAATTCCTATGCGGAGGTAGGGCATCAGACTTGGGCTCTTCAAATACATCCTGAAAGTCAGACAAGAACTCTGGGATGTCAGAAGGAATGGATGACGAAATAGACAAAAATGGAACATCACCATGTACTCCCTGACAACCCCAGCTGGTTACCGACATAGAGTTCCAATCTAATACTGGATTATGGGTTTGTAGCCATGGCAACCCCAACACGACCACATCATGCAGATTATGCAGTACCAGAAAGCGAATAACTTCCTGATGTGCAGGAGCCATGCACATGGTCAGCTGGGCCCAGTACTGAGGCTTATTCTTGGCCAAAGGTGTAGCATCAATTCCTCTCAACGGAATAGGACACCGCAAAGGCTCCAAGAAAAATCCACAACGTTTAGCATAATCCAAATCCATCAGATTCAGGGCAGCGCCTGAATCCACAAACGCCATGACAGAATACGATGACAAAGAGCATATCAAGGTAATGGACAGAAGGAATTTGGACTGTACAGTACCAATGACGGCAGACCTAGCGGACCGCTTAGTGCGCTTAGGACAATCAGAAATAGCATGAGTGGAATCACCACAGTAGAAACACAGCCTGTTCAGACGTCTGTGTTCTTGCCGTTCAACTTTAGTCATAGTCCTGTCGCACTGCATAGGCTCAGGTTTACTCTCAGACAATACCGCCAGATGGTGCACAGATTTACGCTCGCGCAAGCGACGACCGATCTGAATGGCCAAGGACATAGACTCATTCAAACCAGCAGGCATAGGAAATCCCACCATGACATCCTTAAGAGCTTCAGAGAGACCCTTTCTGAACCAAGCCGCCAGTGCAGATTCATTCCACAGAGTGAGTACTGACCACTTCCTAAATTTCTGACAATATACTTCTACATCATCCTGACCCTGGCATAAAGCCAGCAAATTTTTCTCAGCCTGATCCACTGAATTAGGCTCATCGTAAAGCAATCCAAGCGCCTGGAAAAACGCATCAACATTACTCAATGCAGGGTCTCCTGGCGCAAGAGAAAACGCCCAGTCCTGTGGGTCGCCGCGCAAAAAAGAAATAATAATCAAAACCTGTTGAATAGGATTACCAGAAGAATGAGGTTTCAAGGCCAGAAATAGCTTACAATTATTTTTGAAGCTCAGGAACTTAGTTCTGTCACCAAAAAACAAATCAGGAATAGGAATTCTTGGTTCTAGCATAGATTTCTGATCAATTGTATCTTGAATCTTTTGTACATTTATAACGAGATTATCCATTGAGGAGCACAGACCCTGAATATCCATGTCCACAGCTGTGTCCTGAAGCACTCTAATGTCTAGGGGAAAAAAAAAAAAAAAACTGAAGACAGAGCTGAGGAAAAAAAAAAATGATGTCAGGACTTCTTTTTTCCCTCTATTGAGAATCATTGGTTTGGGCTCCTTGTACTGTTATGCTGTGCTATCAGGCAACACAGTGTGCAGTAATCAGCGCACATACAGTGATATGGCAATAACCCAAAAACAATAGAACAAGCTCTGAGACGTGGAATCTTTGCAGACTGCAATACCTGAACCTATCCTCACACAACTAAAAGCAGCAGTGGATTGCGCCTAACACTACCTAGGCAACTCGGCACTGCCTGAGGAGCTGACTAGCCTGAAGATAGAAATACAAGCCTGACTTGCCTCAGAGAAATACCCCAAAGGAATAGGCAGCCCCCCACATATAATGACTGTTAGCAAGATGAAAAGACAAAACGTAGGAATGAAATAGATTCAGCAAAGTGAGGCCCGATATTCTAGACAGAGCGAGGATAGCAAAGAGAACTATGCAGTCTCCAAAAAAGCCTAAAGCAGAACCACGCAAAGGGGGGCAAAAAGACCCACCGTGCCGAACTAACGGCACGGCGGTGCACCCTTTGCGTCTCAGAGCTTCCAGCAAAAGAGAATAGCACAGCTGGACAGAAAAAACGGAAACAAAAACAAAGTAACACTTATCTAGCAGAGCAGCAGGCCACAGGAAAGATGCAGTAGCTCAGATCCAACACTGGAACATTGACAAGGAGCAAGGAAGACAGACTCAGGTGGAGTTAAATAGCAAGGCAGCCAACGAGCTCACCAAAACACCTGAGGGAGGAAGCCCAGAGGCTGCAATACCACTTGTGACCACAGGAGTGAATTCAGCCACAGAATTCACAACATTTCTCTATCACATCACGTTTTTCCGCTATAGGTATATAGTCCATTTTCATGAATTCCATGATAAATATAAGTAGTGTATGAAAAGTGCCGGTTTATACGGCTCACTAAGGTAATTTTAGTTTTCATTTAGTCTCCCAATAAATGTGAGAATATCTTTGTTTTCTTTGTGCATGCATAATTCCCATTTGTTATGATAACACCCTTGGTTTCTGTGCTACTGGGACAGTAGAGCTACAGCAGAGCATTGGGTGAAAACTGAATGGCCTCAGCGACAGAGTTTGGCATCTGGCGATAAGAATGTCATCCATGATCCTCTAGTGGATAGGAAGGACATTGTCTTTCCTCCCTTACACATAAAACTTGGATTGATGAAGCAGTTTGTCAAAGCTCTCAATCACAGTGGAGAATGCTTTAACTATATATGTTATTATTATTATTATTTATTGTTATAGCGACATTTATTCCATGGCGCTTTACATGTGAGGAGGGGTATACATAATAAAAACAAGTACAATAATCTTAAACAATACAAGTGATAACTGGTACAGGAGGAGAGAGGACCCTGCCCGCGAAGGCTCACAATCTACAAGGGATGGGTGAGAATACAGTAGGTGAGGATAGAGCTGGTCATGCAGCGGTTTGGTCGATCGGTGGTTACTGCAGGTTGTAGGCTTGTCGGAAGAGGTGGGTCTTCAGGTTCTTTTTGAAGGTTTCGATGGTAGGCGAGAGTCTGATGTGTTGTGGTAGAGGGTTCCAGAGTAGGGGTGATACGCAAGAGAAATCTTGTATACGATTGTGGGAAGAGGAGATAAGAGGGGAGTAGAGAAGGAGATCTTGTGAGGATCGGAGGTTGCATGTAGGTAAGTACCGGGAGACGAGGTCACAGATGTATGGAGGAGACAGGTTGTGGATGGCTTTGTACGTCATGGTTAGGGTTTTGTAGTGGAGTCTCTGGGTAATGGGGAGTGTTGTGAAAGGTAATTCAGTACCACAATGGACATAGAGGTCAGAACACATACAGTGACCTGACAATAACTCAAAAACATAGAACGAGCTCTGAGACGTGGGAACTCTGCTGACCGCAATCCCTAATTCTCTCCAACCACACTAGAGGCAGCCGTGGATTGCGCCTAACGCTCCCTATGCAACTCGGCACAGCCTGAGAAACTAGCTAGCCTGAAGATAGAAAATAAGCCTACCTTGCCTCAGAGAAATACCCCAAAGAAAAAGGCAGCCCCCCACATATAATGACTGTGAGTTAAGATGAAAAGACAAACGTAGAGATGAAATAGATTTAGCAAAGTGAGGCCCGACTTTCTGAACAGAGCGAGGATAGGAAAGGTAACTTTGCGGTCAACACAAAACCCTACAAAAACCAAGCAAAGGGGGCAAAAAGACCCTCCGTACCGAACTAACGGCACGGAGGTACACCCTCTGCGTCCCAGAGCTTCCAGCAAGCAGGAAAAAACAAATAGACAAGCTGGACAGAAAAAACAGCAAACAAAATAGCAAAGCGTAGCTTAGCTATGCAGAGCAGCAGGCCACAGGAACGATCCAGGAGGAAACAGGTCCAATACTAGAACATTGACTGGAGGCCAGGATCAAAGCACTAGGTGGAGTTAAATAGAGCAGTACCTAACGACTTCACCACATCACCTGAGGAAGGAAACTCAGAAGCCGCAGTACCACTTTCCTCCACCAACGGAAGCTCACAGAGAGAATCAGCCGAAGTACCACTTGTGACCACAGGGGGGAGCTCTGCCACAGAATTCACAACAGTACCCCCCCCCCTTGAGAAGGGGTCACCGAACCCTCACCAGAACTCCCAGGACGACCAGGATGAGCCATATGAAAGGCACGAACAAGATCGGGAGCATGGACATCAGAGGCAAATACCCAGGAATTATCTTCCTGAGCATAACCCTTCCACTTAACCAAATACTGGAGTTTCCGTCTTGAAACACGAGAATCCAAAATCTTCTCCACAATATACTCCAACTCCCCCTCCACCAAAACCGGGGCAGGAGGATCAACAGATGGAACCATAGGTGCCACGTATCTCCGCAACAATGACCTATGGAATACGTTATGTATGGAAAAAGAATCTGGAAGGGTCAGACGAAAAGACACAGGATTAAGAACCTCAGAAATCCTATACGGACCAATGAAACGAGGTTTAAACTTAGGAGAGGAAACCTTCATAGGAATATGACGAGAAGATAACCAAACCAAATCCCCAACACGAAGTCGGGGACCCACACAGCGTCTGCGATTAGCGAAACGTTGAGCCTTCTCCTGGGACAAGGTCAAATTGTCCACTACATGAGTCCAAATCTGCTGCAACCTGTCCACCACAGTATCCACACCAGGACAGTCCGAAGACTCAACCTGCCCTGAAGAGAAACGAGGATGGAACCCAGAGTTGCAGAAAAACGGCGAAACCAAGGTAGCCGAGCTGGCCCGATTATTAAGGGCGAACTCAGCCAAAGGCAAAAAGGACACCCAGTCATCCTGATCAGCAGAAACAAAGCATCTCAGATATGTTTCCAAGGTCTGATTGGTTCGTTCGGTCTGGCCATTAGTCTGAGGATGGAAAGCCGAGGAAAAAGACAAGTCAATGCCCATCCTACCACAAAAGGCTCGCCAAAACCTCAAAACAAACTGGGAACCTCTGTCAGAAACGATATTCTCTGGAATGCCATGTAAACGAACCACATGCTGGAAGAACAATGGCACCAAATCAGAGGAGGAAGGTAATTTAGACAAGGGTACCAAATGGACCATCTTAGAGAAACGATCACAGACCACCCAAATAACTGACATCTTTTGAGAGACGGGAAGATCTGAAATAAAATCCATAGAGATATGTGTCCAAGGCCTCTTCGGGACCGGCAAGGGCAAAAGCAACCCACTGGCACGAGAACAGCAGGGCTTAGCCCGAGCACAAATCCCACAGGACTGCACAAAAGTACGCACATCCCGCGACAGAGATGGCCACCAAAAGGATCTAGCCACTAACTCTCTGGTACCAAAGATTCCAGGATGACCAGCCAACACTGAACAATGAACCTCAGAGATAACTTTATTCGTCCACCTATCAGGGACAAACAGTTTCTCCGCTGGGCAACGATCAGGTTTATTAGCCTGAAATTTTTGCAGCACCCGCCGCAAATCAGGGGAGATGGCAGACACAATTACTCCCTCTTTGAGGATACCCGCAGGCTCAGATAAACCCGGAGAGTCGGGCACAAAACTTCTAGACAGAGCATCCGCCTTCACATTTTTAGAGCCCGGAAGGTACGAAATCACAAAGTCAAAACGGGCAAAAAACAGCGACCAACGAGCCTGTCTAGGATTCAACCGCTTGGCAGACTCGAGATAAGTCAAGTTCTTATGATCAGTCAAGACCACCACGCGATGCTTAGCTCCTTCAAGCCAATGACGCCACTCCTCGAATGCCCACTTCATGGCTAGCAACTCTCGATTGCCCACATCATAATTTCGCTCAGCAGGCGAAAACTTCCTGGAAAAGAAGGCGCATGGTTTCATCACCGAGCAATCAGAACTTCTCTGCGACAAAACAGCCCCTGCTCCAATCTCAGAAGCATCAACCTCGACCTGGAACGGAAGCGAAACATCTGGTTGACACAACACAGGGGCAGAAGAAAAACGACGCTTCAACTCCTGAAAAGCTTCCACAGCAGCAGAAGACCAATTGACCACATCAGCACCCTTCTTGGTCAAATCGGTCAATGGTTTAGCAATGCTAGAAAAATTGCAGATGAAGCGACGATAAAAATTAGCAAAGCCCAGGAACTTTTGCAGACTTTTCAGAGATGTCGGCTGAGTCCAATCATGGATGGCTTGGACCTTAACAGGGTCCATCTCGATAGTAGAAGGGGAAAAGATGAACCCCAAAAATGAAACCTTCTGAACACCAAAGAGACACTTTGATCCCTTCACAAACAAAGAATTAGCACGCAGGACCTGAAACACCGTTCTGACCTGCTTCACATGAGACTCCCAATCATCCGAGAAGATCAAAATGTCATCCAAGTACACAATCAGGAATTTATCCAGGTACTCTCGGAAGATGTCATGCATAAAGGACTGAAACACTGATGGAGCATTGGCAAGTCCGAATGGCATTACTAGATACTCAAAATGGCCCTTGGGCGTATTAAATGCAGTTTTCCATTCATCGCCTCGCTTAATACGCACAAGATTATACGCACCACGAAGATCTATCTTGGTGAACCAACTAGCCCCCTTAATCCGAGCAAACAAATCAGATAACAACAGCAAGGGGTACTGAAATTTAACCGTGATCTTATTTAGAAGGCGGTAATCTATACAAGGTCTCAGTGAACCATCCTTCTTGGCTACAAAAAAGAACCCTGCTCCTAATGGCGACGATGACGGGCGAATATGCCCCTTCTCCAAGGACTCCTTCACATAACTCTGCATAGCGGCGTGCTCAGGCACAGATAAATTAAACAGTCGACCTTTTGGGAATTTACTACCAGGAATCAAATCGATAGCACAATTTGGGCTCATCAAATACATCCCGGTAATCAGACAAGAACTCTGGAACCTCAGAAGGGGTGGATGACGAAATAGTCATAAATGGGACATCACCATGTGCCCCCTGACAACCCCAGCTGGACACAGACATGGATTTCCAATCTAATACTGGAATATGGACTTGTAGCCATGGCAACCCCAACACGACCACATCATGCAGATTATGCAACACCAGAAAGCGAATAACCTCCTGATGTGCAGGAGCCATGCACATGGTCAGCTGGGTCCAGTACTGAGGCTTATTCTTGGCCAAAGGTGTAGCATCAATTCCTCTCAATGGAATAGGACACTGCAAGGGCTCCAAGAAAAACCCACAACGCCTAGCATACTCCAAGTCCATCAAATTCAGGGCAGCGCCTGAATCCACAAATGCCATGACAGAATACGATGACAAAGAGCAGATCAAGGTAACGGACAGAAGAAATTTTGACTGTACCGTACCAATGGTGGCAGACCTAGCGAAACGCTTAGTGCGCTTAGGACAATCAGAGATAGCATGAGTGGAATCATCACAGTAGAAACACAGCCCTTTCAGACGTCTGTGTTCTTGCCGTTCAACTCTGGTTAAAGTCCTATCGCACTGCATAGGCTCAGGTTTAAGCTCAGGTAATACCGCCAAATGGTGCACAGATTTACGCTCACGCAAGCGTCGACCGATCTGAATGGCTAAAGACATAGACTCATTCAGACCAGCAGGCATAGGAAATCCCACCATGACATCCTTAAGGGCTTCAGAGAGACCTTTTCTGAAAATAGCTGCGAGCGCACCTTCATTCCATTGAGTGAGTACGGACCACTTCCTAAATTTCTGACAATATACCTCTATCTCATCCTGACCCTGACACAGAGCCAGCAAATTTTTCTCTGCCTGATCCACTGAATTAGGTTCATCGTACAGCAATCCGAGCGCCAGGAAAAACGCATCGATATTGCTTAATGCAGGATCTCCTGACGCAAGAGAAAATGCCCAGTCCTGAGGGTCGCCACGTAAAAAAGAAATAATGATCCTAACTTGTTGAACTGGGTCACCAGAGGAGTGAGGTTTCAAAGCCAGAAATAGTTTACAATTATTTTTGAAACTCAGAAATTTAGTTCTATCTCCAAAAAACAAATCAGGAATAGGAATTCTCGGTTCTAACATAGAATTCTGAACCACAAAGTCTTGAATATTTTGTACTCTTGCCGTGAGCTGATCCACACATGAAGACAGACCTTTAATGTCCATCGCTACACCTGTGTCCTGAACCACCCAAATGTCTAGGGGAAAAAAAAGGCAAAACACAGTGCAGAGAAAAAAAAATGGTCTCAGAACTTCTTTTTTCCCCTCTATTGAGAATCATTAGTACTTTGGGCCTCCAGTACTGTTGTGAAAGGTAATTCAGTACCACAATGGACATAGAGGTCAGAACACATACAGTGACCTGACAATAACCCAAAAACATAGAACGAGCTCTGAGACGTGGGAACTCTGCTGACCGCAATCCCTAATCCTCTCCAACCATACTAGAGGCAGCCGTGGATTGCGCCTAACGCTCCCTATGCAACTCGGCACAGCCTGAGAAACTAGCTAGCCTGAAGATAGAAAATAAGCCTACCTTGCCTCAGAGAAATACCCCAAAGGAAAAGGCAGCCCCCCACATATAATGACTGTGAGTTAAGATGAAAAGACAAACGTAGAGATGAAATAGATTTAGCAAAGTGAGGCCCGACTTTCTGAACAGAGCGAGGATAGGAAAGGTAACTTTGCGGTCAACACAAAACCCTACAAAAACCATGCAAAGGGGGCAAAAAGACCCTCCGTACCGAACTAACGGCACGGAGGTACACCCTCTGCGTCCCAGAGCTTCCAGCAAGATTGAAAAAACAAATAGACAAGCTGGACAGAAAAAACAGCAAACAAAATAGCAAAGCGTAACTTAGCTATGCAGAGCAGCAGGCCACAGGAACGATCCAGGAGGAAACAGGTCCAATACTAGAACATTGACTGGAGGCCAGGATCAAAGCACTAGGTGGAGTTAAATAGAGCAGCACCTAACGACTTCACCACATCACCTGAGGAAGGAAACTCAGAAGCCGCAGTACCACTTTCCTCCACCAACGGAAGCTCACAGAGAGAATCAGCCGAAGTACCACTTGTGACCACAGGTGGGAGCTCTGCCACAGAATTCACAACAGGGGAGCCAGTGAAGGGATTGACAGAGGGGAGAAGCCGGGGAATAGCGGGGGGACAGGTGGATTAGTCAGGTAGCAGAGTTTAGAATACTTTATTTTTAGGGGAGCGAGAGTGTTAGAGGGGAGGCCACAGAGCAGGAGGTTGCAGTAGTCAAGGCGAGAGATGATGAGGGCATGGACTAGGGTTTTTGCAGATTCTTGGTTGAGGAATGAACGGTTTCGTGAAATATTTTTTGAGTTGAAGTCAGCAGGAAGTGGAAAGGGCTTGAATATGTGGTTTGAAGGAGAGATCAGTGTCAAGGATTACCCCGAGGCAGCGAGCTTGTGGGACTGGGGAGAGTGGGCAGCCATTTACTGTAATGGATAGGTTCGTTGGGGGGGTCGCGTGAGATGGGGGAAAGATGATGAATTCTGTTTTGTCTATGTTAAGTTTGAGAAATCTAGCGGAGAAGAAGGATGAAATAGTGGACAGACATTGAGGGATTCCGGTTAGTAGGGAGGTGATATCTGGTCCAGAGATGTAGATCTGTGTGTCATCAGCATAGAGATGATACTAAAAGCCATGAGATTCTATGAGCTCTCCCAGGCCAAAGATGTTCAACTTTTCCTGGTCTTAGTGAAGAGAAGAAAAAGGCTGGAATATTTGATGGACCTCAAATAAGAATACTTATGAGAGACCCAAATTTTAACACATCAATGAATGAGACAGAAAAAAGAGCTTGGAATGCATTTTGTAATGTGGTGCAGAATTTTCTAGGGAGTAAGAAAGCAGACAACTATGAAGTGATTGTGGAAGAGCTACTAATGAGTCTCCGAAATCTTGGATGTAGAATGAGTATCAAGATTCACTATTTACACAGCCATTTGGACTTTTTTCCAGAGAACCTTGGGGATGTGAGCGAGGAACAAGGGGAGCGTTTTCATCAGGACATTAAAGCAATGGAAGAACGGTATCAAGGCCAGTGGGACTCACATATGATGGCAGACTATTGCTGGAGCTTGATGAGAGACAACCCAGAAGCTGTACATCACAGATCAGCCAAGAAAAGAAAGTTCAAATAACTGCCATTTGTCATTCATCTGTGTGCCAAATATATGTGTTTTATATTTTGTAGTTTAATTCTGTAAGTACATTTGATTTGCTGTGCATAGACTTTGCAATCTTTGTTATTCCCTGATTAAAAATATACAAAATGTAGTACCGAAAATCATGTGTTTTTATCATAAAACATTAGGAGTAAGTTTCATCAAAAATTGAAAATATCTCAAAATCCTGATGTGAGAGCCAAAAACAGAGTTCATATTCGTAATCAGCAGCCAAAATTGACTTAAAATATGTTTTAAAACCTTTTGCCAGAAAAATTGCTTTGACCAGTGTTATTAATAGTTGCCTAATCATCTGCTTCATGAAAGATATATAGTCTACTTTTTTAAATTAACGCCATTTCTGCCATTTGATGTACTATTTCGTTGAGGTGACTTGGGGCTTAATTTCCAGGGACGTCATAGGCGAAGCATGGCCGATCGCCGCCGGGTGTCAGCTGATTATTACAGCTGACATCCGGCACTATGTGTCCATGACCGCTCCTGGCACATTAACCCCCGGAAAACTGCGATCAAACATGATCGCAGCGTTCCGGCGGCATAGGGAAGCATCGTGCAGGGAGAGGGCTCCCTGCGGGCATCCCTGAGACCCTCGGAAAAACAACGCGATGTGATCGCGTTGTTTCGAGCATCTCCTCCCTACAGGCCCCAGATCCAAAATGGCAGCGGGGCTCCTTCCGGGTCCTGCAGGGAGGTGGCTTGCAAGCGCCTGCTCAGAGCAGGCACCGGCAAGCTTCCTGCACTGCCTGTCAGATCCCTGATCCGACACAGTGCTTTGCAAATTTTCAGATCAGCGATCTGACACTATAGCATCATGTCCCACCCTATTTTCTTGTGTAAATAAAAAAAATTCCTAAAGAAAAAAAAATATTGTTCCAATAAATACATTTCTTTATCTAAATAAAAAAAAACAATAGAATTACACATATTTAGTAGCTGCGTCCATAATGACCTGTCCTATAAAACTGTCCCATTAGTTAACCCCTTCAGTGAACACTGTAAAAAAAAAAAACGAGGCAAAAAACAACGCTTTATTATCATACCGCGAAACAAAAAGTGGAATAACACGCGATCAAAAAGACGGATATAAATAAACATGGTACCGTTGAAAAGTTATCTTGTCCCGCAAAAAAACAAGCTGCCATACAGCATCATCAACAACAAAATAAAAAAGTTATAGTCCTCAGAATAAAGCGATGCAAAAATAATTATTTTTTATATAAAATAGTTTTTATCGTATAAAAGCTCCAAAATATAAAAAAATGACCTAAATGAGGTATCGCTGTAATCGTACTAACCTAAAGAATAAAACTGCTTTATCAATTTTACCAAACACGGAACGGTATAAACGCCCCCCCCCCCCCCAAAAAAAAAAAAAAAGAAATTCATGAATTGCTGGTTTTTGGTCATTCTGCCTCACAAAAATCGGAATAAAAAGTGATAAAAAAAGTCACATGCCCGAAAATGGTACCAATACAAACGTCAACTCTTCCTACAAAAAAAAAAGACCTCACATGACTCTATGGAGCAAAATATGGAAAAATTATAGCTCTCAAAATGTGGAGACGCAAAAACTATTTTTTGCAATAAAAAGCGTCTTTTAGTGGGTGACAGCTGCCAATCATAAAAATCTGCTAATAAAATGCTATAAATAGTAAATCAAACCCCCCCTTCATCACCCCCTTTGTTAGGGAAAAATAATAAAATAAAAAAAATGTATTTATTTCCATTTTCCCATTAGGGTTAGGGTTGGGGCTAAAATTAGGGCTAGGGCTACAGTTAGGGTTGAGGCTAAAGTTAGGGTTACGGTTGGGGCAAAAGTTAGGGTTGGGGCTAAAATTAGGGTTAGGGTTGGGGCCAAAGTTAGGGTTAGGGCTACAGTTAGGGTTGGGGCTAAAGTTAGAGTTAGAGTTGGGGCTAAAGTTAGGGTTAGGGTTGGGGCTAAAGTTAGGGTTAGGGTTTGGATTACATTTACGGTTGGGATTAGGGTTGGGATTAGGGTTAGGGGTGTGTCAGGGTTAGGGGTATGGTTAGGGTTATGGTTGGGATTAGGGTTAAGTGTGTGTTGGAGTTAGGGGTGTGTTGGGGATAGGGGTGTGGTTGGGATTAGGGTTAGGGGTATGTTTGGGTTAGGGGTGTGGTTAGGGTTGGGATTAGGGTTAGGGGTGTGTTCAGGTTAGGGTTAGAATTGGGGGGGTTTCCACGGTTTAGGCAAATCAGAAGCTCTCCAAACACGACATGGTGTTAGATCTCAATTCCAGACAATTCTGTGTTGAAAAAGTAAAACAGTGCTCCTTCTGTTCCGAGCTCTCCCATGCGCCCAAACAGGGGTTTACCTCAACATATGAGGTATCAGATTACTCAGGACAAACTGGACAACAACTTTTGGGGTCCAATTTCTCTTGGTACTCTTAGGAAAATACAAAACTGTGGGCTAAAAAATAATTTTTGTGGAAAAAAAAAGGATTTTTTTATTTTCACAGCTCTGAGTTATAAACTGTAGTGAAACACTTGGGGGTTCAAAGTTCTCACACCACATCAAGATAAGTTCCTTGGGGGTGGTCTAGTGTCCAATATGGGGTCACTTGTGGGGGATTTCTACAGTTTAGGTACATCAGGGGCTCTGAAAATGCAATGTAATGCCTGCAGACCAATCCATCTAAGTCTGTATTCCAAAAGGCACTCTGTTATGAAAGGCAATTCAGTACCACAATGGACATAGCGGTCAGAGCACATACAGTGATCTGACAATAACCCAAAATCATAGAACGAGCTCTGAGACGTGGAAACTCTGCAGACCGCAATCCCTAATCCTCTCCAAACAACACTAGAGGCAGCCTGTTGTGAATTCTGTGGCTGAATTCACTCCTGTGGTCACAAGTGGTACTGCAGCTTCTGAGCTTCCTCCCTCAGGTGTTCTGGTGAGCTCGTTAACTGCTTCATTACTTAACTCCGCCTGATGCTGCTATCCTTGCTCCTTGTCAATGTTTCAGTGTTGGATCTGAGCTTCTCCTGATTGTTCCTGTGACCTGCTGCTCTGTATAGCTAAGTGCTTTTTGCTTTTTTGTTGCTTTTTTTCTGTCCAGCTTGTCTTTTGTTTTGCTGGAAGCTCTGAGACGCAAAGGGTGTACCGCCGTGCCGTTAGTTCGGCACGGTGGTTTTTTTTTTGCCCCCTTTGCGTGGTTTTGCTTTAGGGTTTTTTGTAGACTGCAAAGTTCGCTTTACTGTCCTCGCTCTGTCCTAGAATATCGGGCCCCACTTTGCTGAATCTATTTCATCCCTACGTTTTGTCTTTTCATCTTACTCACAGTCATTATATGTGGAGGGCTGCCTTTTCCTTTGGGGAATTTCTCTGGGGCAAGTCAGGCCTATTTTTCTATCTTCAGGCTAGCTAGTTTCTTAGGCTGTGCCGAGTTGCTTAGGTAGTTGTTAGGCGCAATCCACAGCCGCTTTTAGTTGTGTTTAGGATAGGATCAGGTGTGCAGTCTACAGAGTTTCCACGTCTCAGAGCTCGTTCTTGTATTTTTGGGTATTTGTCAGATCACTGTGTGCGCTCTGATCGCTAAGCACACTGTGTTTCTGGATTGCCTTCATAACACCTGTCATTAGCAAACATAACAGTACAAGGAGCCTACTAATGATTCTCAATAGAGGGAAAGAAAAAGTTCTGAGATCATTTTTTTTTTTTTCTGCTCTGTGTTCACTTTTTTTTTTTCCCCTAGACATTTGGGTGATTCTGGACACAGGTGTAGACATGGATATTCAGGGTCTGTGCTCTTCAATGGATAATCTCGTTATAAATGTACAAAAAATTCAAGATACTATTGATCAGAAATCTATGTTAGAACCAAGAATTCCTATTCCTGATTTGTTTTTTGGAGATAGAACTAAGTTTCTAAGTTTCAAAAATAATTGTAAGCTATTTCTGGCCTTGAAACCTCATTCTTCTGGTAATCCTATTCAACAGGTTTTGATTATTATTTCTTTTTTGCGCGGCGACCCTCAAGACTGGGCATTTTCTCTTGCGCCAGGAGACCCTGCATTGAGTAGTGTCGATGCGTTTTTCCTGGCGCTCGGATTGCTGTACGATGAGCCTAATTCAGTGGATCAGGCTGAGAAAAATTTGCTGGCTTTGTGCCAGGGTCAGGATGATATAGAAGTATATTGTCAGAAATTTAGGAAATGGTCAGTACTCACTCAGTGGAATGAATCTGCGCTGGCAGCTTTGTTCAGAAAGGGTCTCTCTGAGGCTCTTAAGGATGTCATGGTGGGATTTCCTATGCCTGCTGGTTTGAATGAGTCTTTGTCTTTGGCCATTCAGATCGGTCGACGCTTGCGCGAGCGTAAATCTGTGCACCATTTGGCGGTACTGCCTGAGATTAAACCTGAGCCTATGCAGTGCGATAGGACTATGACTAGAGTTGAACGGCAGGAATACAGACGTCTGAATGGTCTGTGTTTCTACTGTGGTGATTCCACTCATGCTATTACTGATTGTCCTAAGCGCACTAAGCGGTCCGCTAGGTCTGCCGTCATTGGTACTGTACAGTCCAAATTCCTTCTGTCCATTACCTTGATATGCTCTTTGTCGTCGTTTTCTGTCATGGCGTTTGTGGATTCGGGCGCTGCCCTGAATCTGATGGATTTGGATTATGCTAAACGTTGTGGGTTTTTCTTGGAGCCTTTGCGGTGTCCTATTCCATTGAGAGGAATTGATGCTACACCTTTGGCCAAGAATAAACCTCAATACTGGGCCCAGCTGACCATGTGCATGGCTCCTGCACATCAGGAAGTTATTCGCTTTCTGGTGTTGCATAATCTGCATGATGTGGTCGTGTTGGGGTTGCCATGGCTACAAACCCATAATCCAGTATTGGATTGGAATTCCATGTCGGTATCCAGCTGGGGTTGTCAGGGGGTACATGGTGATGTTCCATTTTTGTCGATTTCGTCATCCACCCCTTCTGAGGTCCCAGAGTTCTTGTCTGATTATCAGGATGTATTTGAAGAGCCCAAGTCCGATACTCTACCTCCGCATAGGGATTGTGATTGTGCTATCAATTTGATTCCTGGTAGTATATTCCCTAAAGGTCGATTATTTAATTTATCCGTGCCCGAACACGCCGCTATGCGCAGTTATGTGAAGGAATCCCTGGAGAAGGGACATATTCGCCCATCGTCATCACCACTGGGAGCAGGGTTCTTCTTTGTAGCCAAGAAGGATGGTTCGCTGAGACCGTGTATTGATTACCGCCTTCTTAATAAGATCACTGTTAAATTTCAGTATCCCTTGCCATTGTTATCTGACTTGTTTGCTCGGATTAAGGGGGCTAGTTGGTTCACTAAGATAGATCTTCGTGGTGCGTATAATCTGGTGAGAATCAGGCAAGGAGATGAATGGAAAACTGCATTCAATACGCCCGAGGGTCATTTTGAGTATCTAGTGATGCCGTTCGGACTTGCCAATGCTCCATCTGTGTTTCAGTCTTTTATGCATGACATCTTCCGTGAGTATCTGGATAAATTCCTGATTGTTTACTTGGATGACATTTTGATCTTCTCAGATGATTGGGAGTCTCATGTGAAGCAGGTCAGAATGGTTTTTCAGGTCCTGCGTGCTAACTCTTTGTTTGTGAAGGGATCAAAGTGTCTCTTCGGTGTGCAGAAAGTTTCATTTTTGGGGTTCATCTTTACCCCTTCTACTATCGAGATGGATCCAGTTAAGGTCCAAGCCATCCAGGATTGGATTCAGCCGACATCTCTGAAAAGTCTGCAAAAGTTCCTGGGCTTTGCTAATTTTTATCGTCGCTTCATCTGTAATTTTTCTAGCATTGCCAAACCATTGACCGATTTGACCAAGAAGGGTGCTGATTTGGTTAATTGGTCTTCTGCTGCTGTGGAAGCTTTTCAGGAGTTGAAGCGTCGTTTTTGTTCTGCCCCTGTGTTGTGTCAGCCAGATGTTTCTCTTCCGTTCCAGGTCGAGGTTGATGCTTCTGAGATTGGAGCAGGGGCTGTTTTGTCGCAGAGAAGTTCTGATTGCTCAGTGATGAAACCATGTGCTTTCTTTTCCAGGAAGTTTTCGCCCGCTGAGCGTAATTATGATGTGGGCAATCGAGAGTTGCTGGCCATGAAGTGGGCATTCGAGGAGTGGCGTCATTGGCTTGAAGGAGCTAAGCATCGCGTGGTGGTCTTGACTGATCATAAGAACTTGACTTATCTCGAGTCTGCCAAGCGCTTGAATCCTAGACAGGCCCGTTGGTCGTTATTTTTTGCCCGCTTCGACTTTGTGATTTCGTACCTTCCGGGCTCTAAAAATGTGAAGGCGGATGCTCTGTCTAGGAGTTTTGTGCCCGACTCTCCGGGTTTATCTGAGCCAGCGGGTATCCTCAAGGAAGGAGTCATTGTGTCTGCCATCTCCCCTGATTTGCGGCGGGTGCTGCAAAAATTTCAGGCGAATAAACCTGATCGTTGTCCAGCAGAGAAACTGTTCGTCCCTGATAGGTGGACTAATAAACTTATCTCTGAACTTCATTGTTCGGTGTTGGCTGGTCATCCTGGAATCTTTGGTACCAGAGAGTTAGTGGCTAGATCCTTCTGGTGGCCATCTCTGTCACGGGATGTACGTACTTTTGTGCAGTCCTGTGGGATTTGTGCTAGGGCTAAGCCCTGCTGTTCTCGTGCCAGTGGGTTGCTTTTGCCCTTGCTGGTCCCAAAGAGGCCTTGGACACATATTTCGATGGATTTCATTTCTGACCTTCCCGTTTCTCAAAAGATGTCAGTCATTTGGGTGGTCTGTGATCGCTTTTCTAAAATGGTCCATCTGGTGCCCTTGGCTAAATTGCCTTCCTCCTCTGATTTGGTACCTTTGTTCTTTCAGCATGTGGTTCGGTTGCATGGCATTCCTGAGAATATTGTTTCTGACAGAGGTTCCCAGTTTGTTTCAAGGTTTTGGCGAGCCTTTTGTGGTAGGATGGGCATTGACCTATCCTTTTCCTCGGCTTTCCATCCTCAGACTAATGGCCAGACCGAACGAACCAATCAGACCTTGGAAACATATCTGAGATGTTTTGTTTCTGCAGACCAGGATGATTGGGTGTCCTTTTTGCCGTTGGCTGAGTTCGCCCTTAATAATCGGGCCAGCTCGGCTACCTTGGTTTCTCCATTTTTTTGCAATTCTGGGTTCCATCCTCGTTTCTCTTCAGGACAGGTTGAGTCTTCGGACTGTCCTGGTGTGGATTCTGTGGTGGATAGGTTGCAGCAGATCTGGACTCAGGTAGTGGACAATTTGATCTTGTCCCAGGAGAAAGCTCAACTTTTCGCTAATCGCAGACGCCGTGTGGGTCCCCGACTTTGTGTTGGGGATCTGGTTTGGTTATCTTCTCGTCATATTCCTATGAAGGTTTCCTCTCCTAAATTTAAACCTCGTTTTATTGGTCCGTATAGGATTTCTGAGGTTCTCAATCCTGTGTCTTTTCGTTTGACCCTCCCAGACTCCTTTTCCATACATAATGTATTCCATAGGTCGTTGTTGCGGAGATACGTGGCACCTATGGTTCCATCTGTTGAGCCTCCTGCCCCGGTTTTGGTGGAGGGGGAATTGGAGTATATTGTGGAGAAGATTTTGGATTCTCGTGTTTCTAGACGGAAACTCCAGTATCTGGTTAAATGGAAGGGTTATGCTCAGGAAGATAATTCCTGGGTTTTTGCCTCTGATGTTCATGCTTCCGATCTTGTTCGTGCCTTTCATGCGGCTCATCCTGGTCGGCCTGGGGGCTCTGGTGAGGGTTCGGTGACCCCTCCTCAAGGGGGGGGTACTGTTGTGAATTCTGTGGCTGAATTCACTCCTGTGGTCACAAGTGGTACTGCAGCTTCTGAGCTTCCTCCCTCAGGTGTTCTGGTGAGCTCGTTAACTGCTTCATTACTTAACTCCGCCTGATGCTGCTATCCTTGCTCCTTGTCAATGTTTCAGTGTTGGATCTGAGCGTCTCCTGATTGTTCCTGTGACCTGCTGCTCTGTATAGCTAAGTGCTTTTTGCTTTTTTGTTGCTTTTTTTCTGTCCAGCTTGTCTTTTGTTTTGCTGGAAGCTCTGAGACGCAAAGGGTGTACCGCCGTGCCGTTAGTTCGGCACGGTGGTTTTTTTTTGCCCCCTTTGCGTGGTTTTGCTTTAGGGTTTTTTGTAGACTGCAAAGTTCGCTTTACTGTCCTCGCTCTGTCCTAGAATATCGGGCCCCACTTTGCTGAATCTATTTCATCCCTACGTTTTGTCTTTTCATCTTACTCACAGTCATTATATGTGGGGGGCTGCCTTTTCCTTTGGGGAATTTCTCTGGGGCAAGTCAGGCCTATTTTTCTATCTTCAGGCTAGCTAGTTTCTTAGGCTGTGCCGAGTTGCCTAGGTAGTTGTTAGGCGCAATCCACAGCCGCTTTTAGTTGTGTTTAGGATAGGATCAGGTGTGCAGTCTACAGAGTTTCCACGTCTCAGAGCTCGTTCTTGTATTTTTGGGTATTTGTCAGATCACTGTGTGCGCTCTGATCGCTAAGCACACTGTGTTTCTGGATTGCCTTCATAACACCTGTCATTAGCAAACATAACAGCAGCCGTGGATTGCGCCTAACTCTGCCTATGCAACTCGGCACAGCCTGAGAAACTAACTAGCCTGAAGATAGAAAATAAGCCTACCTTGCCTCAGAGAAATACCCCAAAGGAAAAGGCAGCCCCCCACATATAATGACTGAGTTAAGATGAAAAGACAAACGTAGAGATGAAATAGATTCAGCAAAGTGAGGCCCGACTTTCTTAACAGAGCGAGGATAGAAAAGGTAACTTTGCGGTCTGCACAAAACCCTAAAGAAAACCACGCAAAGGGGGCAAAAAGACCCTCCGTACCGAACTAACGGCACGGAGGTACACCCTTTGCGTCCCAGAGCTTCCAGCAACAAATTAGACAAGCTGGACAGAAAAAATAGCAAACAAATAGCAAGAAGAACTTAGCTATGCAGAGCAGCAGGCCACAGGAATGATCCAGGGAAAAGCAAGTCCAACACTGGAACATTGACAGGAAGCCAGGATCAAAGCATTAGGTGGAGTTAAGTAGAGAAGCACCTAACGACCTCACCAGATCACCTGAGGGAGGAAACTCAGAAGCCGCAGTACCACTTCCCTCCACCAACAGAAGCTCACAGAGAGAATCAGCCGAAGTACCACTTGTGACCACAGGAGGGAGCTCTGCCACAGAATTCACAACAGCGCTCCTTCCCTTTCGAGCTCTACCATGCGCCCAAATGGTGGTCCCCCCCACATATGGGGTATCAGTGTACTCAGGACAAATTGCACAACAACTTTTGGGGTCCAATTTCTCCTGTTACCCTTGGGAAAATACAAAACTGGGGGCTAAAAAATAATTTTTGTGGAAAAAAAAAAGAATTTTTATTTTCACGGCTCTGCGTTATAAACTGTAGTGAAACACTTGGAATTTCAAAGTTCTCACAACACATCTAAATAAGTTCCTTAGGGGGTCTACTTTCCAAAATGGTGTCACTTGTGGGGGTTTCCACTGCTTAGACACATCAGGGGCTCGCAAAACGCGACATGGCGTCCTATCTCAATTCCAGTAAATTTTGCATTGAAAAATCAAACGCCGCTCTTTCCCTTCCGAGTTCTGCCATGCGCCTAAACAGTGGTTTACCCCCACATATGGGGTATCAGCGTACTCAAGACAAATTGTACAACAACCTTTGGGGTCCAATTTCTCCCGTTACCCTTGGTAAAATAAAAGAAATTGGAGCTGAAGTACATTTTTTGTGAAAAAAAGTTAAATGTTCATTTTTTTTTTCATTCCAAAAATTCTTGTGAAAAACCTGAAGGGTTAATAAACTTCTTGAATGTGGTTTTGAGCACCTTGAGGGGTGTAGTTTTTAGAATGGTGTAACTCTTGGGTATTTTCTAACATATAGACCCCTCAAAGTGACTTCAAATGTGATGTAGTCCCTAAAAAAAATGGTGTTGTAAAAATGAGAAATTGCTGGTCAACTTTTAACCCTTATAACTCCCTAACAAAAAAAATTTGGTTCCAAAATTGTGCTGATGTAAAGTAGACATGTGGGAAATGTTACTTATTAAGTATTTTGTGTGACATATCTCTGTGATTTAAGGGCATAAAAATTCAAAGTTGAAAAATTGCAAAATTGTCAAAATTTTCTGTTATTTTCACAAATAAACGCAGGTAATATCAAATAAATTTTACCACTATCATGAAGTACAATATGTCACGAGAAAATAGTGTCAGAATCATCAGGATCCATTGAAGCGTTCCAGATTTATAACCTCATAAAGGGACAGTGGTCAGAATTGTAAAAATTGGCCCGTCATTGGGGGTTAAGGGGTTAATGTGCAAACTCCTCTATTATATAATGTATATGTTGCGTAGTTTAAGCCATAGTTACTGACTCTATATCTAAGATTCTTGTGTGCACAAAATTGCAGGGAAGTGTACATTAAAGGCAATCTATTTTTACTACTCATCTGAGAGCAGCATAATGTATGGGCAGAAACCCTGATTCCAGCAATGTATCACTTACTGAACTGTTTAATATTTTAGTACAATCACTGTTTTATCTGTTGCAAATCTAGCAGTTCTCTGAATGTTAAGCTTTGTATGATCCCACCCATATCACTGATTGGCATCTTTCTGTGTACACTGTGCATAGGCAGAAAGCTGTCAATCTGTGGTAAAGGAGGGGTTCAGTGTCATTGCTTAAATTGGAAGTTTTCAATTGACAGAGTTGACTTGATGTCTATGGCTAGCTTTAATTAGTCATTTGTTAGAAAGGGCATTACATAATTACATATTTTACACTTGGAGCTGATTTTCTTCTGGGATTTATGCTGATTTCATTGTGGAAATTCATCAAATTTGGTACTTATTCCAACCACTGCAAATGGTGAAATCTATGGCAATATTCACTCCAGAAATCGATATGTTGCTTCGAAGTCTGCCGCATGTGAATGAAATACTGCGAAAGCTCATTCTTAAATCTTCTACTATAAAATGCAGTTTTCTGCCTGAAAATTCAGCATCCTATATACCCCATGACTGTATATGATGTTCACACAGTTAATGTTGGCGATGGTTAATGAAAGTATAAGCAATATAATTAGTGAATACCCTGTATGGAAAATTATATCATCGTATTGTGCTTATCCTCCATTAGGAGAATGTACCAGCTAGAGTTAATTAAGGGTAGGTCATAAGGTTTTATACATTTAGCAATAATCAGCCCCTACCCTTCACCCAACTTATAAATGACAAATAGTCTCTTTGTGTGCCAGCTCCGCAGAATTGTTTAATCTCCAAATGGAAGGTTAATGAAAAGTTAAACTAATATACCAAAGAGCTTTATTAGTAGAAGGTGCGGCATAAAGACTGTAGTTATAATTGATAGCATAAGGTTAACGAGGGCATGAATGGCAGGAGATCATCAATTTAAACCATTTTAATTTCTTAAGATGTAAATTGTTCCCAAAATAAATAAAGTCCCTAAATGAAATATTAATTAAGAATATTCAATTTCTAGTTAGTAATGTGTTTGCAAATGTGTTTGCAGTTGTGATATGTTTGGTGTTCATGCAATATACACTGAATGGCCACTTTACGGGACTTCTGGCCTTCCGCAATTGGAGTTTCTGAAAGTTAGACACATATCCCAGAAAGCAGCAGAAAATCAAGAGAGCAAGTTTTCCATGAATCATAGTAAATATGAGTCAACATTAGGATGGAAACATCAAGCAAAGCTTCGAACTATCATCAGTGGTAGACTAGCCGGGGACAGTATTTAAAAAAAATGCCAACTTAGTGAGTTTTTCTTAGTCAATTGTGTCAAAAGCATACTAAAAAAATGGGGTGACGGAGGGAAAACATCCAGCAGTTTGAGGATTGAGGGAGGATGTCAAAAACTGTTTTGATGAAGAAGCCATCCATTGTTGAGCAATTTGCTGCCAAGTACAACATGGCTGCTCCAGCGAACATGTCCAAAGGCACAACTCATTACTAAACATGCCTGGGCAATAGCAGATAACCAGTTCCAATGCCATGACTTCTCATGATCATGTCATGATTAGCAGACGAAAAAATTCACCTTTGCAGGTGAATCCAGATTTCCGTGGCACAATGCTGATGGGAGTCAGGATTGGTGCAAATATATTTTATTGATTAACACTTACTACCAGTTGTCAGCAGTCTATATAGAGTCTTATGCTTGGGTGCGAGGAAACACAGGAGACACAGGTTTGTTAAAGAACTGCTTGTATTACTTTATACAAGTACGCATGCCACAGGGAAAAGGCTTCACACAATTGCAGGTACAGAAGCAGGAGACACGGCAGGCCGCAATAAACCTTAAGTTCAGCATAAATCACAGAAATAGGTTCAGAGTCTATTACTTCTCTTGCAAATGTTGATTGGCAAGCAGCGGGATTCCCGTGTCCACACGTGTCCCAAAGATCCGCAGTAGGAGATGGCTGGAATACTATCCCCAAGACTTCCAGGAGCCAGGTCACAGGCTAACCGCAGACATGATTCAGAAGCACTGATTGAACAGCTGAGGCTGCTTAAAAAGGCAAGTGGCAGGGAACAGGGCGGAAACATGGAAACTGAGAACTCCATACTGAATGAGGGCAAGGTAGCTGCAGCAGGACAGAAAGCAAAATGGCCAACGGAAAAACTAAAAACAGCGGATGTGGCAAAGAGACTGAGAACCTTACACCAAGTGTCTTCTGTTACTTGTGGATGGACTTTTGGAGATTAAGGGTATGTGCACACATATTCTGGAGGACTGTGGATTTTTCCGCAGCGGATTTGAAAAAAGTGCAAAACCGCTGCGGTTTTTCCTGCGGATTTATCGCGGTTTCTACTGCGGATTCCGCTGCGGCTTTACACCTGCAGTTTTCTATTGGAGCAGGTGTAAAACCGCAGCGGAATCCGCACAAAGAATTGACATGCTGTGGAATGTAAACCGCTGCGTTTCCGCGCGTTTTTTTCCGCAGCATGTGCACTGCGGATTTCGTTTCCCATAGGTTAACATGCTACTATAAACTCATGGGAAACCGCTGCGGATCCGCAGCAAAATCCGCAGCGTGTGCACATACCCTAAAGCTTACCTTAAAATTGTGGCCGACCAATTTAATTCCTTTATGGCAGCTGCTTACCCTTTAGCAGATGAACCCTTTCTGAAAGACAATGCCGAGCATGTTTTTTGAGCATGCCTCCTGCTAATTTGCAGCAACTACAAGAAGCAGTCCCATCAGATTGGCCCAATTTCCCTGCATAACTATTTCAACACCTGATGGAGTCAGTGGCGTAGGAAGGGGGGGGCGGTCCGCCCCGGGCGGCACAATGCTGGGGGCGGCCGGCGCTGCAGGAGAAGAAGATGAAAAAAAAAAAAAAAAAAAGACGCCCCTTTAAATCTTCGGGCGGCGCCGTCCGCCGCCACGACCAGGGCCAGCTCCCCCCACCCCTGCCCCCGCCCCCCGCTCTATACTCACCTCTCCTGGTTCCTGCGGCGCCGGCAGCTGCAGCGTCCTCTGACTCTGCGACGTCTCAGAGCAGAGGGCGCGATGACGTCACTACTGTGCGCGCCGCTCTGCCTCTCTGTCCTGAGCGTCGCAGAGCCGGAGAGACGCTGACTGCACCTCCGGACCTGCGCTGGGAACGGGAGAGGTGAGGATTTTACTTTTTTTTTTTTTTTTCTTTATGTCTGACTGTCTGGGGCTGGGGCAATGCTGGACACACTGGGGCAATACTGGAGACCATGGGGCAGATTGCTGGACACACTGGGGCAATACTGGAGACCATGGGGCAGATTGCTGGACACACTGGGGCAGTACTGGAGACCATGGGGCAGATTGCTGGACACACTGGGGCAATACAGGAGACCATGGGGCAGATTGCTGGACACACCGGGGCAATACTGGAGACCATGGGGCAGAATGCTGGACACACTGGGGCAATACAGGAGACCATGGGGCAGATTGCTGGACACACTGGGGCAATACTGGAGACCATGGGGCAGAATGCTGGACACACTGGGGCAGTACAGGAGACTATGGGGCAGAATGCTGGACACACTGAATACTGGAGACCATGGGGCAGATTTCAGGACACATTGAGGCAATGCTGGAGACCCTGGGGCAGACTTCTGGACATACTGGGGCAATACTGGAGACCATGGGGCAGATTGCTGGACACACCGGGGCAATACTGGAGACCATGGGGCAGAATGCTGGACACACTGGGGCAATACAGGAGACCATGGGGCAGATTGCTGGACACACTGGGGCAATACTGGAGACCCTGGGGCAGATTGCTGGACACACTGGGGCAATACTGGAGACCCTGGGGCAGATTTCTGGACATACTGGGGCAATACTGGAGACCATGGGGCAGATTGCTGGACACACCGGGGCAATACTGGAGACCATGGGGCAGAATGCTGGACACACTGGGGCAATACAGGAGACCATGGGGCAGATTGCTGGACACACTGGGGCAATACTGGAGACCCTGGGGCAGATTGCTGGACACACTGGGGCAATACTGGAGACCCTGGGGCAGATTTCTGGACACATTGAGGCAATGCTGGAGACCCTGGGGCAGACTTCTGGACACACTGGGGCAATGCTGGACACTGGGGCAGATTGCTGGACACACTGGGGGTAATATACTGGACACACTGGGGCAATGCTGGACACTGGGGGTAATATGCTGGACACACTGGGGCAGACTGCTGGACACACTGGGGAAAGGCTGGACACACTGAGGGCAGATTGCTGGACACACTGGGGGTAATATGCTGGACATACTGGGGCAGATTGCTGGACACACTGGGGGTAATATGCTGGACACACTGGGGCAGATTGCTGGACAACATGGGGGTAATATGCTGGACACACTGGGGCAGATTGCTGGACAACATGGGGGTAATATGCTGGACACACTGGGGGCAGGACTTGAGGCATGGGCAGAATGTAGATACGGGGCATGATTGGAGACACGGGGCAGGATTGGATCATGGGGCAGGACGGATACGATGGAGGCTGGTGGGGCAGGATGGGGAGATCATATGGGGTAGAATGGATACTCATGAGGGCAGGATACGACAACATATGGCTGGAGCCAGGAATGAGATAAACGGGGCCAGGGTGGGGAATATTATTACCATAGGGGATAATTAAGGGATATTATTACTGCAGTGATGTATTTATTTTATTTTTTGAGTATACTGTTTTAAATGGGGGGGCGGTCCTGTTACTGTGCAGAGTGACACTATATCACCTTTTTTTCTTCATGTGGTGTAATGTAGAAGTTGTGAAAAATTAAGTAATGTGTTCTGCAAGCGGAGCTCGAGATAACTGTGTTATTTCCTGCAGAAACGAGTCCTGGCTGGAAGGAATGATGGCGGTCTGTGCTGGATGAAAGATGAAGGACTTCACCTAGAGACGTCACTGGTGAGTCAGTGTTACCTATACACTGACACTATACACTGTATACTATATAGAGGTCCTGTGTATAATGTCACCAGTGATCTCTGTATTACCTCTACACAGACACTGCATACTAAGTACAGATCTCCTGTGAATACTGGCACTTATGGTGATAGTATTGTGGTTTTTTTTTTATTACTGATCAGTATTGTAGTATTCAGTCACTATGTGGTCTGGAAATGGTGCGGTGGTATTTGTCCCTTGTATGTAGTATTATTCGGTCACTATGTGGCCTGGTCATGGTGTGGTGGTATTAAGTCACAGGTGTGGCATGTGGGGGTGACACCATTAGGCCCAGTTTAAGTTCTACAAAACAGGAAAACCATTTTTGGTAACCTTTGTGTGTATTGAGCTGGGGGGGGGGGGGGGGGGCGCCAAACTCGGGATCAGCCCCGGGCGGCAAAAGCTCTAGCTACGCCTCTGGATGGAGTCTATGTAACGTTGAAGATGAATAGCTGCAGTTCAGGATACCAAAGAAAGTCCAATGTTCTACTGGATGGATGTCTCTAAGAGGCCGTTCAGTGTATAGACCATTAATTCATACGTATATGTACTGAGGTTTTTAACAGCTTGCTACAAGTGCTTCTAACAAAATTAGAATATCATCAAAAAGTTAATTAATTTCAGTTCTTCAATACAAAAAGTGAAACTCATATATTATATAGAATCATTGTAAAGTGATCTATTTCACGTGTTTATTTCTGTTAATGTTGATGATTATGGCTTACAGCCAATGAAAACCCAAAAGTCATTCTCTCAGTAAATTAGAATAATTAACAAAAACACCTGCAAAGGCTTCCTAAGTATTTAAAAAAGTCCCTTAGTCTGTTTCAGTAGGCTCCACAATCATGGGGAAGACTGCTGACTTGACAGATGTCCAGAAGGCAGTCATTGACACACTGCACAAGAAGGGTAAGCCACAAAAGGTCATTGCTAAAGAAGCTGGCTGTTCACAGAGTGCTGTATCCAAGCATATTAATGGAAAGGTGAGTGGAAGAAAAGAGTGTGGTAGAAAAAGGTGCACAAGCAACTGGGATTGCTGCAGCCATGAAAGGATTGTTAAGAAAAGTCCATTAAAAAATTTGGAGGAGATTCACAATAAGTAGACTGCTGCTGGAGTCATTGCTTCAAGAGCCACCACACACAGACGTATAAAGGGTATAAAGGACATGGACTACAAGTGTCGCACTCCCTGTGTCAAGCCACACATGACCAACAGACAATGCCAGAAGCGCATTACCAGGGCCAAGGAGAAAAAGATCTGGACTCTTGATCAGTGGTCCAAGGTGTTGTATTCAGATGAAAGTAAATGTTGCATTTCATTTGGAAATCAAGGTCCCAGAGTCTGGAGGAAGAGTGGAGAGGCACACAATCCAAGCTGCTTGAGGTCTAGTGTTGCGTTTCCCCAATCAGTGACTGTTTGGGGAGCCATGTCATCTGCTGGTGTAGGTCCACTGTGTTTAATCAAGACCAAAGTCAGCACAGCCGTCTACCAGGAAATTTTAGAGCACTTCATGCTTCCCTCTGCTGACAAGCTTTTGTCCAGCAGAACTTGGAACCTGTCCACACTGCCAAGAGTACCAATACCTGGTTGTAAAAAAATAACATCACTGTGCTTGATTGGCCAGCAAATTAGCCTGACCTTTACCTCAAAGAATCTATATCTATTGTCAAGAGGAAGATGAGAGACACCAGACACAACAATGCAGACAAGCTGAAGGCTGCTATCAAAGCAACCTGGGCTTCCATAACACCTTAGCAGTGCTCCAGGCTCATCGCCTCCATGCCGCAACGCATTGATGCATTAATTGATGCAGAAGGAGCCCCGACCAAGTATTGAGGTCATTAACTGAACATACAATTCAGTAGGCCAACATTTCGGATTTTAAAATCATTTTTCAAGCTGGAGTTACAAAGTATTCTACTTTACTGAGATAATGGTGGCTCAGTGGGTAGCACTACAGTCTTGCAGCGCTGGAGTCCTGGGTTCAAATCCCACCAAGGACAACATCTGCAAGGAGTTTGTATGTTCTCCCCGTGTTTGCGTGTGTTTCCTCCGGGTACTCCAGTTTCCTCCCACACTCCAAAGACATACTTACATAGGGAATTTAGATTGTGAGCCCCATTGGGGACAGCGATGATAATGTGTGCAAACTGTAAAGGGCTGCGGAATATGTTAGTGCTATATAAAAATAAAGATTATTATTATTAATGACTTTTGGGTTTTCACTGGCTGTAAGCCATAAATATTCACTTGAAATACAGTACAGACCAAAAGTTTGGACACACCTTCTCATTTAAAGATTTTTCTGTATTTTCATGACTATGAAAATTGTACATTCACACTGAAGGCATCAAAACTATGAATTAACACATGTGGCATTATATACTAACAAAAAAGTGTGAAACAACTGAAAATATGTCTTATATTCTAGGTTCTTCAAAGTAGCCATCTTTTGCTTTGATGACTGCTTTGCACACTCTTGGCATTCTCTTGATGAGCTTCAAGAGGTGGTCACCGGAAATGGTCTTCCAACAATCTTGAAGGAGTTCCCAGAGATGCTTAGCACTTGTTGGCCCTTTTGCCTTCACTCTGCGGTCCAGCTCACACCAAACCATCTCAATTGGGTTCAGGTCTGGTGACTGTGGAGGCCAGGTCATCTGGCGTAGCACCCCATCACTCACCTTCTTAGTCAAATAGCCCTTACACAGCCTGGAGGTGTGTTTGGGGTCATTGTCCTGTCGAAAAATAAATGATGGTCTAACTAAACACAAACCGGATGGAATAGCATGCTGCTGCAAGATGCTGTGGTAGCCATGCTTGTTCAGTATGCCTTCAATTTTGAATAAATCCCCAACAGTGTCACCAGCAAAGCACCCCCATACCATCACACCTCCTCCTCCATGCTTCACGGTGGAAACCAGGCATGTAGAGTCCATCCGTTCACCTTTTCTGTGTTGCACAAAGATAAGGTGTTTGGAACCAAAGATCTCAAATTTGGACTCATCAGACCAAGGCACAGATTTCCACTGGTCTAATGTCCATTCCTTGTGTTCTTTAGCCCAAACAAGTCACTTCTGCTTGTTGCCTGTCCTTAGCAGTGGTTTCCTAGCAGCTATTTTACCATGAAGGCCTGCTGCACAAAAGTCTCCTCTTAAAGGGACTCTGTCACCTGAATTTGGAGGGAACAATTTTCAGCCATAGGGGCGGGGTTTTTGGGTGTTTAATTCACCCTTTCCTTACCCGCTGGCTGCATGCTGGCTGCAATATTGGATTGAAGTTCATTCTCTGTCCTCCGTAGTACATGCCTGCACAAGGCAACGCGCGGGGTTAAAAGATTTATATATATATATATATATATATATACATATATATATATATATACCGTATATACATATATATATATATACCGTATATACTCGAGTATAAGCCGACCCGAGTATAAGCCGACCCCCCTAATTTTGCCACAAAAAACTGGGAAAACTTATTGACTCGAGTATAAGCCTAGGGTGGAAAATGTAGCAGCTACTCGTAAATTTCAAAAATAAAAATAGATGCTCCATACCGTTCATTATTGCCCCATAGATGCTCCATATACAACTGTGCTATATAGAATGCTCTATACCGTTCATTATGGCCCCATAGATGCTCCATATAAAGCTGTGCCACATATATTGCTCTGCACCGTTCATTATGGCCTCATAGATGCTCCTTATAAAGCTGTGCCATATATATATATATATTGCTCTGCACCGTTGATTATGGCCCCATAGATGCTGCTTATAAAGCTGTGCCCCATATACGGTATATTGCTCTGCACCGTACTTTTTGGCCCCATAGATGCTCCTTATATAATGCTGTGCCATATATATTGCTCTGCACCGTACTTTTTGGCCCCATAGATGCTCCTTATATAATGCTGTGCCATATATAATGCTCTGCACCATACTTTTTGGCTCCATAGATGCTCCTTATATAATGCTGTGCCATATATATTGCTCTGCACCGTACTTTTTGGCCCCATAGATGCTCCTTATATAATGCTGTGCCATATAGAATGCTCTGCACCGTTCTTTATGGCCCCATAGATGCTCCTTATATAATGCTGTGCCATATAGAATGCTGCTGGTGCTGCCATAAAAAAAAAAAAAATCACATACTCACCTCTCTTGCTCAGGACGCCGGCGCTTTCAATATTTACCTGCTCCTCGTGCGGCTCCGTCTCCAGCACTGACGCTCAGCAGAGGGCACGCACTGACTACGTCACAGCGCCCTCTAACCTGAGCGTCACTGCCAGAAGACGCTGCAGACGGAGCCGCACAGGAGCGAGGAGCAGGTAAATATAGCGCAGCGCTGCGCTCCCCTTACCTGCTCCGGCGCGGTCCCTGCTGTCCCTGGCTTCCCCGGCGCTGCAGCTTCTTCCTGTAAGTGAGCGGTCACAGTTACCGATCATTTACAGCAATGAATATGCGGCTCCTCCCCTATGGGAGGTGGAGCCGCCTATTCATTTCTGTAATGAGCGGTGCCATGTGACCACTCAGTACAGGGAAAATCTGCAGCGCCGGGGCAGCCAGGGACTGCAGAGACCGCGCTGCAGCAGGTAAGTATAACTACACAGCCCCCGCTCCCCCTCACCTGCCGAGCCCCGGGTATGACTCGAGTATAAGCCGAGAGGGGGACTTTCAGCCCAAAAAAGTGGGCTGAAAATCTCGGCTTATACTCGAGTATATACGGTATATATATATATATATACTGTATATATATACTAGCTGAAGAGCCCGGCGTTGCCTGGGCATAGTAAATATCTGTGGTTAGTTATAGCACCTCACTTCTCTTATTTTCCCATCACGCCTCTCATTTCCCCCCTCATATCTCTCATTTTCTCCTTTACACCTCTCATTTTCACCCTCACTCCTCTCATTTTCCCCCTCACTCCTCTCATTCCCCCTAACACTTGTCATTTCGACCTCACATCTGTCATTTTCCGATCACTCCACTATTTTCCCTCACTCCTCTCATTTTGCACTCACACCTTTTCATTTTCACCTGACACCCCTCATTTTCACCTCACACCTCTCATTTTCCCCTCAGTATATACATATTTGTCATCTCCCTTATATATAGTATACACCTGTATGTCATCTCCCCTGTAAATAGTACAGTATATACCTGCTGTATGTCATTTCATCCTGTATATTCTATATACCTATGTGTCATCTCCTCCTGTATATAGTATATACCTGTATGTCATCTCTTCTGTATATACTATATACCTATATGTCATCTCCTCCTATATATAGTATATACCTGTATGTCATCTCCTGTATATAGTATATACCTGTATGTCATCTCCCCTGTATATAGTATATAACTGCTGTATGTCATCTCCTCCTCTATATACCTATGTGTCATTTCCTCTTTTATATAGTATATACCTGTATGTCATCTCCTCCTGTATATAGTATATAAGTGTGTCATCTCCTCCTGTATGTAGTATATACCTGTGTGTCATCTGCTCCTGTATATTGTATATACCTGTGTGTCATCTCCTGTATATAGTATATACCTGTGTGTCATCTCCCCTGTGTATAGTATATCCCTGTGTGTCATCTCCCCTGTATATAGTATGTACCTGTATGTCATCTCCCCTGTATATAGTATATACCAGTGTGTCATCTCCTCCTGTATATAGTATATACCTGTGTGTCATCTCCCCTGTATATAGTATATACGTGTGTCATCTCCCCTGTATATAGTATATACCTGTATGTCATTTCCTCCTGTATATAGTATATACCTGTGTCATCTCCCCTGTATATAGTACATATGTGTGTGTCATCTCCCCTATATATAGTATATACCTGTGTGTCATCTCCTCCTGTATATAGTATATATCTGTGTGTCATCTCCTCCTGTATTAGACCTCGTTCAGGCCATGTGCACACGTTCAGTATTTTTTGCTATAAAAACGTGATAAAAACGTGAAAAAAAACCGCTTACATATGCCTCCTATTATTTAAAGCGTATTCCGCATTTCTTGTGCAAATGTTGGCTTCCGCAAAAAAATCGCATTGCAGAAAAAAAGCAACATGTTCATTAAATTTGCGGAATTGCGGGGATTCCGCACACCTAGGAATGCATTGATCTGCTTACTTTCCGCATGGGGCTGTGCACACCATGCGGGAAGTAAGTAGATTATGTGCGGTTGGTACCCAGGGTGGAGGAGAGGAGACTCTCCTCCACGGACTGGGCACCATATAATTGGTAAAAAAAAAAGAATTAAAATAAAAAATAGTGACATACTCACCCTCTGATGGCCCCAGAGTCCTCCCGCCTCTCATTGGTGCATGCTCTCTCTTCCATTCCTATAGATGCTCTGTGTGAAGGACCTGCGATGACGTCGCCGTCTTGTGATTGGTCGCGTGACCGCTCATGTGACCGCTCACGTGACCGCGACGTCATCGAAGGTCCTGCACACACACACCATCTATAGGAACGGACGCCGCTGAGGAGATCGGCTGTCTGCAGGTAAGTATAACCATTTTTTTATTTTTTTTTATTTTTAAACATTCTATCTTTTACTATTGATGCTGCCTAGGCAGCATCTATAGTAAAAAGTTGGTCACACTTGTCAAACATTATCTTTGACAAGAGTGACCAACCTGTCAGTCAGTTTTCCAAGCGATGCTACAGATCTCTTGGAAAACTTTAGCATTCTGCAAGCTAATTTCGCTTGCAAAATGCTAAAAAAAAAAAAGAAGAAAAAAACGCAAAAAAAATGCGTATTTCTTGCAGAAAATTTCCGATTTTCTTCAGGAAATTTCTGCAAGAAATCCTGACGTGTGCACATAGCCTTACACGTTATTTGCTCAGTATTTTTACCTCAGTATTTGTAAACTAAATTAGCAGTCTGATAAATCCCCAGCCAACAGGAAGCCCTCCCCCCTGGCAGTATATATTAGCTCACACATACACATAATAGACAGGTCATGTGACTGACAGCTGCCGTATTTCCTATATGGTACATTTGTTGCTCTTATAGTTTGTCTGCTTATTAATGAGATTTTTATTTTTGAAGGATAATACCAGACTTGTGTGTGTTTTAGGGCGAGTTTCATGTGTCAAGTTGTGTGTGTTGAGTTGCGTGTGGCGACATGCATGTAGCGACTTTTGTGAGATGAGTTTTTTGTGGCGACATGCGTGTAGCAACTTTTAGTGTCGAGTTGCATGTGACAGGTTAGTGTGGCAAGTTGTGTGCAGCAAGTTTTGCGCATGGCGAGTTTTATGTGTGGTGCGTTTTGAGTATGTGCAAGCTTTGTGTGAGGCAACTTTTGCATGTGTTGCAACTTATGTGTGTGGCACCCCTAGGGGTATTTGCCACAAAAATAGTTACTGACAGTAAGTACAAATACTAAAATAGCAAGACTGCACTACCACCTCCGGCCAGAAGGGGGAGCTCCAGAGACTCCCCTTGATCCATTCTGGTCTGAGAGAAGAAATGGCAGTTGGGCTAAGGAGCTGAAAGTGAGAGGTCATACAATTGAATCTCTAACAGCCCTGTGACTGTTACCAGGCCTAAATCACCGGCCTGAGGAGAAGAGGGATAGAGAAAAAGGACATTGTGAGAACCGGGTAGCATTAATCACTACCCAGAACAGGCGCAAAGACGGATACCGGATCCGTGGCTGTATTCATTATATATAATACAGCAACCGGAAAAACGTGAGGTGATATCAGCTTCACTAGGGCCGGACGCAGCAACAGACACAGAGTTCAGCGGTACTCCCAGAGGGGGTAAACCGATAAAAGGACTCGGGTTGCCCGTCGAACCAGGACCCGGAGGGGACAGATTGGGCCGGCAGCCAGTTCACATACAGCAGCAGGGCCACACAGAAATTGCGCACAATAAGAGGCGAAGACCCCGGCAGGGTCAAAGTAACTCAGAGTTCCCATACAGACTCCGGTGACAGGACTGGTTGTGAATCCTTTTATGTTAAAGTAAACTGGTTAAACGTTTCAGTGCCTCAGTCTTTCATTTGGACAATAGCCATCTATCCAGGATCGGGATCGTCACCGCTGGGAGAACCTGCTGCTGATCAAGTAAGTGCCTGTCCCCTCATGATACCCCTTACACTGTGCATTGCCTGAGGCCACAGCACCGGGTCAAGCCACCCCTGACATCCCCCTCAAGAGACAGACTCCATTGGTCCGGTGCTGGGTATCCCGGTCTCCTGGGCGTCACAATTGGCGTCACGAACAGGATCTAGCCAGCCCGTATACCGGGTATTGTGCGCCGTGATTGGAGCCCAAAACTGTGAAAACTGGGATGAAAAATCTTGAAAATTGACTTTATTAAAGAAAAATCCATTCCCCATTGAAAACTATTGAAAGTGACTTTTCCCCATTGGTTATAATGGAGTAAAGATGGCCGCCATCCCCTGAGCTAATCACTTCATAACCGTTAGGCACGAGACTGTTAATTGAGCTACGCCATCACCTGAGCCCCAGTCTAACTGAAAAACTTCAGAATCCGCCATTACAGAGCGCGGTGGGTGGGAGCAGCAGGGGGCGTGTCATTGTGGGCGGCACCAAGCTGAGCGCTCTGACATCAGAGCAAGGGGAAAATCGATCCTGCTGCACAGCGGAACGAATCTACACTATCCCGACGGAAGCGGAGGACCGGAAGGGTCCGGATTAACTAAGGGGGCACAGTATGTCGCAGCACGGAGACGCCGCAGCACCCGGCAACGCTAATGCAGCTGAAAGACAGAGTGTCAATAGAGAGTCCGGCAGCGCAGCGGTGCAAGGAGTGGCGCCCATCATGCCGGTGCTGATGCCATATACCCCGGGTGGCCCATGGCTTCCAATGTATGAAGGTGAGCCTAATACCCTTGACGATTTCAGAGAAAAGATGCTGGCCCATTTTGACATGTTCCCTGTGGGTGAAGTTCAGCGTGTTAGTCTCCTGATGATGCAGTTAAGTGGCCATGCTAAGCGAGAAGTCACAGCATGGGCAGCTGATCTAAAAGGCACTGTTGAACGCATATTTGCTGGATTAAAAGCTACATTTGAAACCACGGCCAGCAGCAAAGCTAAAATACGATTCTTTAATTGCAAACAAAAAGCTAATGAGGGCGTGAGAGACTTTGCGTTAAACCTGCAGGAAGCCCTTAAATCACTTACACTGGCTGAACCCATTTTTAACACTGGAGCGGATAAACTGCTAAGAGATCAATTTATTGAGGGACTCTACACCCCTTCTCACCGGGGGCATGTGAGCATGCTTGTTTTTAAGAACCCTGAATTGACATTTGCCCAATTAAAGGAGAGCGCTATACGTCTCCAGCTGGCAGAGGCACCTCGGGATCAGGATCCTGCGCAACCCATGGCAGAGGCACCTCAACAACAGGGAGTGCCAGTGACATCAGCTATGTCTGGGGCCATTGCTAAGCCCCTGGGGCCCAGTACTAATGAGGCTCTTCAACAAAAGCTTGACTCTTTAGCTGATGTTGTTGCTTCAATGGCTAAAACCATGCAGGAGATGAGAGGACACAAGATGGAGTTGGCAAACTGTAGAGAGGATGTTCCATGGATGAGACCCCGGAGATACCCGACATGGAGAGGACGACCCCGCGACCGCTACCAACCGGATGGACAGCCCATTTGCCGCCGTTGCCAGCAGCCAGGCCACTTTGCACGAGATTGTGATTTAAACGGGAATCCCCTGGGAATGCGGGCCGCTTCGCAGGAATGAACTTTCAAGGCCCAACACCCTGGCACGACAGGTACATCGGAGGACGACCCATTATCCCGATCGTGCTGGACGGAATTCCCCTCAACGCTTTGCTGGACACAGGTTCCCAGATTTCATCTATACCGTATATCCTTTATAAGAGGTACTGGGCTGATGCAGATATTGATACAGGGCCCTCTGATGTTGAACTAGATATATGGGCCAGTAATGGTAAGTTGGTACCGAAACTAGGATTCAGGGAGATGACCATAAAGATTGGTAAAGTAGAACTGAAGAAACAGGGTATAATTGTTGTTGATGTTGACCGGCGGAACTGTGAACCAACTGTATTGATAGGAATGAATGTGTTAGAGAACTGCTTTTCCGAAGTCATTTCTGTCTTACAGCAAATTGCTGAAACTGCCCAATCCTGCCAGCAGAGAGTTCTCCGGAGGGAAATAAAAGTATTGATGTTAAGGCAACAGGTAGAAGTTGCAGGTGGAGAAATCGGCAGTGTGAGGGTAAGTGATCCAACGTCTATTGTAATCCCACCAAAAACAGAAATGCTGGTATGGTGTAGAGCAGCCATTGGTACTAAGGGACGAGATTATCAAGCCTTAATAGAACCAGTGTACACCGACAGCAGGCCCACTATACTCACAGCACGAGGGATAGTCGAGGTACACCGGGGACGAGTGCCGGTACGACTTTTGAACTGTGGAGAAGAGAGGTCACTTTGCCAAGGTATGCTACAATGGCAAAGCTATATACTGTTGACAACAATGCCATCACAACCATTGAGCCCTTAGAACCAACCTGTCAGGTGGAAGGCAATGGCTCAGATGGAGAAATGGAGGATTGGTGCCAACAGCTACACGTGGGCATAAATTCAACACCTACCCATCAAAAACAAGGGGTGTATAGGCTAGTGACGGAATATGAACAAGTCTTCAGTAAACACCCATTGGACTTCGGACGGATAGAAGGGGTAGAACACACAATCCCCACAGGTGACCATCCCCCAATAAAAGAAAGATATAGACCCATACCGCCCGCTCACTATCAATGTGCAAAAGATATGCTGAGGGAAATGAAACAGGCCGGGGTAATAAGAGACAGCTGTAGCCCCTGGGCGGCCCCTCTAGTGATTGTCAAGGACGGAACCATGAGAATGTGCGTAGACTACCGGAAGATTAATAACATCACCCATAAAGACGCCTACCCCTTGCCTAGGATAGAAGAGTCCTTAACTGCTTTGAAATCTGCTAATTATTTTTCCACCTTAGACTTAACAAGCGGGTATTGGCAAGTCCCTGTGGCTGAGAGAGATAAGGAAAAGACGGCATTCACCACACCAATGGGTCTATGTGAATTTAATCGCATGCCGTTCGGACTCTGCAACGCATCCGGTACCTTCCAGCGGCTGATGGAATGCTGCCTCGGACACAAGAACTTCGAGACCGTCCTCCTGTACCTAGATGATGTGATCGTCTACTCAAAGACTTACGAACAACACTTAATAGACCTGGCAGAAGTGTTCGAAGCCTTATCCAGGTATGGCATGAAAGTCAAGCCATCCAAATGTCACCTTCTCAAGCCAAAGGTAAAGTACCTGGGACACATCGTGAGTTCGGAGGGAGTAGCACCAGATCCCGAGAAAATAAGCGCCATAAGGGATTGGCCAAGACCTACCAGCGCAAAAGAAGTGAGACAATTCCTGGGATTGGTGGGTTACTATCGCAGATTTATAAAAGGATTTACCAAGTTGGCAGCACCCTTGCAAGACACCTTGGTAGGGCAGACGAAGAAACCTTCAAACCGAAACCCTCCTTTTCAGTGGAACGACGAAAGGGAAGACTCCTTTGAACAACTAAAGAAGGCACTAACCGGAGAAGAGGTTCTGGCATACCCAGATTACCATAAACCTTTCATCCTCTACACCGATGCCAGTAATGTGGGACTAGGAGCGGTGCTGTCACAAAAGCAAGAAGGTCGGGAGAAAGTCATCGCCTTTGCAAGTAGAAAGCTCCGGCCTACTGAAAGAAATTCAGAAAATTACAGCTCCTTCAAATTGGAACTACTGGCAGTAGTTTGGGCTGTGACGGAGCGTTTCAAACACTATCTGGCCGCTGCAGAATTTATTGTCTATACTGACAACAATCCGTTGACCCACCTGGACACAGCCAAATTAGGTGCGTTAGAACAGCGATGGATAGCCCGGTTATCTAATTACAACTTCATAATCAAGTATCGAGCAGGTCGCAAGAATGGAAATGCCGATGCCCTATCCCGGATGCCACACTTGAGAGATGTAGAAGAGGAAACGGGGGAGCTTGAAGAAATTGAACTACCAGCCTTCCATCGTCCCAAGGCAAAACATCATCAGTCAAGTACCTATCAGAAACAACAAGAGGTGAATTTTAATCCGTTAGCACACCATAGATGGGCTGACACCCAAGACAGCAATCCGGCTGTGAAGTTGGTGAAAGAACTGTTGACTGAGCAAAGTGCATATCCCGATGAGGATGCCCCAGAAGAGACGCATCAACTCTGGAAAGAGAGAGGCAAAATGTTCCTGTATCAAGGGAAGCTCTGTAGAAGATACACCAATCCGAAAACACATGAATTGGTTTGGCAGATTATTGTGCCTAAACAAGATGTGAAGATGGTCCTCGAAGCTTACCATAATGGTGCTGGTCACTTCAGTTGGAAAAAGTTAGAAGTACTTCTAAGAGAAAGATTTTATTGGGTCGGGATGAGAAAATCAATCGAACAGTGGTGCAGAAATTGTGGCCCGTGCAACCTCAGAAGAAACGATCAAAAGAACCAAAGAGCACCACTGCAGCCCATAATCACCAAACAACCACTTGAACTTGTAGCCATGGACCATGTGAAGTTGACACCAAGCCGGTCCGGCTATGTCTATGCCTTGACCATCGTGGACCATTATTCACGCTTCTTGGTAGTAGTACCCGTAAAAGATCTGACAGCAAAAACAGCAGCCAAAGCGTTCCAAACGTACTTTTGTAGACCCCATGGATATCCGGAACAGGTTCTCACCGACCAAGGTACAGCCTTTGAATCAGAGATCTTCAGAGAATTCTGTAATATGTATGGTTGCAAAAAGATCCGGACGACGGCCTATCATCCACAAACAAACGGCTTATGCGAGAAGATGAACCATATTGTAATAGACCTACTAAAGACTTTACCTGAGACAGAAAGGAATCAATGGCCAGAGAAATTGCCTGACTTGGTGGATCTGTATAATCATGTCCCGGTGAGCTCCACCAACTGCACCCCAGCTTACCTTATGCGTGCAAGACCCGGCCAATTACCAATCGATCTAGAAATGGGAATTCTGAAACCAGACGCAGAAGTTCAAGACTCCAATTGGGATATCATACGGCAAAAGCAGTATCGCCAAGTGCAAGAGAGTGTGGAAAGAAGCCTTCAGCAAACTAGAGAAAGACAAGAGCGAACTTTCAACCAGAATGCTCTAGCGACCCCATTAAGACCGGGTGACCAAGTGCTCAAGAGAAATCGTCGAACCAATAAACTGGACAATCAGTGGGAAGCCGTACCCTACACAGTTTTACCAACAAGAGTGGATAATCCTAAAATGTGTCTCATTAGCAAAAACGGAGGCTTATCATCTGTACTAGTGTCAAGAGACAATCTTAAATTATGTCCGGAAGCATTGAAAGAGCCAGACGTTGTCCAGCCAGAACCAGAAGTTATTCAACCCATACAGGTTCAACCAGTAAAGGAAAAAGAAGAGGAAGTGTATCACACCTGTATAGGAGACTTTCCCAAAACTCTACTAACATACCATGGTGCAGTAGTGGTTCCCATGGTGGCCTTTTACCCAACACCGAACCCAATACCAGAAGTCCCAAGACAGGAAGAGGCTGACCCCGTACTACAGGAGGTTCCAGGCCAGGAAGAACAGATTCCTGGTCAGAGTAATCCCATTCACGGTGGACTTGCCAACTCCATAGTCGTGGAATTATCTTTAGCAGAGCGGGCAGATACTACATCCGCAGTAGACAGTAGTACACCACATGAAGAGACACCGCTATTATGTAGATCACAGCGTAGTACCCAGGGTCAATTACCGGCCAGGTATGCAGATTACCAACTATAAAGCTCATAATGTGAATTGTATATATGTTATGCCGTATATAGTTAAACAGAAAATGTAGTATAGTCATTGCTATCAGTCTGCAACGTTTAAGCCCAGTGCCTACAGAGACTTGTCTGTATGAACTTATTGCATATTCTTGAACTTTTTATCAGCCCGGAGGCACTAAATCAAAGCTCCGGAAAGACTGCTTTTTGAACTTTGCTTTTTGCTCTTTTTGAACTTTCTTTAGACTTTATATTGATAACTCCGTTGGAAAAATGGAACTAAATTCCTGGACACTAAGTACAGTGCCTTTCCTAATACCTTCAAGGATAGAACTGTATTAATGGACGCTATTTGAAGTGACTTTTTACAGAACTCTATTTTTGTTTCCTTGAGTGGTTTTTGTAACTTTTCATTTTTAAGACTCTGTACATATTAATTGTTATTTCAAAATGTTATTGTCCCACAGTCCCGGAGTACTGTTCTTAACTAAGGGGGAATGTGGCACCCCTAGGGGTATTTGCCACAAAAATAGTTACTGACAGTAAGTACAAATACTAAAATAGCAAGACTGCACTACCACCTCCGGCCAGAAGGGGGAGCTCCAGAGACTCCCCTTGATCCATTCTGGTCTGAGAGAAGAAATGGCAGTTGGGCTAAGGAGCTGAAAGTGAGAGGTCATACAATTGAATCTCTAACAGCCCTGTGACTGTTACCAGGCCTAAATCACCGGCCTGAGGAGAAGAGGGATAGAGAAAAAGGACATTGTGAGAACCGGGTAGCATTAATCACTACCCAGAACAGGCGCAAAGACGGATACCGGATCCGTGGCTGTATTCATTATATATAATACAGCAACCGGAAAAACGTGAGGTGATATCAGCTTCACTAGTGCCGGACGCAGCAACAGACACAGAGTTCAGCGGTACTCCCAGAGGGGGTAAACCGATAAAAGGACTCGGGTTGCCCGTCGAACCAGGACCCGGATTGGACAGATTGGGCCGGCAGCCAGTTCACATACAGCAGCAGGGCCACACAGAAATTGCGCACAATAAGAGGCGAAGACCCCGGCAGGGTCAAAGTAACTCAGAGTTCCCATACAGACTCCGGTGACAGGACTGGTTGTGAATCCTTTTATGTTAAAGTAAACTGGTTAAACGTTTCAGTGCCTCAGTCTTTCATTTGGACAATAGCCATCTATCCAGGATCGGGATCGTCACCGCTGGGAGAACCTGCTGCTGATCAAGTAAGTGCCTGTCCCCTCATGATACCCCTTACACTGTGCATTGCCTGAGGCCACAGCACCGGGTCAAGCCACCCCTGACATCCCCCTCAAGAGACAGACTCCATTGGTCCGGTGCTGGGTATCCCGGTCTCCTGGGCGTCACATGTGCATGTGGCAATTTTTCCGCGTGTTGCGAGTTTTCCATGAGGTGAGTTTTGCACGTGTGGCAAGTTTTGCGTGAGCCTAGTTTTGCACGTGGCGTGTTTTGCGCGTGAAGAGTTTTGAGCGGCGACTTTTGTGTTTCAACTTTTATGTGGCAAGGTTGGTGTATGTGTGGTGAAATGTGTGCTGAGGGTGGTATATGTGTTCAAGCACATGGTAGTGTGTGGCACATGGTAGTGTGTGTGTTCATATTCCGGTGTGTGGTGAGTATCCCATGTCGGGCCCCACCTTAGCAACTGTACGATATATACTCTTTGGCGCCATCGCTCTCACTCTTTAAGTCCCCCTTGTTCACATCTGGTAGCTGTCAATTTGCCTCCAACACTTTTCCTTTCACTTTTTCCCCATTATGTAGATAGGGGCAAAATTGTTTGGTGAATTGGAACGCGCGGGGTTAAAATTTTGCCTCAAAACATAGCCTATGACACTCTCGGGGTCCAGACGTGTGACTGTGCAAAGTCATCTCCCCTGTATATAGTATATACCTGTATGTCATCTCCCCTGTATAAAGTATTATAATAATTTATAATAATTTTATTTATATAGCGCCAACATATTCCGCAGCGCTTTACAAATTATAGAGGGGACTTGTACAGACAATAAACATTACAGCATAACAGAAATACAGTTCAAAACAGATACCAGGAGGAGTGAGGGCCCTGCTCGCAAGCTTACAAACTATGGGGAAAAGGGGAGACACGAGAGGTGGATGGTAACAATTGCTTTAGTTATTCGGACCAGCTATAGTGTAAGGCTCAGGTGTTCATGTAAAGCTGCATGAACCAGTTACCTGCCTAAGTATGTAGCAGTACAGACACAGAGGGCTAATACTTCATAAAGTGTATGAGAACATGATGCGAGGAACCTTTTTTTTTTTTTTTTTTTTTATTATAAATAGGCCACACAGGGATCGTTAGGTTAATGCATTGAGGCGGTAGGCCAGTCTGAACAAATGAGTTTTTAGGGCACGCTTAAAACTGTGGGGATTGGGGATTAATCGTATTAACCTAGGTAGTGCATTCCAAAGAATCGGCGCAGCACGTGTAAAGTCTTGGAGACGGGAGTGGGAGGTTCTGATTATTGAGGATGCTAACCTGAGGTCATTAGCGGAGCGGAGGGCACGGGTAGGGTGGTAGACTGATACCAGGGAGGAGATGTAGGGTGGTGCTGAGCCATGGAGTGCTTTGTGGATGAGGGTAGTAGTTTTGTACTGGATTCTGGAGTGGATGGGTAGCCAGTGTAATGACTGGCACAGGGTAGAGGCATCGGTGTAACGGTTGGTGAGGAATATGATCCTGGCTGCAGCATTCAGGACAGATTGGAGCGGGGAGAGTTTTGCAAGAGGGAGACCGATTAGTAGAGAGTTACAATAGTCCAGACGAGAATGAATAAGTGAAACAGTCAGAGTTTTTGCAGAGTCGAAATTAAGAAAAGGGCGAATTCTAGAAATGTTTTTGAGATGCAGGTAAGAAGAGCGAGCCAGTGATCGGATGTAGGGGGTGAATGAAAGGTCAGAATCAAGGATGACCCCAAGGCAGCGGGCATGTTGCTTTGGAGTAATGGTGGAACCGCACACGGAGATGGCAATGTCAGGCAAAGGTAGGTTAGTAGAGGGAGAGAACACGAGGAGTTCAGTTTTTGACAGGTTTAGTTTCAGATAGAGGGAGGACATGATGTTAGAGACAGCGGTAAGACAATCACTGGTGTTTTCTAAAAAGGTCGGTGTGATATCGGGAGCAGAAGTGTATAATTGGGTGTCGTCAGCATAGAGATGGTACTGGAAACCAAATCTACTGATTGTTTGTCCAATAGGGGCAGTATACAACGAGAAGAGTAGGGGGCCTAGGACTGATCCTTGAGGAACCCCAACAGTAAGGGGAAGGTGAGAGGAGGAGGAACCAGCAAAACATACAGTGAAGGATCGGTCAGAGAGATAGGAGGAGAACCAGGAGAGAACGGTGTCCTTGAGGCCGATGGAGCGGAGCATAGTGAGGAGGAGCTGATGATCCACAGTGTCAAATGCTGCAGAGAGATCCAAGAGAATTAGCATGGAGTAGTGACCATTAGATTTAGCTGTTAGTAGGTCATTAGAGACTTTAATGAGGGCAGTTTCAGTAGAGTGTAAAGAGCGGAAGCCAGATTGAAGAGGGTCGAGAAGAGAGTTATCTGAGAGATAGCGGGTAAGACGGGAGTGGACCAGGCGTTCGAGGAGTTTAGAGATGAAGGGAAGATTAGAGACAGGTCTATAATTAGCGGCACAGTTTTGATCGAGGGATGGTTTTTTAAGTAATGGATGTATGATGGCATGCTTAAATGAGGAGGGAAAAATACCGGAAGTGAGGGAAAGGTTGAATATTTTTGTTAGGTGAGAGGTGATAGCCGGGGAAAGGGACTGGAGGAGATGTGACGGAATGGGGTCACTGGTGCAAGTGGTCGGGCGCGAAGATGCAAGGAGCCTGCTTACTTCTTCTTCTGTAACTGCTTCAAAGTCAGAGAGTGAACTAGATGCAGTGGGGGAGGGAGGACAGTGCATGGTATGAAGAGATTGGGAGATGATTTCCTGTCGAATGTGGTCAATTTTTTCTTTGAAGTAATTGGCCAGATCGTCAGCACGGAGATCCGTGGTTGGGGCCTGCTCTCTTGGGTTGAGTAGGGACTGGAACGTGTCAAAGAGACGTTTAGGGTTATTGGACAGGGAGGTGATGAGGGTGTTGAAGTAGGTTTGTTTGGAGAGGTGAAGGGCAGAATTGTATGTCTTTAGCATGAACTTATAATGGATGAAATCTTCGGGTAGATTAGATTTTCTCCACAGACGTTCTGCGCACCTGGAGCACCGCTGCAGGAAACGTGTTTGCAGCGTGTGCCACGGTTGTTGCCGTCTGTGCCGAGTTGTTTTATGTATAGGAGGAGCAGCTTCATCCAGAGCACTTTGCAGGGTTTCATTGTAATGCTTCAATGCAGAATCAGGACATGAGATGGAGGAAATAGGGGCCAATGAGGACTGCAAGTTCATCATAAGTTTCTGGGTGTTAATGGCCTGTATGTTTCTATAGGTGTGGAAAGTGGGGGTGACCTGAGCGGGATGGCAGTTCTTGATAGAGAATGAAAGAAGGTTGTGGTCAGAGAGCGGGAGAGGGGAGTTTGTGAAGTCATCCACTGAGCAAAGTCGGGAGAAGACCAAGTCAAGGGAGTTTCCATCTTCATGTGTTGGAGAGTTAGTATGCTGCGAGAGGCCAAAAGAGGAGGATAGAGATAAAAGGTGAGAAGCAGATGGGGAGAGGGGAGAGGCAATGGGGATGTTGAAATCACCCATGATAAGGGTGGGGGTGTCACAGGAGAGAAAGTGTGGAAGCCAGGTGGCAAAGTGATCCAGGAACTGATGAGAGGGGCCGGGAGGACGATACACCACCGCCACTCGCATGGAGAAGGGGACGTAGAGTCTGACCACATGGACCTCAAAGGAAGGGAAGACAAGTGAGGGTACTTGGGGGATAACTTGGAAAGTACATTTGGGTGAAAGGAGCAGACCAACGCCTCCACCTGCTCTGTTGTCTGATCTTGGGGTATGAGAAAAGTGTAGTCCACCATATGAAAGAGCAGCAGCAGCGGTGGTGTCTGACTGCTGGATCCAGGTTTCAGTAAGAGCCAGGAGATTAAGAGAATTAGAAAGGAAGAAGTCATGAATGAAGGAGAGTTTATTACACACAGAGCGAGAATTCCAAAGGGCACAATTGAAAGAGACAGCAGGCATGCAGGGAATATTAATAAGGTTAGAGGGGTTTCTGGGTGTAGCAATTGGGAGGTTTGACTGGCTATAACATGGGGGGCCGGGGTTTGGAGATATGTCTCCAGCGACTAGGAGAAGGAGGATCGAAAGAGTGAGCAGATGGTTAAGTGAGAGCGTCTCTTGTGTTGGATGTTGGGACTGAATGGATCTGTGCTGTTAAGCAATGTGAATAGAGCATGAGTGCTATACATAGGAGAGGCAAGGACAGAGGGGCCGATATGGATGGAGTGTAGAGAGTTAATGCAAGGGCGGTGAATGTTAGTGAATGCAGCAGCCAGAATATAGATTATACAAATAAATATGGTGAGTATTTGTGCTGTTTCAAGTGAATATGGATTAGATTTAGTTTTTCTTACCTGTCTCCTGCCCTGTCTAACTGCCATGTTATAACTGCCGAGTACTTAGAAAAAAAAGTACTTTGAATAAAAAATACACGAATAACAGTGCACGAATGCACCCCTGCACGAATGCATCCCCAAGCTACATCTACATTTATAGAAGGCTAGCCCTTAGATCTCTTTTTTTTTTTTTTTTGTGTTAAAGCTCGTTAGCAATCAATCTAACTCAGTTGAGACAACAGGACACAATAAATGTAGTGATCAGATAAACAAATGTCCAGGTCTACATGGATCATAAAGCACTTTGAAACAGTTATGTGATCTCTCTGAGTAAGGACATGCAAAAGTGAGTTAAATATCTATAAACACAAAGGCATAATAGTATGACTAACATATATAGATACATGCAGGATTCAATGCCGAAGATAGAATGACTCAGATACCATCCAAGCTGCTTGCTGTCAGGGACTGGAGCAATAGACATGCAGGATATTTCAGCTCAGAGTATATATAGTATATACCTGTATGTCATCTCCTCCTGTATATAATATATAGCTGTATATCATCTCCCCTGTATATAGTATATACCTGTATGCCATCTCCTCCTGGCTGTCAATTTGCCTCCAACACTTTTCCTTTCACTTTTTCCCCATTATGTAGATAGGGGCAAAATTGTTTAGTGAATTGGAACGCGCGGGGTTAAAATTTTGCCTCACAACATAGCCTATGACGCTCTCGGGGTCCAGACATGTGACTGTGCAAAATTTTGTGGCTGTAGCTGCGACGGTGCAGATGCCAATCCCGGACATACACACACACACACACACACACACACATTCAGCTTTATATATATTATACTATATATATATATATATATATATAAATAACTAGATGGTGGCCCGATTCTAATGCATCGGGTATTCTAGAATATGCATGTTCACGTAGGATATTGCACAGCCCACGTGGTATATTGCCCAGTCACGTAATATATTGGCCAACCACTTAGTATATTACCCAGCCACGTAGTATATTGCCCAGCTACGTAGTATATTGCCCAGCCATGTAGTATATTGCCCAGCCACGTAGTATATTGCACAGCCATGTGGTATATTGCCCAGCCACGTAGTATATTGCATAGTTGCGTAGTATATTGCCCAGCCACGTAGTATATTGCCCAGCCACGTAATATATTGCCCAGTCACATAGTATATTGCCCCGCCACGTAGTATATTGCGCTGCAACGTAGTATATTGGCCAGTTACGTAGTATATTGCCCAGTCACGTAGTATATTGCCCAGCCACGTAGTATATTGCCCAGTCACATAGTATATTTCCCAGTAACGTAGTATATTGCGCAGCCACGTAGTATATTGGCCAATTACGTAGTATATTGCCCAGTCACGTAGTATATTGCGCAGCCACGTAGTATATTGCCCAGCCACGTAGTATATTGCCCAGCCACGTAGTATTTTGCCCAGCCACGTAGTATTTTGCCCAGTCACGTAGTATATTGCCCAGTGACATAGTATATCGCACAACAACGTAGTATACAGCACAGAGCCACGTAGTATATTAGCCAGTAACGTAGTATATTGCCCAGTGACGTAGTATATTGCCGAGTGATGTAGTATACAGCACAGAGCCACGTAGTATATTGCACAGTGAAGTAGTATACAGCACAGAGCCACGTAGTATATTGGCCAGTCACGTAGTATATTGCCCAGCCAGGTTTGTGACAGGTGAAAAAATAAAAAATAAACATATACTCACCTTTCCGAAGGCCCCTTGTAGTCCACGGCAGCTTCCGGTCCCAGCGTTGGTATGGGCGCAGGACCTGTGATGACGTCGCGGTCACATGACCGTGACGTCATGGCAGGTCTTTCTAGCGCAGGTGCGCAGGGCCTGTGATGACGTCGCGGTCACATGACCGTGACGTCATGGCAGGTCCTTGTCGCGCAGGCTCGCAGGGCCTGTGATGATGTCGTGGTCACATGACCGTGACGTCATGGCAGGTCCTTCTGCCATACCATCTTTGCCACCGGAAAGTGCAACGGAAGATGGCGGCCGGCGGGAGCGGCTCAGCGGACTACAGAGGGTGAGTATAGCAGGTTTATTTTTATTTTTTTATTATTTTTAACATTACATTTTTTGCTATTGATGCCGCATAGGCAGCATCAATAGTAAAAACTTGGGGACACACAGGGTTAATAGCGGTCGGTAACGGACCGCGTTATGCTGCGGGTAACGCACTCCGTTACCGACGGCATTAAGCCTGTGTTAGCGGTGACCGGAGGGGACTATGCGGGCGACAGGCACTGACTGCGGGGAGTAAGGAGTGGCCATTTTCTTCCGGACTGTGCCCGTCGCTGATTGGTCCCGGCAGCCATGACAGGCAGCTGGCGAGACCAATCAGCGAATGAATAACCGTGACAGAAGGACAGACAGAAAGACGGAAGTACCCCTTAGACAATTATACAATAGATTAGTGAGCGGCTTCCGAGGGATCGTCTGGTCTATTCTTTCAATCGCCTTGCATCTGAAGCATTTAAAAGTAAATAAAAAAGACAACATATGCACAGCAAGTCGTTTTGACATTGCTGTGCATATGTTCATTGTTTTTAACATTTATTGAGCGCTTTTTCTGGTGGCTTAAGGAGCATACCTGCCAGAAAAATATCCTAAAAATGTAATCAACTGCACTCACCTTTCAGTTCAACAAGAAGCTTTATTCAGTCTGATACAGAGCTATCACCATCTATGATGGTGGGACACAAACACAGGCCAAGCAGTCAATGGACCGTTTCACATCATGTAATGCTACCTCAAGGCTTCAAAAAGTGCCATGAATTCCCTCAGGTCGGGACTAGGGTCACATTGCGTTAGTGCAACCCGTTTAGCGCTAGCGCTAGCGGGTTGCGCTAACGCAATGTTTTTAATGTGGCCGCGTCCCGGGGTCGCGGTAACGTCCCCGCTCTCGCAGATCCCCGATCTGCGAGAGCGGGGAACGGACCGCGGGCGTGCCTCGGACCCTGCGAGCAGCGTCCGCGGCGCGCCAGGAAACACCGGCGCGTCGCTAGCGCGTGCCGAACATGGCACGCGCTAGTGCTGCGCGTTCCCATTACCGTGAATGGGCACGCTAACGGACGCGTTGCACGGCGTTAATTTCGCCGTGCAACGCTGTCCGTTAGCGCTTTCACATTAACGCAATGGGAACCAACTGTATTGCTGTACATGCTTACAATGGACACTTATTGGGATATTTTTGCTCAATCTAATTATTTTTTACTTGATAATTGCCATTGACCCTTAATTCAGGATAATAATGAATACTCCAGAGTGTTTGGAAAAAAGAAGACTACACTGATATAAAGATGGTATTTTGCATAGCGATAGATTTGGGCAGTTTTTGATATCTTTTACAAAACAAGATCCATTTCTTATCAGTCCACGATCCGTATTTATAGCCTTTTCTTTCTTTTCTGATTGAATAGTTCAGGTATGCTATAATTTACATCCTCTACTAAAGGCAAACAGGACAAACACAATAGTTTTGGGAAAAACCATTAATCAGATAGTCAGCGTAGCTTGTGTCTCCCTCCCTATTTAACAAGCTTCGTGCTTTTAATACACTGAACACATCAGAAAAAAAACATTGCCACAAGGCTGATGACAACAGTTGCCAGCGCACCCTTTACTGGATGCATGTGAAGACTTGATATTAATTTCTTTCTGGTTTTAGTAGCATCAGTGACATGCCTCTACGAGCAATAGCTAAGAATGCATTCCTCAAAGCTACGCTCCTGCTGGATAAAAGTGGAAGTCAAGGTGATGGCTGACATTTATGCGACCAGAATTTATCCTTTAGGATGCCTGATCCCTTAGATTTAAGATTAAGATTTTGAAAAATGTAGCAGGAGATGCAACTCTACAATGTAGCTTATTTTGCCTATGAAGCCACCACTATGCAGAGCCCAGTGTATATGGACTTAAACTCTAGTGGAATTGTAAAAATCCCTACGTAGAAAGCTCCCTCTAGTCGTGGTGCGGTCACTCAACAGCGTTGTTGACAACAATTTCGTATTTGGTTCAAAAGACAGACTGATGGAAAGTTGCAGAGTTTTGAGTCCGTTTGCCTATTTATACTCAATGGCTCATTGAAAGATTTAGTCTGAATCCCATTATTTGGGGAATCAGATAGAACCACTGATGGAGTCGTAGACTCAAAGCACAAACATATCATTACTGGTGAAGTATTTGAGAATAAAGTCTTCAGGCTCCAATCCTGATGCCAGAGATAATAGTCATTTAACCCTTCACCTGAAACGGATGGGTAAAGGATACGAGAGATACCTTTAACTAGGTTCATATGCAAATTTTTAGAAGGACTTTGAGGTAGACCTCCTCCACTTTAGGATATGTGTACACAGAATCGTTTTCAGTAGGATCTGCTCCAAAACTTGCCTGGAATAGTCTTTAATAAAGGCAAATACACACTGGCGCTCTTCCCATAGGAGTTGAGAATATTAGCTGCTGGTAGAAAGGTTGAGTGTGGGTGCTTGTCAGAAATGAAACAACTAGTCTGCATGATGACTACCGTGCTATGAAACTACAGATGCCCGCAGTGGGCTAGTACATGTAATAATAAATAAGGTGGATACTGCAGTGCGCAGGCGCTGGGAAAGGTCAGAGAGCCCCGGCGCCTGCGCATTGCAGTACTTTACTCTGCCCTCAACAGGCCAAATCAGTACGCCTGCGCAGGAGCACGATGCCAGGGAGTCATGAAGCAACAGGAGGGCCGCGATGATAAGATGTGAGGCGCCGGACCTGCGACACCCATGGGACTGGACCGCACCGGACTTATTTTTCTTATCTTTCAGGTCAGGCTATCTATAGCATTATGGAAAGCGGTAGATAATCCCTGAAAGGCAGTGGCTGCATCTTCAATCGGCCATACCTGGTGACAGGTTCCCTTTAAAGGGTGTGGAGAGCTGTAGGTTCATACTCTTATGATTTTGAAATGATGTAGCTGAGACAGAAATTAATCACATCCTTTAGACATAAAACATGGGCTCCGTACTCTGAAGAAATTGACAACCTTGTCGTAGTCGGAAACAATAAGCTTCTCCATACTGGATAAGGTTTCCAACTGTTTATGTAAAGAGGGAACCTATGACGTTTTCACGTGGCATGGGATAACAAAGCGAGCAGCCTCTCTTCAGCCAAGGAGAGGGAACCTAGTAGAATAGATAGCAGAGCCATCTCCAAGGAACAGCAGACCGGGTCCGAGAATATTATAAAGACCATTAGTAGCTGACCAAAAGGGAGTCATTTTTTCACATCTCTACCATATATGTGTGTGTGAACAACTCTTACTTTTTTACACTCCATCAGAGGTCAGAACATTGATTCATTTCAATAGGATTCCTCAGTGCTGTTCATATGGTCTTGTTTTAGCTGTTTTTTTCTGCTTTAAAAATGCCTAGTGGGAAAAAAATGAGTGCTTGCCACTTATTTGAAGTATCTCCTATGAAATTTTCTCCAAACTGTCCAAATGAAATGGCTGCGGAAAACGTTTCTGAAGAAAAAAAAACACTTCCCAAAATGCTTCAAAACCATTAAAAAAACTAATCTAAAAACTCTCCAAAGAAAGAGTGCCTTCTCAAGTGTTATGATATGATATTTATGGTGGGAGAATCAGTGTCCTATAGTAAAGGTACCATCACATTAAGCGACGCTGCAGCGATATAGACAATGAGCCGATTGCTGCAGCGTCGCTGTTTAGGTCACTAGGAGACGTCAAACACGGCAACAGCAGACGATGCAGGAGCGATCCAGTGACGTACTTATCGCTCTCGCTGGTTGTTGCTCCATGTAAAACATTGCAGGCATCGTTGCTTTTGCTGTCAAACATGACGAATCACGCCGACCTGATGACCAAATAAAGTTCTGGACTTCTAGCTCCGACCAGCGATGTCACAGCAGGATCCTGATCGCTGCTGCGTGTCAAACACAACGAGATCGCTATCCAGGACGCTGCAACGTCACGGATCGTTGTCGTTCTCATTGGTAAGTTGCTTAATGTGACGGTACCTTAAGGCTAGGATCTCTCATCAGATTTTCTATCAAACGAAAAAAATCGAGCCAATTATGTTAATCACACTCTGATGAAACTCTGATTAGATAGAGTGTGATCACAGTGTAATCCTATTATCTTGGCTGTGGAGAATAACAAAAAAAAAGTCCATCTTTTCCATCCTGCCAGACCATAAAAATTGGACCTCACTCAAATATCTCATGTGCGCGGTCCAATTCTTTTCATGAGTCCATAGACACGAAATACCATGTGCAATATGGTAATTGGATGCAACTCATATATGCTGCTATGATTATTTTCTAAATTAAAACAGTGATATTGCTCCACCTAGTGGATTACTTGCATTATGACCATGTTGGACAAGACTGAAATTCAGCATTTTAGGAATTAGTTTTGTAAACAATGTTCATGTACAATTATTAATATTAGTGAATATTATAACCCTTTGCATGAATGCTCTACTTCTCTTGACCTCATTTCAAGACTTTAGAAACCATTTTAGTGGGATATGATAATATGTGAGTTTGTTGTTGTGTCTTGCTGATATTGATCTTGAGCCTGCACTGCAGTGCATAGTCACTGTGTGCTGCTCTACAGGCTGCATATGTGTGGAGATATTGTCCTGTATAATCAGTGCTTCTAGGGGACAATACCTCTGTAATATGTAGTGCCATAGAATCTACCACAAATGTGTAAATTACCAGATTGCAGCAAGAAAAAAAGTTTGGGGGGCTGATGCATTAAAGTGTTTATGGCAGAAAACTTTGAAAAGTTGCAAAAGTTTTGTGCATTGGAAAGTTGTTGTAAAATGTTGTAACTTTTGGGGTTTTCACGCCCCCTTCAGGCATCTCTGTAAAAATGGGCTGAACTCGGGATGAGCTAGGTCGGGACGTGTATACGCTGTGGAAAGACTAAAAATGGCACATGTGGCCTGTGATTTATTACAGACTGTTCGATCTATTGCCTCGCAAGACGTTCTTACATATGGAGATACATTTGGAGTGTGCAGGATTAAAGTAGTTGGCCACCCCTGCCGTTCACCGGAAGTTTTGGGATGTTGCAGGAACACAGCAGCTCCACAAAAAATATTTTTAGAAAATGATGCAAAAATCTATGTCGTATCAAAATATTTATTTTTTATTATTAAAGCTTGTAAAAATAGGTGACAAATTGCACAAAAATATATCTAGACTAAAAAAACGGTGAAGGCACAAAATGTATGACAACACAGAAATGAAATGGTTGATGTTAGTGTAGGGGCAGTACGATCACATATTGATTGTCAAACATAAGTCAAAGAGAACACATTTAACATGTGCAATAACTGCAGTAGTGCAGTAACAAAGTGCATCCATTAGATGGCGCTCCCAGCTACCGTATGACAATCTTATTTGCATCTACTTATGGTAAGTTACACTGTTCATCTTCAATAACATTATTATTTTCCTCTGAAGGCAACTCAATAATAGTGTATCTTCTTGTAAACTACTTTCTTCACTACAGGAACTCACTTGTAGCAAGAGTGTGGCCTGCAATTACAGTGTAATGCTTAATAATAGAAATAATATACATAAGAGATTATGAAATAATTTGATAAACATACCTGAACACTGTCCATTTGGCAAATTCCATTTATTTGCTCTTCTTGATACGTTTTGAAAATCATTTCATCCCAGTTTACGAGACTTATTATTCTTCTGGATCTACCTGTTTCTTTTGGCTTTTTAATGCAGTTGTCGATAATTTAATCTTGGACCTGTGTTGACAGTCATGCCATGTTTTCTTTGTCTTTGTTGCTGTTTTTTTTCTATTCTGATATCATGAATTTCTTTTAAGATCTGCCCCCACAAAGCATTGATAACCTGCAATGGTGTTCTATCTGCAGCCTTTCCAAAGAGTTTATCATAATGTGATAGAACCTATAAAATTAATGCATTTTAATTAATTTGTTTTATTCTCTTTAAATGTTTTCTAGATCTACAGTACAGACCAAAAGTTTGGACACACCTTATCATTTAAAGATTTTTCTATATTTTCATGACTATGAAAATTGTACATTCACACTGAAGGCATCAAAACTATGAATTAACACGTGTAGAATTATATACTTAACAAAAAAGTGTGAAACAACTGAAATTATGTCTTATATTCTAGGTTCTTCAAAGTAGCCACCTTTTGCTTTGATGACTGCTTTGCACACTCTTGGCATTCTCTTGATGGGCTTCAAGACGTAGTCACCGGGAATGGTTTTCTCTTCACAGGTGTGCCCTGTCAGGTTTACTAAGTGGGATTTCTTGCCTTATAAATGGGGTTCGGACCATCAGTTGTGGTGAGCAGAAGTCTGGTGGATACACAGGTGATAATCCTACTGAATAGACTGTTAGAATTTGTATTATGGCAAGAAAAAAGCAGCTAAGTAAAGAAAAACAAGTGGCCATCATGACTTTAAGAAATGAAGGTCAGTCAGTCCGAAAAATTGGGAAAACCTTGAAAGTGTCCCCAAGTGCAGTGGCAAAAACCATCAAGCGCTACAAAGAAACTGGCTCACATGAGGATCGCCCCAGGAAAGGAAGACCAAGAGTCACCTCTGCTTCTGAGGATAAGTTTATCCGAGTCACCAGCCTCAGATTAGAGACCAGGTCAATGCCACACAGAGTTCTAGCAGCAGACACATCTCTACAACAACTGTTAAGAGGAGACTTTGTGCAGCAGGCCTTCATGGTAAAATAGCTGCTAGGAAACCACTGCTAAGGACAGGCAAAAAGCAGAAGAGACTTGTTTGGGCTAAAGAACACAAGGAATGGACATTAGACCAGTGGAAATCTGTGCTTTGGTCTGAGGAATCCAAATTTGAGATCTTTGGCTCCAACCACCGTGTCTTTGTGCGACGCAGAAAAAGTGAACGGATGAACTCTACATGCCTGGTTCCCACCGTGAAGCATGGAGTAGGAGGTGTGATGGTGTGGGGGTGCTTTGCTGGTGACACTGTTGGGGATTTATTCAAAATTGAAGGCATACTGAACCAGCATGGCTACCACAGCATCTTGCAGCGGCATGCTATTCCATCCGGTTTGCATTTAGTTGGACCATCATTTATTTTTCGACAGGACAATGACCCCAAACACACCTCCAGGCTGTGTAAGGGCTATTTGACCAAGAAGGAGAGTGATGGGGTGCTACGCCAGATGACCTGGCCTCCACAGTCACCAGACCTGAACCCAATCGAGATGGTTTGGGGTGACCTGGACTGCAGAGTGAAGGCAAAGGGGCCAACGAGTGCTAAGCAGCTCTGAGAACTCCTTCAAGATTGTTGGAAGACCATTCCCGGTGACTACCTCTTAAAGCTCATCAAGAGAATGCCAAGAGTGTGCAAAGCAGTCATCAAAGCAAAAGGTGGCTACTTTGAAGAACCTAGAATATAAGACATAATTTCCGTTGTTTCACACTTTTTTGTTAAGTATATAATTCCACATGTGTTAATTCATAGTTTTGATAGTTTTGATGCCTTCTGTGTGAATGTACAATTTTCATAGTTATGAAAATACAGAAAAATCTTTAAATGAGGTGTGTCCAAACTTTTGGTCTGTACTGTACATTTTTCTTAAAATGTACTTAAAGATAACGTATCGCTAGTGTGGGTCTGTCTTTTAATTTATGCATGAAATAGATTAGCAGTCACAAACAAGTCATTATATTAAAGTGTTTTTTTCTTAAGATTATTAGCGACCATATTGTCCTACTAAAAGGAGTGTCACACTTTCTAGTTAAAGTTCTGCAATAATACCACTTTTTTTAAATTCTGTCATGCACAGCAGAGTCCCACAACCGTTGCGTATCACTCTTGCACTTAAACTGTAACACCATGTATGTTATGGCAAAATCTTTACCGCTGCAATAACCCAGCACTGGCGAATCCTTAACAAAACAATTGCTGAAGAATTACATCATTCCAGTGGTTAGCTTTTATTACACAGTTGGTAAAGGAAGCAACACCATAAAATTATTGCAAAGTGGAAGATTTGGCAATAACATGCCGTGTTGTACTTTTTATGTGAGTGTGGACACTGATGGGTGTTGAATCATGCTCTACATGCATCAATACCAAAAAGCGCTAATCATGTGTCAAATTTGGTAACCAAGTTTGGTTCTTTAAGGGCCTATTTGGGTCCATATTTTCTTGTAAAAAATATATATTAAAGGGAACCTGCCACCCCGAAAATCGCGGGTGAGGTAAGCCCACCGGCATCAGGGGCTTATCTACAGCATTCTGTAATGCTGTAGATAAGCCCCCGATGTTACCTGAAAGAGGAGAAAAAGACGTTATATTATACTCACCCAGGGGCGGTCCCGCTGCTGGTCAGGTCAAACGGGCGTCTCCGGTCCGCTGCGGCGCCTCCCATCTTCATTACAAGACGTCCTCTTCTGATCTTCAGCCACGGCTCCGGCGCAGGCGTACTTTGCTCTGCCCTGTTGAGGGCAGAGGATAGTACTGCAGTGCGCAGGCGCCGGAAAGGTCAGAGGCCCGGTGCCTGCGCACTGCAGTAGTTTGTCTGCCCTCAACAGGGCAGAGCAAAGTACGCCTGCGCCGGAGCCTTGGCTGAAGATCAGAAGAGGACGTCTTGTAATGAAGATGGGAGACGCCGCAGCGGACCGGAGACGCCCGTTTGACCTGACCAGCAGCGGGACCGCCCCTGGGTGAGTATAATATAACGTCTTTTTCTCCTCATTCAGGTAACATCGGGGCTTATCTACAGCATTACAGAATGCTGTAGATAAGCCCCTGATGCCGGTGGGCTTACCTCACCCGCGAATTTCGGGGTGACAGGTTCCCTTTAAAATTAGGAGTCCATGTGTGCCTACTAATTTATCACCTGAAATGGCAGCTATCTTTAGCTGCCCATGAATCTATTCCTAATTATAACTATGGTTCTATCCCTAATTGTAACCCAAGACATAACCATAGTGAAAAGCATAATCATAAGGGTGAACCAAAGCTATATTTTTCTACTATCCCTATGTGTAAGATTAGGGCTAAACCTTACCCTAGCCATATATAGGACACTACACATAATACACATAAAAGTACCACATAACAGCCTTATACTGAAGCTACAGTGGCAAGGACTGGGGGAAACTATATGCAGATGGGTAATGGATTGGCTAAATGAGAGGAAACAGCCGTCATAAATGGTACATTCAGTAATCGGGATATGGTCAGCAGTGCGGACCGCAGGGATCTGTGCTAGGACCAATTATTTTTAACCTCTTTATTAATGACCTTGTGGATGGGATTGAGAGTAAAGTATCAGTCTTAGATGATGAAACCAAACTATGTAGGATATTAACCCCTTCATGACCCCAGCTTTTTATTCTTTTCGTTTTTTACTCCCCTCCTTCCCAAAGCCATTCCTTTTTATTTTTCCGTCAATATGGCCATGAGAAGGCTTATTTTTTTGCGGGACGAGTTGTACTTTTAAACGACATCATTGGTTTTAGCATGTCATGTACTAGAAAACGGGAAAATAATTCCAAGTGCGGTGAAATTGCAAAAAAAGTGCAATCCCACACTTGTTTTTTGTTTGGCCTTTTTGCTAGGTTCACTAAATGCTAAAACTGACCTGCCATTTTGATTTTCCAGGTCATTACGAGTTCATAGACACCAAATATGTCTAGGTTCTTTTTTATCTAAGTGGTGAAAAAAAATTCCAAACTTTGCTAAAAAAAAAAAAAGTCATTTTCCGATACCCGTAGCGTCTCCATTTTTCGTGATCTGGGGTCGGGTGAAGGCTTATTTTTTGCGTGCCGAGCTGACGTTTTTAATTATACCATTTTGGTGCAGAGATGTTCTTTTGATCGCCCGTTATTGCATTTTAATGCAATGTCGCGGCGACCAAAAAAACATAATTGTGGTGTTTTTAATTTTTTTCTCGCTACACCGTTTAGCGATCAGGTTAATCCTTTTTTTATTGATAGAACAGGCTATTCTGAACACGGCGATACCAAATACGTGTGGTTTTGATTTTTTTATTGTTTTATTTTGAATGGGGCGAAAGGGGGGGTGATTTAAACTTTTATATATATTTTTTTCATATTTTTAAGACTTTTTTTTTAACTTTTGCCATGCTTCGCTGGCACAACTCGATCGGCTCAGCTACAAAGGAGCGAAGCTCAGATCGCTGCTTTGTAGCTGAATTCCTGCATTGCTATGAGCGCCGACCACAGGGTGGCGCTCATAGCAATCCAGCATCAACAACCATAGAGGTTATTAGTCCCTAAAACAAAATGGGCCACTCATTTGTTGTGTAATTCATCCTAAGTACACCAATTTTCAGGCATAGTGCAAAGTTCAGAAGGGACGTGGTGTCATATTGTAGTGCAGACTTTGCCTAAATGGTTTGAGGGTGCCATGACACATTAGGAAAGCCCCTGAGGTGCCAGAACATTCGAAACCCCCATAAATGACGCCATTTTACAAACTTCACCCCTCAATGAATTAGAGATAAGGGTATAGAGAGCATTTTAACCCCACATTTGATTCATGGAATTGTATAACATTGGGATGTGGAAATGAAAAATTATTTTTTTACTACTAAAATATTGTTTTTGACCCAGATTTTCCATTTTCATAAGGGAAAATAGGTCAAAATAGCCTTATAATATGTAACACAATTTCTTCTTAGGCTAATTTCACACTAGCGTTTTCTGCAATCCGTCACAATGCGTCGTTTTGCAGAAAAAAACGCATCCTGCAAAAGTGCTTGCAGGATGCATTTTTTCCCCATAGACTTGTATTGACGACGCATTTGCGACGGCTTGCCACACGTCGCATCCGTCGAGCGGCGGATGCGTCGCGCTTTGGCGGACCGTCGGGAGCAAAAAACGCTACATGTAACGTTTTTTGCTCCTGACGGACCGCTTTTTCCGACCGCGCATGCGCGGCCGGAACTCCGCCCCCACCTCCCCGCACCTTACAATGGGGCAGCGGATGCGCCGGAAAAATGCATCCGCTGCACCCATTGTGCAATGCAGCAAACGCTAGCGTCGGAATCTCTCCCCGACGCATTGCGACGGGGAGATTCCGATGCTAGTGTGAAAGTAGCCTTAACAGAGCAATACCCCACAAGTGGCTGTACAGTATTGTTTGGTCGTACAGCAGGACTCAGGTGAAGAAGTGCTATTTGACTTTTGGAGCACAGATATTCCTAGAATAGTCTGCAGACTCCATTTGCAGAGCCCCTAATGCCTGAACACCAGAAACCCCCTGAAGTGACCCCATATTGGAAATGACACCCTTCTTGGAATTCATCTACTGGTATAGTGATGATTTTGACACCATGAGTGTTTTCCAAAAGTAAACACATTGGATGTTACAGAGTGAATATTGCAAATCTGCTATTGTAGTGCCCAATACATTGTAGTGCCTAATACATTGTGCCCAGCTAGTGCTTCTAGAGATATGTACCCCTTAAATTATGTCGGCTCTTCTCCCTACAGTAATGGCAAATATATGGACACTAACTGCAGTTTAGTCAGACTGTGGGGCTCAGAAGGGAGGGATTTGGCAACAGATTTCACTAGATTTTTTCAGGGGAGTCATGTTGATTTTCCAGAGCCATTGTGCTACCGTTAATGTGAAAATCCCTTATATTAATGATGATGATGATGATGATGATGATGAACCTGAGAGTGGACTTGTTTTTTTGTTAACTAAGTTGAAGCTTTTATTGGCATCATATTGGGGACCATAACATTTTAGATCACTCTGGGTTCACATTTATCCTGTGTTGTGCACTGAGCACATACATCAGGGTTTCCATAAATCTAAGAAATACGTGATTCAAACAGATCCCGTGAAGAATCCATTCACTATAACAAAGCAGGCAGAGTTACTCTAGAGTCTGACCTCTGTTCAGCAGTTTCCTTCTTTTCAGTGGTGTACGAAACTGTGGCTGACCGCACTTTTGTGCATGCTTAAAAAGATTGACACCACTGGATCATAGGCCAAAGTGACTCCATATACTTCATTATAGTGAATGGATCTGTCAGTGGTTTTATGTGATTCACATACTTCACAGATTTTCACAGAAGCTCCCGTGTAAGTGCTCACTGCAGAGAATAAGATAAATATGAGCCCAGCCTTACTGCGATCTTTAGGAGGCAAAATAATCAAATCAACAGCAGTTCAAGAATTGCTTTAATTCATTTTTTACACAGTTCACTATACGATATTAGCGATAAGATAGCTTTATTCTTCCTGTCAGTGTGATTACAGTAATTATAGTTTATTTTTTTTTTTGGTTTTGCTTTTATCACACAAAATGTTTGTTTGTTTTTGTACAAAGTAATGATTTTTGTGCCATCATATTTTAAGAGGTACAGCAGCTTGCTAATGTATTCACCGCTACTGTCTTTTTACCTATTTTGTTACATTACAATCTGTATTTAAATAATCTTCTAATCCAATAAGATAGGAAAGGCCACAAAGGCTGCAACACCATTAGCAAGAGGCACAACTAACAAAACAACACCATAAAGACCAAGGAGATCTCCAAGCAAGTCAGGGACAAAGTTGTTGAGAAGTACAAGTCAGGGTTGGGTTATAAAAATAAAAGAATCCCAATCTCTGATGATCCCCGGAGCACCATCAAATCCATTATCATAAAATGGCAAGAACATGGTACCACAAAAAAAAACTGCTAAAAGTGGGCCACCCACCTAAACTCTCAGCCCAGGTAAGGAGGGCATTTATCAGAGAGGCACCACAGAGACGAAAGGTAACCCTGAAGGAGCTTCAGAGTTCCCAAGCAGAGCCTGGATTATCTGTCCATAGGACCACAATAAGCCATAGAGGTGGCATTTGTGGAAGAGTGGGCAGAAAAAAACCTTTACTTACACACAAAAATTGTAGGGCTTATTTTGAGTTTACCAAAAGACATGTGGGAGACTCCCCAAATGTATGGAGGAAGGTGCTGTGGTCAGACGAAACCAAAATTGAATTTATTGGCAACCAAGGTAACCATCTGGCGCCAAACCAACCCAGCTCATCAACGTAAGAATACCATCCCCTCAGTGAAACATAGTGGTGGCAGTATCATGCTGTAGGGATGTTTTTTGGCAGCAGGGACAGGGAAAATGTTCCAAGTTGAGGGGAAGATGTTTTTTTTCTTGAGAGGTTCACCTTCCAACAAGACAATGACCCAAAGAACACTGCTCAAGGAACACTCGAGTGGTTCAACTAGAAACTTGTAAATGTTTTGGAGTGGCCTAGTCAAAGCCCAGACCTTAATCCAATTGAGAAACCGTGTTAGACTTGAAGATTTCTGTTCATCAAAGGAAACCATCTAACTTGAAGGAGCTGGGGCACGTTTTGAAGAATGGGGAAAAATGCCAGTGGCAAGATGTGGAAAGCTCATAGAGACTTATCAAAAGTGACTTGCCACAAAAGGATGCTCTACAAAGTACTGACTTTAGGAGAGTGAATAGTTATGCACACTGAAGTTTTCTGTTATTTTGTCCTATTTGTTGTTTGCTTCACTTAGTCTCTCTATGGAACTTAAATTTGATTTATCTGATCCCTGGTCTAATACACTGCAATTCATATTCATTGCGATGTATTAGACATTTAATTTTTACCACCTGCTATACCCTGCTTATGGCTGGGTCTAACAGGTCACTATAGCTGGCAGACTCGAAGTTCATTCTTTGATTTACGGCTGCTATGACAGCCATATAGTGCCCGAAGTCACATTGCCAAGGGGCTGATGTGGTGAGAAAAGGAGTCCTTGCCTTTTAAACTTTCTAAATTGCACTGGCCCTGGCTGTTACAGCAGGAGTTTGGATGTCTGTTACGCTTAGATCCAGGCAGCAATCATGCAGGCATAACTCCTGTGCACCCATAATGGTTATGACGCGCTGGCACTTTATACCGTATTTTTCGTACTATACGACGCGCCGGACCTTAAGATGCACCTAGGTATTAGAGGAGGAAATTAGGAAAAAAAATAAACTGAAGCAAAAAATGTGGTCATTTCTGTACTTAAGATCACTTATCCTGGTAAATATGGTCCCCTCACCACTATCCTGGTATGCATGACCCTCATCCCCATCCTGGTATGCACAGCCCTCATTACCATCCTGGTATGCATGGATCCATCCTTATTCTGGTATGATTGGCACCATCCCAGTCCTGGTATGCATGGTCCCATTCTTATTCTGATATGATTGATTGGCCCCATCCTGTTCCTGGTATGATTGATTGGCCCCATCCCATTCCTGGTATGATTTATTGGCCCCACCAGTTCCTGGTATGATTGATTGGCCCCATCCTGTTCCTGGTATGATTGATTGGCCCCATCCAGTTCCTGGTATGATTTATTGGCCCCATCCCTTCCTGGTTTGATTGATTGGGCTCATCCCCTTGCTGATATGATTGATTGGCCCCATCCAGTTCCTGGTGTGATTGACTGGCCCCATCCCCTTCTTGGTATGATTGGCCCCATCCTAGTCCTGGTATCCATGGCCCCATCAGAAAAGATTAAAAAAGCAAACTTTACTCTTACGTTCCTCCGCTCCCTTGCAGTCGCAGCGTCCTGCTTCAGTGCCAGCAGCTGCTTAATGCTTGTAAGCAGAGCATGGCAGGAACATCATGCGCTGCTCACAAGCAGAGCACAGCTGCCGGAATACGGTACTCACCGGGACTGTTCAGAGATCGCGGTGAGTATCCATTCCTCTTCAGTAGCGCGCAGTGTCAGCCGCCTGTTTCCTGCTGCTGCCGGTGGTCACGTGTGCCGATACTTAAGAGAAATGAATATTCTGAATATTCATCAGGTAGTACCCTTTTAGCTACAAAGACAGGCTGGAGCGAACCGCCCGCCCCTCCCCCCTCGGGCGGTGTAAGTGGAAGCCGCCATGACAGGGGGTTTGGAGCAGGGGACAAGGGGTGGGGGCGTGTCGTTCGTTCCAGGGGGAGGGGTAGTGGTTGGCGAAGGGGTTGATGGGAGCGGGGGGTGGAGCGGTCACTTTCCGCTCTACGGAATCTGGAGCAGGCACGAACGCTGGTACCTGCGGTGAACATGTCCGACATCGACCGGGTACTGTCCCAACTGCGGGCGGCGGCGGCGTCGCAGCCGCCCGGCTGGCTGGAGGCGCAACTAGCAGGCATTCTGGGAGGCCCTAGCGGCAGCGGAGCTGTTTCCCCCGACCCATTGGCGGCTGGGCCCAGTGAGCGGCGCTCTAGGCGTGTGCGCCCCCCTCAGCGGATATCACCGGATGCTGCCCCGGCACCCCAGCGGCGGCGCAGGAGCCCGTCACCGGACCCTCCGGGCCGCGTGCCTGCTTGCAGGCGCCCCAGCAGGCCGCGGTCCGGGAGGAATCCACCTGCCGCGTTGGGGCATGCGGCGGCAGTTGGCCCCTCTCCCTCATCTACCCGGGGGGGTGGGCCCATGCGCGCCAGAGCGGCTGCAGGACGCGGTGTGAGCACGGCGGGCCGCGGCGGTTATGCCCGTCCCGGGCGGCCTGGTTCCGGCGGCAACACGAGACGGCGGGGGAGCATTCCAGCAGCAGGCGGCGCCCCAGACTCGGCGGGGCTGCCAGGCTCAGCCGGGGTACGCCATTCCCCCCATGCAGCTGCGATCGGGCCCGCACCACTCCAGGGGACAGCGGTAGATGGCGGCGCTGTGGTCAGCGGGTCCGGGTCGGGGCCCGACAGATTCCTGGCGGCCTCCAAGAGTGATGGAGTCGGCACGGTCCCCTCTGCGGGTGGCGGAGCAGCTGGATCGGTGAGGAGCGAGGTCCACGTCCGGGTGGACGCACAGACGGCTTCGCAGGCAAGAGACGGCGGGACGGCGACGACGTCGGCGGCTGGGGGGACTGATGCGCCCCTGCAGCCTGGTGAGAACCACTCTATTTTTTGTTTGTCCCCGGCGTGGTCAACGCCGATTATGACTTTGGTTGATCGGGTTGGGGGGTGTGTGGAGCGCGGCGATGGAGTCACGGTACGCGCGGATATGATGCGGGAAGGGGTGGGCGAGTTGTTGTCGGGGGTACGGGAGTTGTCACGGTTGAGCAGCGGAAGGTCAGGGCCGTCCCCTTTGTCAGCTTGGGTTGGATCGGCTGAATCAGGGTTAACGTTGTCGGGTAGCAGTTCGGGTGACCAGGGTAGGTCGGCCGAGCCGGTCTCGGTGTCAGTACAGACAGAAAAGGAGAAGGAAGGGGGTATTCGGCTGGATGATAAGGCACGTGGTGAGGTGTATGTGTGCTTTGAAGGGCCGTTGGGGGCGCATTTGAAGAAGGAAGTGCGCGAGAAGATTTGGAAAGATGAGTACGTGGAGATATTTTCACTGTTACCACTGGAGAAATTTAACTTGGACAAGAATAAGAAAGAGGATAGTAAGAAGGAGGATGAGGAGAAGCGGCGTTGGCGACTTATTCCTCAGACGTTCGTGAACTGGCTTCAGGCATTTGCGATTTTGGCAAGTGTTATTGGCGAAAAGGCTCCCGAGAATTGCTCAGCCTTGTTTTGTTATATGGATTCCATAGGGGAGGCGCATAGGGTTTATGGTGGTCAAGCATGGTTACGATACGATGAGCAGTTCCGGCAGCGGAAGGCGGTTCGTCCAGTGATCAGATGGGATCAAAAGGACATCGGTTTGTGGTTACGTGTAATGGCGCCGACGAAGTTCGGTCAATCCTTTCAAGGATGGGCCGGATCTTCCGGCCAAGGCTTTGGACAGGGCTCCTCTGCGGGAGCCGGGGGTCAGGCGGGTCAATCCGGAAGCCAGAAGCATGGCGTATGTTGGCAGTTCAACGAGGGCCAATGTAAGTTCGGGGCGACTTGCAAGTTCAAGCACTTGTGCTCGCACTGCAATGGCGCCTCCCACGGAGCCTCCAAATGTTTTAAGAAGAATGGGAGGCCAGAGGGTAATCCCAAAGGGGGCGACTCCGGTGAAGTTGGACGCGATGGCCCCCTATCTAAATAGGTATCGCGATAGGGAGGGGGCAGAGTTGCTTCGGGCTGGGTTTGATGTTGGTTTTTCTATACCGGCTCCGGGTTTTGCGATACCGCCGACGCTGAAGAACCTGAAATCGGCCGGGTTGCACGCTTCGGTGGTGTCTGAAAAGTTAGGCAAAGAGGTGGCGTTGGGTAGGATGTCTGGTCCGTTTCTTACTCCCCCTTTGGATGATTTGGTTGTGTCACCCCTGGGCGTTGTGCCCAAGAAAGAGCCGAATAAGTTCCGGCTCATTCAGCATTTGTCATACCCGAAGGGGAGGTCGGTTAACGATGGGATTGATCCGGAGCTCTGTTCGGTGGCTTATACTTCGTTTGATGAGGCAGCCAGGTGGGTGCGCATTTGCGGGAAGGGAGCGTTGTTGGCCAAGACTGATATTGAGTCCGCCTTTCGTTTGTTGCCCGTTCATCCTGATAGCGTGAGGTTGTTAGGCTGTTATTGGGACGGTGCGTTCTACGTTGATCGATGTTTGCCGATGGGCTGTTCACTGTCGTGTGCTTATTTTGAGGCTTTCAGTTCCTTTCTGGAGTGGGCGGTGCGGGATGTGTCCGGTTTAGACTCGGTAATTCATTATTTGGATGACTTCCTGTGTATAGGCCCTGAGCAGTCTCAATGTTGTGAGGTCCTGTTAAGGACAGTTGTTTGGGTAGCGGAGCGCTTCGGGGTCCCGTTGGCACCGGGCAAGACTGAGGGCCCGTGTACGAGCTTGTCTTTTTTGGGCATTGTCATCGATTCTGAGAAGTGGGAGTTTAGGTTGCCGGTGGACAAGGTGTTGGGATTGAGGGACGAGGTGGCGCGAGCTAGGCGTGTGAAAAAATTGCCACTGCGTGAGGTGCAGTCGCTTTTGGGGAAGTTGAATTTTGTGTGTTGAATTATTCCCATGGGGAGAATTTTTTCACGTAGATTGGCCAGTGCTACGGCCGGGGTCACCGCCCCGCATCATTTTGTGCGTTTGTCAGCTGAGCACAAGGCTGACTTGGAGGTTTGGGACCGTTTTTTGTCTTGTTACAACGGGCGTTCATTGATGATGGAGGAGGCAGTGGGCAATGCTGATTTAGACTTGCTCACTGACGCTTCAGGCGGTATTGGTTTTGGGGCCTTTTTGGGGGCCGTTGGTGCGCGGCCAGGTGGCCAGAAGCCTGGGTTGAAACAGGTTTGGTGCGGAACATTACGTTGTTGGAAATTTTTCCGATTTTGGTGGCGGTGCAGATTTGGGGCGATGAATTTCGGAACAAAAGGGTGCGCTTTAACTGTGATAATATTGCTGTGGTGTGCGCCATTAACAGTTTGACGACGGCGTCTCCCCCGGTGATCAGAGTGCTTCGGCAGTTGGTTTTGTCCTGTTTACACCTGAATGCTTATTTCACAGCTTCGCATGTGCCTGGTGTTAATAATTGCATTGCCGATTCTTTGTCTCGTTTCCAGTGGGAGTGTTTCCGGTCGCTGGCGCCAGATGCCGAGGAGACGGGCCTGGAATGCCCGGCGGAACTCTGGAACGTGGTGTCCGGGCTGCAGAGCCTTTAATCCAAGCGTCCTTAGCCCCGAGTACGTGGTCGGTTTATCAGGCGGTATGGAACAGTTGGGAGAGTTGGCTGGCGGCTTGCGGTGTTGGGAGTACGGGTTTTGATCAGGTGGGGGCATTGTTGCTGTGGTTGAGACATGGGGCGGATCAGGGATGGTCGGCAGCGAAGGTGGATAGGACGATTGCGGCTTTAGCCTTTGGTTTCAGGCTTCGGGGTTTTCAGGACGTGACAAAGTCCTTTCTGGTAAAGCAGGCTGCGAAGGGGCTGAGAAGATCAGGCAGCCGAGGAGATTGTAGGCGCCCGGTGTCCTTTGAAATGTTGGAGCGGTTGGGGGCACGTTTGAGTGACGTATGCGTTTCCAGTTTTGAGGTTGCGCTGTTTCGCTTAGCTTTTTCGTTGGCTTTTTATGGAGCATTGAGGATTGGGGAATTGGTGTCGCCCACTACGGTTCGTCAAGGGGGCCTGTGGGCGGTGGACTTTTTTGTTTCCGAGGGGCCAATGCAGTTTTGGATTCGGAAGTCTAAGACAGATCAGATGGGGCGGGGTAAAAAAGTTGTTTTGGGCGCTGTTCCTGGTTCTGTGATGTGTCCTATTCATTGCTGGCAGGCTTTTGATAGGTTGCGTCCGCGTGGTGACGGGCCGTTGTTATGTCACGAGGATGGGTCTTTCCTGTCCAAATATCAGTTTGTAGCGGTTTTTCGGCAGTGTTTAAAGGCCATCGGGGTAGATGCGGCCAGGTTCGCCTCCCATTCTTTCCGGATTGGGGCTGCCACCGAGGCGGCGCAAAACGGATTGGCTCCGGAGGTGGTGCAAAGGATTGGGCGGTGGGAATCCGGCCGCTATCGGAGTTATGTGAGGCCTTGAGCATCTGGGAACGGTTGATATTTTGGGTGTGTGGGCTTTTGTCTAAGTTGTTTATGTTTTTCAGGTCCATCCTCGCTGTTGGTGTGGATCGTCGGCCACTCATATGTGTACTAGGGCGCGAGACGGGCCGACGTCAGACAGGATGGAAGACAGCTCGGGTTTTCCAGGGACGTGGCCGTCATCAGGTGGTTGGGGTTTCGGGGTTTAAGTTGGAACAGAGTCCTGGAGGAGGTACACAATGGCATTTGTCTGGATAGGCCTCCTGACATTTTGGTTCTGCACGTTGGGGGAAACGACCTGGGAATTCGTCCTTGTCGAGAGTTAATACGGGACATTAAACACGACATGCTCCGCTTATGGGTTTCGTTTCGGGAGATGTCGATCGTGTGGTCCGAGATTGTTCCTCGTACATCTTGGAGGCACGCCAGGTCGGTGGACAAGATAAATAGAGCCCGGATTAAGGTGAACCGGGCCGTGTCGGGTTTTGTTGTGCGAAACGGAGGTATGGCCGTGCGCCATTTTGAGTTGGAGCGTGGTGGTGACCAATTTCTTTTGGGAGACGGGGTTCATCTAAACGCGGTAGGCATGGATTTGTGGGCTCTGGGGTTGCAGTCGGGAATTGAGCGGGCCATAGCGGTTAAGGTTGGTGGGGTTTCGGTTACTTGAGGGGGTCAAGTATCCTCATGGTGGCGGGGGGAGGGGTCCTTGGAGTTGGTGCTAAATTGGCCTGGGGGGTCCGTCGGGATACGGACTCTCCAGTTGGTTTAAGTTTTGGTTGCGGGTCTGGTGATCTGGGGGAATCTTGGTAATGGTGGGCCAGATTCCTAAGTTGGAAGTGGACAATGGTAACCCTTCGGGGTATTTTGGTGCTCTCGAGCCTGTGGGGTAACGGCTGAGAGTAATCTACGGTTGGTCTCTTGTCCACTTGTTCATACTACGGGTGACACCAGATTTTAGCTTCAAGGACCCCTTCCCAGCTGTTTATGGTTATATGTTTTGTTTGTAATAATAAAGGCCGCTGTGGCCAATTATATCCAACTTGAGACTCATGTCGTTATTCGGAGGTTGGGAAGGAAAAGGGGTCGGTGATCCCTTGGAAAGGCACTTAATAAGGGGGTAGTCGACAATACCAATGTCAAGGAAAGTAAAGGGAAGGTGCTCACCTAAGCAGGTTATGTGCAGGCACAACTCCTATGAACACCTGCTGATATTAGCTGCCTCCTGTCTGGGAATGATCTCCTCCAGGATAGTTGATCAGTTTGGACGATAACACAATATCAGGCTGTGCTGCTGTAATAAAGAATCATTTGGGATCCTTGGTTTTTATTTCCACTTATTTCCATTTTAGACAAGTTTTTTCTTCATAGAGTCTTTTTCAAACTTTTTCTGACGTCTGGAATGGACGAGAAGAGAGTGGACCCTCTGGGTCACGGTACTGATGCACCCACGAACGAACGAACCTGGGAGAGCCAACCCCTATACAGGGATAGTTGGGAGCAGGCGTGAGGGGGTCAAATACCGCAACATCTGGCACCAAGAGGGAGGGCTCAGGAAGAGACTGGAGAGGGAGGACGGGAGTGAAGAGGGAAAAAACAAACAGGACTGTATGGAAAAGGGAAGCGGAAACACAGAACGGACTACAGGAGGCAGGGCTAGGAAACGGAGGGAGACAGGAGGATAACACAGGAAAGTAGCCTGCGAGAGCAAAATAGTCTAGAGTGGACAAGGAGTCAGAACCAGACAAGGCCTAAACTGAGCACGAATAGCACACAATAATCAGGCACCTCCAATATGGAGGAGACGCCAGATATAGCCCGAGCAGTTACCTGATTGGAGGACCATACCTTTCCAGTTGATTGACAGGTCTTTACCATGTGTATGCATCAGGAGAGACATGACAATTAAGAAGAGCAGTAAGAGCCGGAGTGGCGCTGAACTAGTCAGGCCTCTCCCTGTTGTCTCCGGCTGGTCCTGTAAACCATGTTTTCTCTGAAACACCGGAGCACTTCAGAGAAAAAAAAACCTGACTGGAATTGTGCAGTCAGGCTCCAGTTTGTGCTTTCTGTGGTTCAGGCTATGTGCACACGTTGCGGATTCTCTGCGGATCCGCAGTGTTTTTTGCAGTGCAGAAACGCTGCAGATCCGCAACTGATTTACAGTACAATGTAAATCAATGAGAAAAAAAAATGCTGTGCACACTTTGCGGAAAATCCGCTGCGGAAACGCTGCGGTTTAAAAGACATAGCATGTCACTTCTTTTTTGTGAATCTGCAGCGTTTTTGTACCCATTCCATTATAGAAAACCGCAGGGGTAAAAACGCAGCAAATCCGCAAGAAAACCACAGCCAAAACGCACAAAAAACGCTGTGGAACCGCACAAAAACGCGACAAATCCGCAGGTGCGTTTTCTGCCAGGAGAGGCAGAATCCGCACCAGAAATTCCTAAGCCTAATCCGCAACGTGTGCACATAGCCTTAGACTGCATGTGTCCGATGAGAGGTTCTCTTTAAACACTGCACTTTCTCCAATGGAAAACTAAAATATTGTAAAAATTCAATGTTTTTTAGTTGTCTGTGTGTAGAATAAAAGCAATGAGACAGGAACATATTATTCTGTTATCACGATGCAATCACAGCTTGGCTTAAAAACTTGCACACAACCTGCAACAAAAACACCCATCTAAGAAAATGGCCAGTGGGCGTTGTATCGAAAACTATTGATATATGCACATGAGTTCACATGTACAGCAATAGCAGCGCAGGAGCAACAATATAAAATGCTGCTTTCCCAGGTTTTATCATAAATAACCATCAAAGCTCCGCTCCAAAGTTTTCCTTAGAAAGGTCTCTGTGCTTCCTGTGTTTGTATGAAACTTCCTACACATGTTCTTTATGAGGCTTTACCTCAGTGGTTACAGCACACAGACCTCAAGCGGTCACCTGTCAGGGGGCACTACATCTTCACAATAATACCAAACTGCCTCACAAATGTCTGGCTGTGGTAATGTGTGGCCTTTAGACTAGTGCTGAATGGGATGAAATGAATTCATTGTTTTCTTTATTATGCTAAGGTGTTTGATAAGAAAGAAACCAAAAACAATATCGAGGTCACAGTTATGAGGATTGTAGTGAGGGCCTGCCACTCCTGCACTGACATTAAAAGCCTTCTCCATTTTAGCCACAATTTTACTCTGACCATTAGCCGATTACAGACCACTTGCCTACTATTGATGAGTGGGATGCCTAGTATTACAATTAAGACTTCTGTAGGGAGCCAAAAAGTTATTTTTTTATGTGCAATGTTTTGGAGGAGGCAAAGGGACAAATCTGGTCCCATGTCCCTCCATCAGCAGCCATTTTAAGCCTAGGAGCATTGTGTAGCTTGTGAAGGAGGCTGCACTAACAGGTAGGCAGTGCTTCACGAGGAGGAGGAACTGTAATATTTATACATTAGCAAATCCCACAAAATCATGTCCCGACACATTTGTTGAAATAAGGATAATTATTCACAGCCTGTCAGGGTGGTGGCAAAGCTTGTACCACAACCTGTCAGAGGGAAGGAAAAGTATTACCCATGGCCTTTCAAGATGGTGGGAAAGTGGTACCCTCGGCCTGTCATCAGGGTGGTAGGAAAGTGGTACCCAAAGCCATTCAGGATTCTGGGAAAGTAGTAACCCCAGTATGTCAGGGTGAGGAGAAAGGTTTACGCACAGCTTGCCAGGCTGATGGAAAAGTGTTGTTATATCCCCGGAAGACAGCTTAGATATCTGCTATCACCTGCAATCAGAGTGCAGCTAATTGGCTGCCTTCTGGATCTTCATCACCAAGTGGAATGACAGAACCAATTACTCATCCAAGAGGAGGTCTCAGAGTGTTCCTGTGAGATTGGGGCCTTAACGTCACTTCTGGCTACCTCTAGCCAGGAGTTTCAGACTGCACTACCTGTAGATGCCAGTCTTGAGGCTTTGAGTGACCTCATGGTGAAGCCCATCTCCCAGTCCAAGATGGAGAGGGTATTGTATGATCCAGGGAGGTTGGGCCATGAGATGGGCTTGGGAGATGATCTGTAAATCAGTCTGACATGCCACCTCTAAAAGGGGGAGGTGTCGTAGAGAAAAATTGTAAAATCCATAAAGACATCTCTGGAGAGGGGACATATCACCCTCACATTGAAGATATGGGATTAATTATAACTGGGGAAGTAAGAAAGAACTGACACTTCAACCTCAATTGAAGTAGGATATCATGCTGTGAACAGGTGATGACTAGAGTTGAGCGACCTTGACCTTTTTAGAGTCGAGCCGGGTTTCGCGAAACCCGACTATCTCAAAAGTCGGGTCGAGTGAAATCGGCCGATTATGACGTAAAGTCGGGATCGACCGAAACACGAAACCCAATGCAAGTCAATGGGGCAGCATAGTCGGCAGTGAGTGGGGGCCAGGAAAACACCTAGAGTGCCCATTTTAATGTCAAAACCATCCATTCTTCTTAATGAAGCTTGTCAAGCGTAATTTACCTTATAATAATTGGAAGGCATTTGAAATTGGGGGTCATTTGGCTAAAGTTGTGTGGGGTAGGGCTGGTTCAAGTAATTAGTGGGCCCAGGAAATCTGGACCACGTCACGGCAGTGGAGCAGGGAGAGGTAAGTATTTCAACTTTGCAAGTGCTGTGATCCTGAGCAAGCAGGGGGGGCCCACTTGTTGGCATTGGCACTGGCACAGGGCCCCTCAAAGTACAGCGGTGTGTTTGCACGGCGGGGGCGCCTCCCACCGGCAGCAACACTTTTGCGTACTATGAGAGGCCCTGTGCCAGTGACGTCGCCAACTAGTATTCCTCCCCCCACCTGATGAAGGAACCTGCACTTTCATCTGCACCTTCCTCTTTGTCCCCGTGTAAGGTGGTATGGTATGCGGGAAGAGCAACCTGACTTTCAGCAGGGTCACAATGTTGTTGTGTAGCATGCACGGGGAATGTTGCGTTATGGGTCAATGTACCAGCAGACTCATCTATCACTGGCTGGGCAATGGGCACGATGAAGTGGAAACACAGATATAGGCCCAAAGAATAAAGTGGGCTAAATGCAGTTCAAAATTGGTAACACAGGAATAACCAGGGGGCATTGCAGTGGAGGACAACTGGAATGAGAGGCTGACACAGAGAGTAGGGCCAAATCAGTAAGTAGTCGAAATGCAGTTCAAAATTGGCAACCGTAGTAAACAGGCGGCACAGCTTTGTTCAGTGGAGGAGAACAGCAAGGAGTGGCAGACACCGATAGTAGGCCCCAACCCAACTAGTAGGCCAATTGCAGTCTAACATTAACAACTACTTAACGAGAGCCTGAAAATGGAATTTCAGGACAGGAAACCAGGAGAACAGCAAGGAGTGGCAGACACCGATAGTAGGCCCCAAACCAACTAGTACGCCAAATGCAGTTGTTCCATTTAACCACAATATAATGAGAGCCTGAAGATAGAAGCTCAGGAAAGGCAACCTGGGGAACACCTTGGAGTGTAACATACCATCTCTCTCCACCCCATACCCATTTTGTAGGCCTAATGCAGTGTACTTTTCTACAACTACTAAACGAGAGTCGGAAGACCGAAGCAATGGCAAGGAAACCTGGGGAACACCTTGGAGTGTAACACACCATCTCTCTCCACCCCATACCCAATTTGTAGGCCTAATGCAGTGTAGTTTCCAAGAACTACTAAACGAGAGCCGGAAGATCGAAGCTCAGGAAAGGCAACCTGGGGAACACCTTGGAGTGTAACACACCCTCTCTCTACACCCCATACCCAATTTGAAGGCCTAATGCAGTGTAGTTTCCAAGAACTACTAAACGAGAGCCGGAAGATCGAAGCTCAGGAAAGGCAACCTGGGGAACACCTTGGAGTGGAACACACCATCTCTCTCCACCCCATACCCAATTTGTAGGCCTAATGCAGTGTAGTTTCCAAGAACTACTAAACGAGAGCCGGAAGATCGAAGCTCAGGAAAGGCAACCTGGGGAACACCTTGGAGTGTAACACACCCTCTCTCTACACCCCATACCCAATTTGAAGGCCTAATGCAGTGTAGTTTCCAAGAACTACTAAACGAGAGCCGGAAGATCGAAGCTCAGGAAAGGCAACCTGGGGAACACCTTGGAGTGTAACACACCCTCTCTCTACACCCCATACCCAATTTGAAGGCCTAATGCAGCGTAGTTTCCAACAACTACTAAACGAGAGCCGGAAGATCGAAGCTCAGGAAAGGCAACCTGGGGAACACCTTGGAGTGTAACAAACCCTCTCTCTACACCCCATACCCAATTTGTAGGCCTAATGCAGCGTAGTTTCCGACAACTACTAAACGAGAGCATGAAGATCGAAGCTCAGGAAAGGCAACCTGGGGAACACCTTGGAGTGTAACACACCCTCTCTCTACACCCCATACCCAATTTGAAGGCCTAATGCAGTGTAGTTTCCAAGAACTACTAAATGAGAGCCGGAAGATCGAAGCTCAGGAAAGGCAACCTGGGGAACACCTTGGAGTGGAACACACCATCTCTCTACACCCCATACCCAATTTGAAGACCTAATGCAGCATAGTTTCCAACAACTACTAAACGAGAGCCGGAAGATCGAAGCTCAGGAAAGGCAACCTGGGGAACACCTTGGAGTGTAACACAACGTCTCTCTACACCACGGAAGGGCTGATTCTTAGGAAGGAAGGCTGTTGGAAATAAGCATTGCGCGTCCGAGGGTGATTATATTCTTATTAGGTATATACTCACCCTCGGACGCGCCCTGCTTCTTTATTTGGAATGAATGTTTATTTGCAATGTGGTGTTGACTTTCTCTATTATTTTGGTAATTAATGATTTTATTATTTTCATTGTTTTGCATCTTCTCGGCAATAATATAAAGAAGACGCGACAGGACAACACTCGGTGGATGCCATATCTGTGTTTTCAATTTAAAAAACCTTTCAGTTAACTACTTGCAGGAGAAAGTAATTGTAGCTGGTGGCCATTTTTAGTACTGTACCAGATTTTAGTTGTGTGTTTGTTTTTAATGTTAAAATGTCTGCATTTGATATCTCTCCAGTATTTTCTTTTTTATAAGCAAAATACTTATTTTTATATTTTCTGATGTTGGTTCCAGGGGTACACGGGCAGCAGTGGTGTGGTCAGTGGAGGCCTAGTGGAAGGAGTGACCGCAGACAGGCATCGAAGGCCTAAAATAATAACACATGGCTGTAGGCAATTTTAAATTGGTTCCAGGGGTACACGGGCAGCAGTGGTGTGGTCAGTGGAGGCCTAGTGGAAGGAGTGACCACAGACAGGCATCGAAGGCCTAAAATAATAACACATGGCTGTAGGCAATTTTAAATTGGTTCCAGGGGTACACGGGCAGCAGTGCCCTGGTCAGTGTAGTAGTAGTTGAAAGAATGGACCGCAGACAGGCATCGAAGGCCTAAAATAAAAAAATTGGGCTGGCTGTAGGCAATTTTAAATTGGTTCCAGGGGTACATGGGCAGCAGTGGTGTGGTCAGTGGAGGCCTAGTGGAAGGAGTGACCACAGACAGGCATCGAAGGCCTAAAATAATAACACATGGCTGTAGGCAATTTTAAATTGGTTCCAGGGGTACACGGGCAGCAGTGCCCTGGTCAGTGTAGTAGTAGTTGAAAGAATGGACCGCAGACAGGCATCGAAGGCCTAAAATAAAAAAATTGGGCTGGCTGTAGGCAATTTTAAATTGGTTCCAGGGGTACACGGGCAGCAGTGGTGTGGTCAGTGGAGGCCTAGTGGAAAGAGTGACCGCAGACAGGCATCGAAGGCCTAAAATAATAACACATGGCTGTAGGCAATTTTAAATTGGTTCCAGGGGTACACGGGCAGCAGTGCCCTGGTCAGTGTAGTAGTAGTTGAAAGAATGGACCGCAGACAGGCATCGAAGGCCTAAAATAATAACACATGGCTGTAGGCAATTTTAAATTGGTTCCAGGGGTACACGGGCAGCAGTGGTGTGGTCAGTGGAGGCCTAGTGGAAGGAGTGACCGCAGACAGGCATCGAAGGCCTAAAATAATAACACATGGCTGTAGGCAATTTTAAATTGGTTCCAGGGGTACACGGGCAGCAGTGCCCTGGTCAGTGTAGTAGTAGTTGAAAGAATGGACCGCAGACAGGCATCGAAGGCCTAAAATAAAAAAATTGGGCTGGCTGTAGGCAATTTTAAATTGGTTCCAGGGGTACACGGGCAGCAGTGGTGTGGTCAGTAGAGGCCTAGTGGAAGGAGTGACCGCAGACAGGCATCGAAGGCCTAAAATAATAACACATGGCTGTAGGCAATTTTAAATTGGTTCCAGGGGTACACGGGCAGCAGTGCCCTGGTCAGTGTAGTAGTAGTTGAAAGAATGGACCGCAGACAGGCATCGAAGGCCTAAAATAAAAAAATTGGGCTGGCTGTAGGCAATTTTAAATTGGTTCCAGGGGTACACTGGCAGCAGTGGTGTGGTCAGTAGAGGCCTAGTGGAAGGAGTGACCGCAGACAGGCATCGAAGGCCTAAAATAATAACACATGGCTGTAGGCAATTTTAAATTGGTTCCAGGGGTACACTGGCAGCAGTGGTGTGGTCAGTAGAGGCCTAGTGGAAGGAGTGACCACAGACAGGCATCGAAGGCCTAACATAACAAAAATGTCAATACAATGGTATTGTCAGTGGCAGGCATTGAAGGATGTCAGCGCATAGACTAAACATTGGTGGAGCTGTGAGATAATTTTGCAAGTGGTAGAGCACTGTTTGAGCTGGGGTGGGGGGAAACTGTCTTGTGGCCGGCGGTACAGGCCCAGGGCCCCTCATATTACAACGGTGTGTCTGACGTTGGGTGCGCACCAGCACCGCCAGAGACACTTTATTGTACTAGGAGGGACCCAGTGGCAGTGCCGTCGACCAAAAGCGGGCTCACCCACCTCTTCAGACAAACTGCACTCTCACGGGTGCTGTCGCCAAGTGTCGATACCACGGCCCCGTGTGGGGAGTTTGGCCATTTAGTGAGGTGTAAACATGTCGTATGCTGGACAATCAGGTGCTGAAAATTACGAGATTGGAAAAGGCATTCAGAATAGTCCACAGGCAAGACCTTTTCATAGGAAAGCTAGGTGTCAGCCGGGCAAGGTGGGGCAAAAGATTTCGAAATCCAGTTGTGGTTCATTTTAATGAAGGTTAGATCATCTACATTTTGGGTAGCCAGACGAGTCCTTTTTTCTGTTAGTATTGAACCTGCAGCACTGAATACTCTTTCTGATAGGACACTAGCTGCCGGGCAAGCAAGCTCCTGCAATGCATATTCTGCCAATTCTGGCCAGGTGTCTAATTTTGATGCCCAGTAATCAAATGGGAATGACGGTTGAGGGAGAACATCGATAAGGGATGAAAAATAGTTTGTAACCATACTGGACAAATGTTGTCTCCTGTCACTTTGAATTGATGCTGCAGTACCTGTCCTGTCTGCGGTCATAGCAAAATCACTCCACAACCTGGTCAGAAAACCCCTCTGGCCAACGCCACTTCTGATTTCTGCCCCTCTAACTCCTCTGGTCTGCTGGCCCCTGCAGCTCGTGTGAGAACGATCACGGGCACTGTGTGCAGGGAATGCCAGAAGCAAACGGTCAACAAGAGTTGATTGTTTGGTTGCTAATATTAGTTCCAAGTTCTCATGTGGCATTATATTTTGCAATTTGCCTTTATAGCGAGGATCAAGGAGGCAGGCCAACCAGTAATCGTCATCATTCATCATTTTAGTTATGCGTGTGTCCCTTTTGAGGATACGTAAGGCATAATCCGCCATGTGGGCCAAAGTTCCAGTTCTCAAATCTGCGGTTGTGCTTGGTTGAGGGGCAGTTTCTGGCAAATCAACGTCACTTGTGTCCCTCAAAAAACCAGAACCCGGCCTTGCCGCGCCACCAATTTCCAGTGGCCCCGGGAAAGCTTCCTCATTAAAAATATAATCATCCCCATCATCCTCCTCGTCCTCCTCCTCCTCTTCGCCCGCTACCTCGTCCTGTACACTGCCCTGGCCAGACAATGGCTGACTGTCATCAAGGCTTTCCTCTTCCTCAGCTGCAGACGCCTGATCCTTTATGTGCGTCAAACTTTGCATCAGCAGACGCATTAGGGGGATGCTCATGCTTATTATGGCGTTGTCTGCACTAACCAGCCGTGTGCATTCCTCAAAACACTGAAGGACTTGACACATGTCTTGAATCTTCGACCACTGCACACCTGACAACTCCATGTCTGCCATCCTACTGCCTGCCCGTGTATGTGTATCCTCCCACAAAAACATAACAGCCCGCCTCTGTTCACACAGTCTCTGAAGCATGTGCAGTGTTGAGTTCCACCTTGTTGCAACGTCTATGATTAGGCGATGCTGGGGAAGGTTCAAAGAACGCTGATAGGTCTGCATACGGCTGGAGTGTACGGGCGAACGGCGGATATGAGAGCAAAGTCCACGCACTTTGAGGAGCAGGTCGGATAACCCCGGATAACTTTTCAGGAAGCACTGCACCACCAGGTTTAAGGTGTGAGCCAGGCAAGGAATGTGTTTCAGTTGGGAAAGGGAGATGGCAGCCATGAAATTCCTTCCGTTATCACTCACTACCTTGCCTGCCTCAAGATCTACAGTGCCCAGCCACGACTGCGTTTCTTTCTGCAAGAACTCGGACAGAACTTCCGCGGTGTGTCTGTTGTCGCCCAAACACTTCATAGCCAATACAGCCTGCTGACGTTTGCCAGTAGCTGCCCCATAATGGGAGACCTGGTGTGCAACAGTGGCAGCTGCGGATGGAGTGGTTGTGCGACTGCGGTCTGTGGACGAGCTCTCGCTTCTGCAGGAGGACGAAGAGGAGGAGGAGGGGGTGCGAACGGCTACAGCCAATTGTTTCCTAGACCGTGGGCTAGGCAGAACTGTCCCAAACTTGCTGTCCCCTGTGGACCCTGCATCCACCACATTTACCCAGTGTGCCGTGATGGACACGTAACGTCCCTGGCCATGCCTACTGGTCCATGCATCTGTTGTCAGGTGCACCTTTGTGCTCACAGATTGCCTGAGTGCATGGACGATGCGCTCTTTAACATGCTGGTGGAGGGCTGGGATGGCTTTTCTGGAAAAAAAGTGTCGACTGGGTAGCTCGTAGCATGGTACAGCGTAGTCCATCAGGGCTTTGAAAGCTTCGCTTTCAACTAACCGGTAGGGCATCATCTCTAACGAGATTAGTCTAGCTATGTGTGCGTTCAAACCCTGTGTACGCGGATGCGAGGCTAAGTACTTCCTTTTTCTAACCATAGTCTCATGTAGGGTGAGCTGGACTGGAGAGCTGGAGATCGTGGAACTAGCGGGGGTGCCGGTGGACATGGCAGACTGAGAGACGGTGGGAGATGGTATTGTTGCCACCGGTGCCCTAGATGCAGTGTTTCCTACTACGAAACTGGTGATTCCCTGACCCTGACAGCTTTGGCCTGGCAAAGAAACCTGCACAGATACTGCAGGTGGTGCGGAAAATGGTGGCCCTACACTGCCGGAAGGGATGTTGCGTTGCTGACTAGCTTCATTGGCCGAGGGTGCTACAACCTTAAGGGACGTTTGGTAGTTAGTCCAGGCTTGCAAATGCATGGTGGTTAAATGTCTATGCATGCAACTTGTATTGAGACTTTTCAGATTCTGTCCTCTGCTTAAGGTAGTTGAACATTTTTGACAGATGACTTTGCGCTGATCAATTGGATGTTGTTTAAAAAAATGCCAGACTGCACTCTTTCTAGCATCGGATACCTTTTCAGGCATTGCAGACTGAGCTTTAACCGGATGGCCACGCTGTCCTCCAACAGGTTTTAGCTTTGCCACGCGTTTTGGGCAAGATACGGGCCCGGCAGATGGAACCTGTTGCGATGTTGATGCCTGCTGCGGCCCCTCCTCCTCCGCTTCAGAACTGCTGCCGCCTGCACCCTGTTCCCCCAATGGCTGCCAATCGGGGTCAAGAACTGGGTCATCTATTACCTCTTCTTGTAGCTCGTGTGCAACTTCGTCTGTGTCACCGTGTCGGTCGGTGGTATAGCGTTCGTGATGGGGCAACATAGTCTCATCAGGGTCTGATTCTTGATCAGCACCCTGCGAGGGCAATGTTGTGGTCTGAGTCAAAGGACCAGGATAGTAGTCTGGCTGTGGCTGTGCATCAGTGCACTCCATGTCAGATTCAACTTGTAATGGGCATGGACTGTTAACTGCTTCACTTTCTAAGCCAGGGACGGTATGTGTAAAGAGCTCCATGGAGTAACCCGTTGTGTCGCCTGCTGCATTCTTCTCTGTTGTTGTTTTTGCTGAAGAGGACAAGGAAGCGATTTGTCCCTGACCGTGAACATCCACTAACGACGCGCTGCTTTGACATTTACCAGTTTCACGAGAGGAGGCAAAAGAGCTAGAGGCTGAGTCAGCAAGATAAGCCAAAACTTGCTCTTGCTGCTCCGGCTTTAAAAGCGGTTTTCCTACTCCCAGAAAAGGGAGCGTTCGAGGCCTTGTGTAGCCAGACGACGAACCTGGCTCCACAGCTCCAGACTTAGGTGCAATATTTTTTTTCCCACGACCAGCTGATGCTCCACCACTACCACTACCCTCTTTACCAGCTGACAATGAACGCCCCCGGCCACGACCTCTTCCACCAGACTTCCTCATTGTTTTAAAAACGTTACCAAACGAACGGTATTTGTTGCTGTCACACAACTTACACGGTGAGCTATAACTTCAGTATGATTTAGCTACCCCTTTACAGGTGGGTGAGACCACAACGAAAATCAGCCACAATGTTACACACTCTGTTGTTGTTGGCAACAAATGAGATAGCACACACGCAGGACTGTCACTGAAGCGCAAATGTAAATATTTATCTCCCACTGATTTGTGTTTGTTTTTTTTAAAAGGGAGACTTCAGAAAAAAAAAAAATTAAAAAAAAAATATTTTTTACAGAAGAATTTATAAAACAAATAAAATGAAATGATTGTTTCAGGGAGAATTTAGGAAAAAAAAAAAAAAAAAGGCTTTGTAGGGCCCACTGAGTGAGAGAGGACGCACACAGGAGTCAGGAGTGGCACACAAGCCCAGAGGCCAATATTAATCTCCCACCGATTGATTTAGTTATTTTTTTTGGTAGATTTTGGAACCCAAATCAAGCAAAAAAATTAATAGGCTTTCTATGGCCCACAATTGGGGAGAGAGAGATGGCACACCCAGGAGTCAAGACTGGCACACAAGCAGAAGGGGCAATATGAATCTCCCACAGATTTTTTTTTTTTTTTTTTTTTCAGGGAGACTTGAGAGAAAAAAAAATACAAAAAAAATGATTTTTTTCAGGAATAATTTAGAAACCAAAGAAAATAAAATGATTGTTTCAGGGAGAATTTAGAAAACAAATAAAACAAAAAATAGGCTTTCTAGGGCCCACTGAGTGACAGATGACGCACACAGGAGTTAGGAGTGGCACACAAGCCCAGAGGCCAATATTAATCTCCCACTGATTGATTTAGTGATTTTTTTTGGTAGATTTTGGAACCCAAATCAAGCAAAAAAATTAATAGGCTTTCTATGGCCCACAATTGGGGAGAGAGAGAGAGATGGCACACCCAGGAGTCAAGACTGGCACACAAGCAGAAGGGGCAATATGAATCTCCCACAGATTTTTTTTTTTTTTTTTTTTTCAGGGAGACTTGAGAGAAAAAAAAATACAAAAAAAATGATTTTTTTCAGGAATAATTTAGAAACCAAAGAAAATAAAATGATTGTTTCAGGGAGAATTTAGAAAACAAATAAAACAAAAAATAGGCTTTCTAGGGCCCACTGAGTGACAGATGACGCACACAGGAGTCAGGAGTGGCACACAAGCCCAGAGGCCAATATTAATCTCCCACTGATTGATTTAGTGATTTTTTTTGGTAGATTTTGGAACCCAAATCAAGCAAAAAAATTAATAGGCTTTCTATGGCCCACAATTGGGGAGAGAGAGAGAGAGATGGCACACCCAGGAGTCAAGACTGGCACACAAGCAGAAGGGGCAATATGAATCTCCCACAGATTTTTTTTTTTTTTTTCAGGGAGACTTGAGAGAAAAAAAAATACAAAAAAAATGATTTTTTTCAGGAATAATTTAGAAACCAAAGAAAATAAAAAGATTGTTTCAGGGAGAATTTAGAAAACAAATAAAACAAAAAATAGGCTTTCTAGGGCCCACTGAGTGACAGATGACGCACACAGGAGTCAGGAGTGGCACACAAGCCCAGAGGCCAATATTAATCTCCCACTGATTGATTTAGTGATTTTTTTTGGTAGATTTTGGAACCCAAATCAAGCAAAAAAATTAATAGGCTTTCTATGGCCCACAATTGGGGAGAGAGAGAGAGATGGCACACCCAGGAGTCAAGACTGGCACACAAGCAGAAGGGGCAATATGAATCTCCCACAGATTTTTTTTTTTTTTTTTTTTTTCAGGGAGACTTGAGAGAAAAAAAAATACAAAAAAAATGATTTTTTTCAGGAATAATTTAGAAACCAAAGAAAATAAAATGATTGTTTCAGGGAGAATTTAGAAAACAAATAAAACAAAAAATAGGCTTTCTAGGGCCCACTGAGTGACAGATGACGCACACAGGAGTCAGGAGTGGCACACAAGCCCAGAGGCCAATATTAATCTCCCACTGATTGATTTAGTGATTTTTTTTGGTAGATTTTGGAACCCAAATCAAGCAAAAAAATTAATAGGCTTTCTATGGCCCACAATTGGGGAGAGAGAGAGAGAGATGGCACACCCAGGAGTCAAGACTGGCACACAAGCAGAAGGGGCAATATGAATCTCCCACAGATTTTTATTTATTTTTTTTTTTTTCAGGGAGACTTGAGAGAAAAAAAAATACAAAAAAAATGATTTTTTTCAGGAATAATTTAGAAACCAAAGAAAATAAAAAGATTGTTTCAGGGAGAATTTAGAAAACAAATAAAACAAAAAATAGGCTTTCTAGGGCCCACTGAGTGACAGATGACGCACACAGGAGTCAGGAGTGGCACACAAGCCCAGAGGCCAATATTAATCTCCCACTGATTGATTTAGTGATTTTTTTTGGTAGATTTTGGAACCCAAATCAAGCAAAAAAATTAATAGGCTTTCTATGGCCCACAATTGGGGAGAGAGAGAGAGATGGCACACCCAGGAGTCAAGACTGGCACACAAGCAGAAGGGGCAATATGAATCTCCCACAGATTTTTTTTTTTTTTTCAGGGAGACTTGAGAGAAAAAAAAAATACAAAAAAAATGATTTTTTTCAGGAATAATTTAGAAACCAAAGAAAATAAAATGATTGTTTCAGGGAGAATTTAGAAAACAAATAAAACAAAAAATAGGCTTTCTAGGGCCCACTGAGTGACAGATGACGCACACAGGAGTCAGGAGTGGCACACAAGCCCAGAGGCCAATATTAATCTCCCACTGATTGATTTAGTGATTTTTTTTGGTAGATTTTGGAACCCAAATCAAGCAAAAAAATTAATAGGCTTTCTATGGCCCACAATTGGGGAGAGAGAGAGAGATGGCACACCCAGGAGTCAAGACTGGCACACAAGCAGAAGGGGCAATATGAATCTCCCACAGATTTTTTTTTTTTTTTTTTTCAGGGAGACTTGAGAGAAAAAAAAATACAAAAAAAATGATTTTTTTCAGGAATAATTTAGAAACCAAAGAAAATAAAATGATTGTTTCAGGGAGAATTTAGAAAACAAATAAAACAAAAAATAGGCTTTCTAGGGCCCACTGAGTGACAGATGACGCACACAGGAGTTAGGAGTGGCACACAAGCCCAGAGGCCAATATTAATCTCCCATTTTTTTTTTTTTCCAGGGAAAATTTATAAACCCAATAAAAAAAATAATAATAAATAGGCTTTCTATGGCCCACTATCTGAGAGAGAGAGATGGCACGCTTAGGACTGGCACACAAGCCCAAAGCCCAATATTAATCTCCCACTGATTGATTGATTGATTTTTTCAGGTAGAATTATGAACCCAAATCAACCAAAAAAATAAATAGGCTTTCTATGGCCCACTATTTGTGAGAGAGATGGCACGCTCAGGACTGGCACACAAGCCCAGAGGCCAATATTAATCTCCCACTTTTTTTTTTTTCCAGGGAAAATTTATAAACCCAATAAAATAATAAAAAAATAGGCTTTCTATGGCCCACTATCTGAGAGAGAGAGAGATGGCACGCTTAGGACTGGCACACAAGCCCAAAGGCCAATATTAATCTCCCACTGATTGATTTAATGATTTTTTCAGGTAGAATTTAGAACCCAAATCAAGCAAAAAAATTAAAAGGCTTTCTATGGCCCACTGAGTGAGAGATGGCACACACAGGAGTAAGGAGTGGCACACAAGCCCTGAGGCCAATATTAATCTCCCATTTTTTTTTTTTTCCAGGGAAAATTTATAAACCCAATAAAAAAAATAATAATAAATAGGCTTTCTATGGCCCACTATCTGAGAGAGAGAGATGGCACGCTTAGGACTGGCACACAAGCCCAAAGCCCAATATTAATCTCCCACTGATTGATTGATTGATTTTTTCAGGTAGAATTATGAACCCAAATCAACCAAAAAAATAAATAGGCTTTCTATGGCCCACTATTTGTGAGAGAGATGGCACGCTCAGGACTGGCACACAAGCCCAGAGGCCAATATTAATCTCCCACTTTTTTTTTTTTCCAGGGAAAATTTATAAACCCAATAAAATAATAAAAAAATAGGCTTTCTATGGCCCACTATCTGAGAGAGAGAGAGATGGCACGCTTAGGACTGGCACACAAGCCCAAAGGCCAATATTAATCTCCCACTGATTGATTTAATGATTTTTTCAGGTAGAATTTAGAACCCAAATCAAGCAAAAAAATTAAAAGGCTTTCTATGGCCCACTGAGTGAGAGATGGCACACACAGGAGTAAGGAGTGGCACACAAGCCCTGAGGCCAATATTTTTCTCCCACTGATTGATTGATTGATTTTTTCAGGTAGAATTAGGAACCCAAATCAACCAAAAAAATAAATAGGCTTTCTATGGCCCACTATTTGTGAGAGAGATGGCACGCTCAGGACTGGCACACAAGCCCAGAGGCCAATATTAATCTCCCATTTTTTTTTTTTCCAGGGAAAATTTATAAACCCAATAAAAAAAATAATAATAAATAGGCTTTCTATGGCCCACTATCTGAGAGAGAGAGATGGCACGCTTAGGACTGGCACACAAGCCCAAAGGCCAATATTAATCTCCCACTGATTGATTGATTGATTTTTTCAGGTAGAATTATGAACCCAAATCAACCAAAAAAATAAATAGGCTTTCTATGGCCCACTATTTGTGAGAGAGATGGCACGCTCAGGACTGGCACACAAGCCCAGAGGCCAATATTAATCTCCCACTTTTTTTTTTTTCCAGGGAAAATTTATAAACCCAATAAAATAATTAAAAAATAGGCTTTCTATGGCCCACTATCTGAGAGAGAGAGAGATGGCACGCTTAGGACTGGCACACAAGCCCAAAGGCCAATATTAATCTCCCACTGATTGATTTATTGATTTTTTCAGGTAGAATTTAGAACCCAAATCAAGCAAAAAAATTAATAGGCTTTCTATGGCCCACTGAGTGAGAGATGGCACACACAGGAGTAAGGAGTGGCACACAAGCCCTGAGGCCAATATTTTTCTCCCACTGATTGATGTTGTGATTTTTTCTGGTAGATTTTGGAACCCAAATCAAGCAAAAAAATAAATAGGCTTTCTATGGCCCACTGAGTGAGAGATGACACAGACAGAGATGGCACTCTAGCAGAAATGTCAATCTTAATCTCCCACAAAAAAAAAAAAAAAAAAAGGAACTGTCCTTCAATTACTATCTCCCTGCAGTAATCTCAGCCAGGTATGGCAGGCAGCAATAAGGAGTGGACTGATGCACAAATTAAATAAAAAGTGTGGACAAACAAACAAGATAGCTGTGCAGAAAGGAAGGAACAAGAGGATTTGTGCTTTGAAAAAAGCAGTTGGTTTGCACAGCGGCGTACACACAGCAATGCAGCTATCAGGGAGCCTTCTAGGGCAGCCCAATGAGCTACAGCGCTGAGGAAAAAAAAAAAAAAAGGAGCTTCCACTGTCCCTGCACACCGAAGGTGGTGTTGGGCAGTGGAAATCGCTACAGCACAAGCGGTTTTGTGGTTAATGGACCCTGCCTAACGCTATCCCTGCTTCTGACGAAGCGGCAGCAACCTCTCCCTAAGCTCAGATCAGCAGCAGTAACATGGCGGTCGGCAGGAACTCCCCTTTATAGCCCCTGTGACGCCGCAGACAGCAAGCCAATCACTGCAATGCCCTTCTCTAAGATGGTGGGGACCAGGACCTATGTCATCACGCTGCCCACACTCTGCGTTTACCTTCATTGGCTGAGAAATGGCGCTTTTCGCGTCATTGAAACGCGACTTTGGCGCGAAAGTCGCGTACCGCATGGCCGACCACGCACAGGGGTCGGATCGGGTTTCATGAAACTCGACTTCGCCAAAAGTCGGCGACTTTTGAAAATGTTCGACCCGTTTCGCTCAACCCTAGTGATGACCACAGAGGGATCTGATGAGAACCATCCAAAAACCTAGGATTCATATACTCAGATGTGGAAAAGTTTCTTATGTTCAAAGGAATCTGTATCCTCTGTTCAAAGGATTTATTGCAGACTCCCTGGAGCCAGTGATTAGTGATAAATATTGGTGTTTGAATCAATCTGATATTTAACCCCTTAGTGACAGAGCCAATTTGGTACTTAATGACCAGGCCAATTTTTGCAATTCTGACCACTGTCACTTTATGAGGTTATAACTCTGGAACGCTTCAACGGATCCCGCTGATTCTGAGATTGTTTTTTCGTGACATATTGTACTTCATGTTAGTCGTAACATTTCTTCGATATTACTTGCGATCATTTATGAAAAAAACGGAAATATGGCGAAAATTTTTAAAATTTTGCAATTTTCAAACTTTGTATTTTTATGCCCTTAAATCAGAGAGATATGTCACGAAAAATAGTTAATAAATAACATTTCCCACATGTCTACTTTACATCAGCACAATTTTGGAAACAAAATTTTTTTTTGTTAGGGAGTTATAAGGGTTAAAAGTTGACCAGCAATTTCTCATTTTTACAACACCATTTTTTTTTAGGGACCACATCACGTTTGAAGTCATTTTGAGGGGTCTATATGATAGAAAATAATGAAGTGTGACACCATTCTAAAAACTACACCCCTCAAGGTTCTCAAAACCACATTCAAGAAGTTTATTAACCCTTTACGTGCTTCACAGGAACTGAAACAATGTGGAAGGAAAAAATGAACATTTAACTTTTTTTTGCAAACATCTTAATTCAGAACCATTTTTTTTATTTTCACAAGTGTAAAAACAGAAATGTAACCATAAATTTTGTTATGCAATTTCTCCTGAATACGCCAATACCCCATATGTGGGGGTAAACCACTGTTAGAGCGCACCGCAGAACTTAGAAGTGAAGGAGCGCCGTTTGACTTTTTCAATGCAGAATTGGCTGGAATTGAGATCGGACGCCATGTCACGTTTAGAGAGCCCCTGATGTGCCTAAACAGTGGAAACTCCCCACAAGTGACACCATTTTGGAAACTAGACCCCTTAAGGAACTTATCTAGATGTGTGGTGAGCACTTTGAACCCCCAAGTGCTTCACAGAAGTTTATAAAGTAGAGCCGTGAAAATAAAAAATCGCTTTTGTTTACACAAAAATGATCTTTTCGCCCACAAATTCTTATTTTCACAAGGGTAACAGGAGAAATTAGACCACAAAAGTTGTTGTGCGATTTCTCCTGAATACGTCGATACCCCATATGTGAGGGTAAACCACTGTTTGGGTGCACCGCAAAGCTTGGAAGTGAAGGAGCGCCGTTTTACTTTTTCAATGTTGAATTGGCTGGAATTGAGATTGGACGCCATGTCGCGTTTGGAGAGCCCCTGATGTGCCTAAACAGTAGAAATCCCCCACAAGTGACACCATTTTGGAAACTAGACCCCTTAAGGAACTTATCTAGATGTGTGGCGAGCACTTTGAACCCCCATGTGCTTCACAGAAGTTTATAACGTAGAGCCGTGAAAAAAAAAATTGCATTTTTTCTACAAAAATGATCTTTTTGCCCACAAATTTTTATTTTCACAAGGGTAACAGGAGAAATTAGACCACTAAAGTTGTTGTGCAATTTCTCCTGAGTACGTCGATACCCAATATGTGGGGGTAAACCACTGTTTGGGCGCACCGCAGAGCTTGGAAGAGAAAGAGTGCCGTTTTACTTTTTCAATGTAGAATTGGCTGGAATTGAGATCGGACGCCATGTCGCGTTTGGAGAGCCCCTGATGTGCCTAAAGAGTAGAAATCCCCCACAAGTGACCCCATTTTGGAAACTAGACCCCCCATGGAACTTATCTAGATGTGTGGTGAGAACCTTGAATGCCCAAGTGCTTCACAGAAGTTTATAATGCAGAGCCGTGAAAATAAAAAATATTTTTTTTTTCCACAAAAAAGATTTTTTAGCCCCCAAGTTTTTATTTTCACAAGGGTAACAAGAGAAATTGGACTGCAATAGTTGTTGTCCAATTTGTCCTGAGTATGCTGGTACCCCATATGTGGGGGTAAACCACTGTTTGGGCGCACGGCAGAGCTCGGAAGGAAGGAGCGCCGTTTTGGAATACAGACTTTGATAGAATGGTCTGCGGGTATTATGTTGCGTTTGCAGAGCCCCTGATGTACCTAACCAGTAGAAACCCTCCACAAGTGACCCCATTTTGGAAACTAGACCCCCCAAGGAACTTATCTAGATGTGTGGTGAGAACTTTGAATGCCCAAGTGCTTCACAGAAGTTTAGAATGCAGAGTCGTGAAAATAAAAAATATTTTTTTTTCCACAAAAAAGATATTGAAGCCCCCAAGTTTTTATTTTTACAAGGGTAACAGGAGAAATTGGACTGCAATAGTTGTTGTCCAATTTATCCCGAGTACGCTGATGCGCCATATGTGGGGGTAAACCACTGTTTGGGCGCACGGCAGAGCTCGGAAGGGAAGGAGCGCCTTTTTGGAATGCAGACTTTGATAGAATGGTCTGTGGGCATTATGTTGCGATTGCAGAGCCCCTGATGTACCTAAACTGTAGTAACCCCCCACAAGTGACCCCATTTTGGAAACTAGACCCCCCAAGGAACTTATCTAGATGTGTGGTGAGAACTTTGAATGCCCAAGTGCTTCACAGAAGTTTAGAATGCAGAGTCGTGAAAATAAAAAATATTTTTTTTTTCACAAAAAAGATTTTGTAGCCCCCAAGTTTTTATTTTCACAAGGGTAACAAGAGAAATTGGACCCCAGAAGTTGTTGTCCAATTTATCCCGAGTACGCTGATGCCCCATATGTGGGGGTAACCCACTGTTTGGGCGCACGGCAGAGCTCAGAAGGGAGGGAGCACCATTTGACTTTTTGAGCGCAAAATTGGCTGTCGTGTTTGGAGACCCCCTGATGTACCTAAACAGTGGAAACCCCCCAATTCTAGCTCCAACCCTAACCCCAACACACCCCTAACCCTAATCCCAACCTGATCCATAATCCTAATCACTAACCCTAACCATAATCACAACCCTTACCCCAAAACAACCCTAATGTCAACCCTAACCATAACCCTAATCAAAACCCTAAATCCAACACACCCCTAATCCTAATCTCAACCCTAACCTCAAACCTAACCCTAATCCCAATACACCCCTAATCACAACCCTAACCTTAACCCTAATCCCAAACCTAACCCTAATCCCAAGCGTAACCCTAATGCCAACCCTAACCCTAATACCAACCCTAATCCAAACCCTAACCCTAATCCCAGCTCTAACGCTAACTTTAGCCCCAACCCTAGCCCTAACTTTAGCCCCAACCCTAACCCTAGCCCTAAGGCTACTTTCACACTTGCGTCGTTTGGCATTCCGTCGCAATCCGTCGTTTTGGACAAGAAACGGATCCTGCAAATGTGCCCGCAGGATGCGTTTTTTGCCCATAGACTTGTATTGCCGACGGATCGTGACGGATGGCCACACGTCGCGTCCGTCGTGCACTGGATCAGTTGTGTTTTGGCGGAGCGTCGGCACAAAAAAACGTTCAATGAAACGTTTTTTTGTACGTCGCATCTGCCATTTCTGACCGTGCATGCGTGGCCGTAACTCCGCCCCCTCCTCCCCAGGACATAGATTGGGCAGCGGATGCGTTGAAAAACTACAGCTGCTGCCCACGTTGTGCACAATTTTCACAACGTGCGTCGGTATGTCGGGCCGACGCATTGCGACGGCCCCGTACCGACGTAAGTGTGATAGAAGCCTAACTCTAAGTTTAGCCCCAACCCTAACCCTAAATTTAGCCCCAACCCTAACCCTAAATTTAGCCCCAACCCTAGCCCTAACCCTAGCCCTACCCCTAACCCTACCCCTAACCCTACCCCTAACCCTACCCCTAACCCTAACCCTACCCCTAACCCTACCCCTAACCCTACCCCTAACCCTACCCCTAACCCTAACCCTACCCCTAACCCTACCCCTAACCCTAATTTTAGCCCCAACTGCTGTTCTCCTGCCGGCCGGCAGATGGAGACAGATGGCGGGTGCACTGGGCATGCGTCCGCCATGTTCTTCTGCCGGCGGCCAGGAGGAGCAGCAAGAGGATCCAGGGACCTAGGTGAGTATGCTAGGGTCCCCGAATCCCCCTATTTCTCTGTCCTCTGATGTGCGATCACATCAGAGGACAGAGAATTACACTTTACTTTTTTTTTTTTTTTTTGCGGTCGCCGGTAAACAGTTAATTACCGGCGATCGCAAAACAGGGGTCGGTAATACCGACCCTGATCATGCTCTTTGGGGTCTCGGCTACCCCCGGCAGCCGAGACCCCAAAGATTCTCCCGGTGCCGGCCGGCGGGCGCACTGCGCATGCGCCCGCCATTTTGAAGATGGCGGCGCCCACCGGGAGACACGAGGAGCATCGGGGGAGCTAGGTGAGTATTGGGGGGCCACCTGGGACCCCTTTTCTCTGTCCTCCGATGTGCGATCACATCGGAGGACAGAGAAATTAAAAAGAGATCGCTTTTTTTTTTTTTTTTTTTGCGATCGCCGGTAAACGGTTAATTACCGGCGATCGCAAATGCGGGGTGGGTTAAAAACCCCCCGAATCATGTTCTCTGGGGTCTCGGCTACCCTCGGCAGCCGAGACCCCGGAGAAAATCGGCCTCTGGGGGGCGCTATGGACTTTTTCCACAGCGCCGTTAATTAACGGCGCTGTGGTTTAAGTACCCTTAGCGGCCGCCGTTAAAAGGCGTATCGGCGGTCGCTAAGGGGTTAAGAGAGATATATTTTCAGAGTTGTAGTGAAGAGAGAAACATAACGCATTCACTCACATTACTGCAAGGCCAGCTGAAGACCTCCAACTTAATATCGGTCAGATGGATGTTGCTATCTATGCCAAGTTTCATCGCTATAGAAAGTTAAAATGGTGATAGGAAATATGAAAATGATATCTTGTACCTGGGACCTACAGGGGCAAAGATATCCTTAAAGTTGGGGATCTCATAAACATCTAAAAGACCTAGCACATCTCATGACCAGCCCCTCATATGAGCTCACCAAGGGGATGTACAGTACAGACCAAAAGATTGGACACACTTCTCATTTAAAGATTATTCTGTAATTTCATAACTATGAAAAATGTACATTCACACTGAAGGCATCAAAACTATGAATTAACACATGTGGAATTATATACTTAACAAAAAAGTGTGAAACAACTGAAATTATGTCTTATATTCTAGGTTGTTCAAAGTAGCCACCTTTTACTTTGATCACTGCTTTGCACACTCTTGGCATTCTCTTGATGAGCTTCAAGAGGTAGTCGCTGGGAATGGTTTTCTCTTCACAGGTGTGCCCTGTCAGGTTTAATAAGTGGGATTTCTTGCCTTATAAATGGGGTTTGGACCATCAGTTGTGTTGTGCAGAAGTCTGGTGGATATACAGCTGATAGTTCTACTGAATAGACTGTTAGAATTTGTATTATGGCAGGAAAAAAGCAGCTAAGTAAAGAAAAACGAGTGGCCATCATTACTTTAAGAAATGAAGGTCAGTCAGTCCGAAAAATTGGGAAAACTTTGAAAGTGTCCCCAAGTGCAGTGGCAAAAACCATCAAGCGCTACAAAGAAATTGGCTCACATGAGGACCGCCCCAGGAAAGGAAGACCAAGAGTCACCTCTGCTTCTGAGGATAAGTTTATCCGAGTCACTAGCCTCAGAAATCGCAGGTTAACAGTGGCTCAGATTAACCCCTTCACCCCCAGAGCTTTTTCCGCTTTTTCATTTTCGTTTTTTGCTCCCCTCCTTCCCAGAGCCATAACTTTTTTGTTTTTCCGTCAATATGGCCATGTGAGGGCTTATTTTTTGCAGGACGAGATGTACTTTTGAACGATACCATTGATTTTACCATGCCATGTAACAGAAAACGGGAAAAAAATTCCAAGTGTGATGAAATTGCAAAAAAGTGCAATCTCACACTTGTTTTTTGTTTGGCTTTTTTGCTAGGTTCACTAAATGCTAAAACTAACCTGCCATTATGATTCTTCAGGTCATTACGAGTTCATAGACACCTAACATGTCTAGGTTACTTTTTATCTAAGTGGTGAAAAAAAATTCAAAATTTTGCTAAAAAATAAATAAATAAATAAAAATGCGCGATTTTCCGATACCCGTAGCGTCTCCAATTTTCATGATCTGGGGTCAGGTGAGGGCTTATTTTTTGCGTGCCGAGCTGGCGTTTTTAATGATACCATTTTGGTGTAGATACGTTCTTTTGATCGCCCGTTATTGCATTTTAATGCAATGTCGCGGCGACAAAAAAAACGTAATTTTGGTGTTTTTTTTCTCGCTACGTCATTTAGCGGTCAGGTTAATCCTTTGTTTTTATTGATAGATCGGGCGATTCTGAACGCGGCGATACCAAATATTTGTATGTTTGATTTTTTTTTAATTGTTTTATTTTGATTGGGGCGAAAGGGGGGTGATTTGAACTTTTATATATTTTTTATTTTTTTTATATTTTTAATCACTTTTTTTTTAATTTTGGCATGCTTCAATAGCCTCCATAGGAGGCTAGAAGCATGCATAACTCGATCGGCTCTGCTACATAGATGTGAAGTACAAATCACCTCTATGTAGCAGAAATGCAGGGTTGCTTTGAACGCCGACCACAGGGTGGCGCTCAAAGCAATCGGCCATCAACAACCATAGAGGTCTCAAGGAGACCTCTGGTTGTTATGGCAATGCACTGCTGACCCCCGATCATGTGACGGGGGTCAGCAGTGCGAGCACTTCCGGCCGCGCGGCCGGGAGTGCTAGTTAAATGCCGCTGTCAGCGCTTGACGGCGGCATTTAACTAGTTAATGGGCACGGGCGGATCGCGATTCCGCTCGCGCTTATTGCGCGCACATGTCAGCTGTACAAAACAGCTGACATGTCGCGGCTTTGAGGTGGGCTCACCGCCGGAGCCCACCTCAAAGCAGGGGATCTGCCAGCTGACGTACTATTCCGTCAGCTGGCAGAAAGGGGTTAAAGACCAGGTCAATGCCACACAGAGTTCTAGCAGCAGACACAATTCTACAACAACTGTTAAGAGGAGACTTTGTGCAGCAGGCCTTCATGGTAAAATAGCTGCTAGGAAACCACTGCTAAGGACAGGCAACAAGCAGAAGAGACTTGTTTGGGCTAAAGAACACAAGGAATGGACATTGTACCAGTAGAAATCTGTGCTTTGGTCTGATAAATCCAAATTTGAGATCTTTGGTTCCAACCACCGTGTCTTTGTGCGACGCAGAAAAGGTGAACAGATGGACTCTACATGCCTGGTTCCCACCGTGATACATGGAGGAGGAGATGTGATGTGTGGGGGTGCTTTGTTGGTGACACTGTTGGAGATTTATTCAAAATTGAAGGCATACTGAAGCAGCATGGTTACCACAGCATTTTGCAGCGGCATGCTATTCCATCCGGTTTGCGTCTAGTTGGACCATCACTTATTTTTTAACAGGACAATGACCCAAACACACCTCCAGGCTGTGCATGGGCTACTTGACCAAGAAGGAGAGTGATGGGGTGCTATGCCAGATGACCTGGCCTCCACAGTCACCAGACCTGAACCCAATCGAGATGGTTTGGGGTGAGCTGGACCGCAGAGTGAAGGCAAAATGGCCAACAAGTGCTAAGCATCTCTGGAATCTCCTTCAAGATTGTTGGAAGACCATTCCTGGTGACTACCTCTTGAAGCTCATGAAGAGAATGCCAAGAGTGTGCAAAGCAGTCATCAAAGCAAAAGGTGGCTACTTTGAAGAACCTAGAATATAAGACATAATTTCAGTTGTTTCACACTTTTTTGTTAAGTATATAATTCCACATGTGTTAATTCATAGTTTTGATGCCTTCAGTGTGAATGTACAATTTTCATAGTCATGAAAAATCTTTAAATGAGAAGGTGTGTCCAAACTTTTGGTCTGTACTGTATGTGGGTGTAACCTTAAGCTAATAAAAATCAGAGTTTGAGTTTTGCTCATTTGTCAGTCCTGGAAGGTACAGGTTGCTGTGGTTCTGTTTGTTTTCCTAAAAATGAGTACCTCCCTCCACTAAGCTCTGAGCCATTTCTGTGACACATGTTTAGTACTTTTTTTGCTATCCCTTTTTAAACCAAGTGATTTATGTACAGTACAGTATTGTTTTATTCTTATTTTGTAACATCTTTGAATGTTTTTAAAAACACTGCCTACCTTGCCAGATTAAATATCTAAAATGTAATAGCTCTGTTCCTCTCTGTAAACGCACCCCTAAAGCCATACACTACCTTTAATGGGTGTCCAATAGACCTGTATAAATGATTGGTGGTGGGAGCTAGTAGTTCCTTTTGTAAATGTGGAGTTGGCAGTGATCGTATCGTGGTAGGCAGCGCCCCAGAGTCCTGGTCGTTGCAGTAATGTCGTTCTTCCACCGGGGGAGCAATGTTACATCTGATGGCACCAAAGGAGTTCACCCTGCCAGGTATCACAGTCACACACACACTTCACACGCCGGCCACCAGGGGGAGCTAAAGGTTCTATCTATTAGGCCAGGGGTGTCAAACTGCATTCCTCGAGGGCCTCAGACCATGCGTGTTTTCAAGATTTCCTTTGCATTACACAAGGTGCTAGAATCATTCTGTGCAGGTGATTAAATTATCACCTGTGCAATACAAGGATATCCTGAAAACATGACCTGTTTGCGGCCCTCGAGGAATGCAGTTTGACACCCCTGTGTTAGGCCACTCCTCACACTTGGGTAAAACTGGGGGTTTGGTTAGGAAGTGAGGTCAGTTGGAGTTGGAGGGAGAAGGAGAAGCTGACTGGAGGGAGAAGGAGATAGTCGGCAGGAGGAGCAGACTGGGCTCGGCCCAGGGAGGAAAGAAGGACACGGAGCTGCGCCTGCAATCCATGTGGCAGACTCCTAAGGAAGGACAAGAAAGGAAGTGTGCCGTAGTGAGTGAGCACCGAAGTCGTAGCAACAGGAGTAAAACACCAGTGGGAGACCAGCTAGAAGCAGGCTGCCTCCCAATGAGCGCAGATCCGGTAGCCGGAACACCGAGGGAGTAATAGACTCTACGCTTTACTTCAGAGACCGGCAGGACAGTCGATTCCAAGTTGGCTGCCCAACCTAAGAACCTAAACAGACAAGGTGGCAACGCGGAGGAGGGGCGATGCTAGGGTCCCTATAAAATAGCCTCAGGCCACCACCGTCATACGGGTTTGTCCTATCCATCTGGGGGACAGAGAGAAGAGTAACAAGAGTGAGGACCCTATGGGAGCTAATGCACGTAGGGACCTACTATGTTACTGTGCGCAAAGGGAAGGCTACTGATTTCCACCTAAATAAGGGGACTCTGGAATTGCCATCAGACCGGCTGGACTCTGCCTACCCTGTCATCCGGCACCCTGGTCTGTGGATGCTGAAGCCTTCAGTAAAGGTAAAGAGACTGCACCCATTGTGTCCTCGTTATTTACCGCGCCTTGCACCATCCACCATCACCATCTACACTTCTGGGAAGCCCTGGGGATATACTTCACCTGTGGGAAGGTATACCATCTAGCTGCCATTCCATCACCCCAGCGGACCCCTAAGCAGCGTCGGTCACCCTGACCGAATACCACAGGTGGCGTCACGAACACTACCGTTATCTACAAACTTTTCCCCTTTTATTGGGCGCCCCTCATAGGGCCACGGTCCGGGTCAGGCCACCGTGACATCCCAGCTGAGGGAACTGAAGGACCCGGTACCGAGTACCCCTTGCCCTTACGTGGGGGCGATCCAGGTATATATGAAAAATAACACTTTTAGGTTAAAGTCTTTGAGTGGTTTATTGCTTCATAAACCATAAAGCCCAAAATCATAACAAAAACAGCTTTTCTGGCACAGATGAAAATAAATAAATAAAGTCCATGCAAAATCCTTCCCAGTATGGCTCCCACCTTCTGGGACAAACACACATGGCCGCTCTTTCTGGAGCTCAGTCCGGAGGCTTCTTTCCTCCAAAACAGCACAGACAGAAAAAAAAAACACTGGCTGGACATGTAACTCCCTCAAAGCACACCCTTGTGGTGGAGATATGGTGAGTAGGCATCCCGCTCATCTCTTACCTACTCACCATGAAAGCCAGTCGCTTGAATCTACTGATTTACTCTAATCACATACAATTCTGGAGGAAAACTTGTGGCTTTCACATCACGCAGGATAACTACCTTTGTGACATATATCTCCCCTCACATACGGCGCCAGTGACCGTCACATTATATTTATATATATATATATATATATATATATACTGTATATATATATATATATATATATATATATATATATATGAGTCGCCCGCCAGGGTCTGGTGTTCACAGGGAGATGTCACGGTGGCTGCGACCCGGTCCATGGCCCTGGGCACCCATGTAAAAGGGAAAGGTCTTTAAAGGGATAAAGTTTATGTTCGTGACGCCACCTGTGGTATTCGGTCAGGGTGACCGACGCTGCTTTCAGGGTCCACTGGGGTGATGTTATAGCAGCTAGATGGTATACCTTCCCACAGGTGAAGTATATCCCCAGGGCTTCCCAGTATGTAGATAGTGGTATGGTGAGAGGCGCAGTGAAGAACGAGGACACAAGGTTGCAGTCTCTTTACCTTTACTGAATACTTCAGCATCCACAGTCCAGGGCACCAGACCAAAGGGCAGGCAGAGAAGTACGGGCAGTCCAGAGACAAGCAAGTTCCCCTGGGTAAGTCAGGTGGGAGCCTACCACTCTGCGCTTTCTGTCTCTAAATCCCTGCTGCCACTAAGTGTCTCTGCAAGGTAGTTGTTCATTCTCCTGATCTCGAGTGGTGATTGTTGGTGTCCTCTAGCTGCGACTCCAGGCTCCTGAGTGCTGTTGTGCCACAGGTAATTATGGGCAACGTCACTGTAGTACAATGCCCTCCGGTTTTGCTCCGTGTGTTGTAATCCATGTAAGCCTCGGGCTCCCGGTACCCGGATGCTTGCGCTATCGCTCTTCAAAGGCCTGCTCGTGGCCTCCTGGAGCTCTCACTTTCCTCTGTGCTCCACTCCTGTCTGTCCTCACACACAGACTCCTACTCCAGACTGAGCTCACTCCGTCTCCAAACCAGGATCTTTATTCAGGGAAGCTGCCCTAAAACCCCTCCTGGCCTGGAAGTGGAAGGTCTTGTGTGTGTGTAAACCCACCAAAGCAAATCTCACTTGTCTCCAGACATAGCACTATCCTCCCCGTGAGGAAGACAGCACTACTGTGGTACCCGAACTCCTGGGCTGCCACATATATATTCCATGAATGGGAATCGAAGGTGTATAACACACACTCACTGTGAGTTCCCCAATAACCGACCTAGTAGTGGAAGCAGCTGTGGCCTTGTTCATCATTCATTAGTCAATTGCGTAGTTGTCCTGACGATTGAAAGCAGTTGAGTTGTGGCCACTCACAAATTGATGGCAGCAGTACGATCTGCCCGATTCCCCCTGCTGTGGAGACTGTCATCCCCCAAAAAACAAACAAACCAAAACTGAACTATTTGGACCTTCACATGGGGGACTTAGCCCCTGTAAAAATCATACTTGTGAGTCACCCAGCCAAGGCAGTGGGGTACTCGGTACTGGGTCCGGTCGGCTATTAGGCTAGGTGCACACATTGCGGATTTCCTGCGGATCCGCAGCGTTTTTTACCATGCAGAAACGCACGTGATTTACAGTACAATGTAAATCAATGGAAAAAATAAAATGCTGTGCTAGTGGTGCAGAAAACTCTGCACTGAAAACGCTGTGGGTTAAAAGAAGGAGCATGTCATTTATTTGTGCGGATCTGCAGCGTTTCTGCACCCATCGACTTCCATTGAGTCGTGCACATCCGCAGCAAAACCGCAGATGTAAAAAAGATCTGCGGTTTTGCTGTGAGAAACGCTGCAGATCGGGAGGGGGGAAGAGTGCGTGGGCGGAGTGTGGGCGGAGGCTGTGTGTGTGCGGGGAAGATGTGCGTGTCTGTGTGCGGCGATCGCGAGGGTCTACGGGGATCGCAGGGCTGCTGGGGGTCTGCAGTGGGCTGTGGGGGGTCTGCGGCGGGCTGTGGGGGGCCTGTGGCGGGCTGTCGGGGGTCTGCGGCGGGCTGTCGGGCGTCTGCGGCAGGCTGTGGGGGTCTGTGCCGGGCTGTTGGGGGTCTGCGGCGGACTGTGGGGGGTCTGCGCCAGGCTGTGGGGGGTCTGTGCCGGGCTGTGGGGGGTTTGTGCCGGGCTGTCGGAGGTCTGCAGCGGGCTGTGGGGGTCTGTGCTGGGCTGTGGGGGGGTCTGTGCCGGGCTGAGGGGGTGTCTGTGCTAGGCTGTCGGGGGTCTGCGGTGGGCTGTGGGGGGTCTGTGTCGGGCTGTGGGGGGTCTGTGCCGGGCTGTGGGGGGTCTGCGGTGGGCTGTGGGTGGTCTGTGCCGGGCTATTGTTGGTCTGTGCTGGGCTGTGGGAGGTCCTTGGGGGTGTGTGCATGTGCAAGCATCGTCCGATGGGACTACAAGTCCCATCAGGCTATGCCTGCTACAGTGACAGTGATTGACACATTAGCCAATGATGGGACAGTAGTAATCCCATCATCCAGCTAATGTGTTGAATGTAAAAAAAACAAAAAAAAACACGAACATACAACATACGACAGTACATACAACATATAATATATGACAGTACATACAACATACAACATATGACAGAACATACAACATATGACAGAACATATAACATATAACATACATTTAGACATACAATACAACATACAGTACATTCATGCATTACATACAATACATATATACAACATACAGTACATACTACATACATACTACATACATACATACAACATGCATACAACATACTACATACAACGTGCATACATACATACAACATACTTACATTCTACATACATACTACATAGTAACATAGTAACATAGTTAGTAAGGCCGAAAAAAGACATTTGTCCATCCAGTTCAGCCTATATTCCATCACAATAAATCCCCAGATCTACTTCCTTCTACATAACCTAATAATTGTATGATACAATATTGTTCTGCAATGAAGACACAAAAGAGCACAGTGAGGTCAAAAATACTCTGTTGTAAAAAAATCACAGTAATAAGCAAGTGCTAGTCAAAAGATGGAAAAAACAGGGTATTTAGTTGATACATTTTTTGAAAAAAAATGTATACTAAGCTGCTCCACCAATCGTCAAGGTATACCCATATAGAGCAGTCCTAATGTATATAATCTCTATCTGATGTATTTAAAAACCTGATCATCTGTATAGTACCTGTATAAGCAGGGTTCAGAGAGGGAATATCCATGTGGACATGCCGGATGGAACAGCTTTGATGCAAATGACCCATAAGGAGTGGTGGACTCCTTAGTCTTGTAGAAACAAGAGAACAATTACAGAACCAGAAACACATGGGCTACTTGCACAATGAACAAGTCTGTAGGAACCAGTTCACACACCACCAAGAAACCTGAAGACAAAAGAGCACAGTGAGGTTAAAAATACTCTGTTGTAAAAAAATCACAGTAATAAGCAAGTGCTAGTCAAAAGATGGAAAAAACAGGGTATTTAGTTGATACATTTTTTGAAAAAAAATGTATACTAAGCTGCTCCACCAATCGTCAAGGTATACCCATATAGAGCAGTCCTAACTAATGTATATCATCTCTATCTGATGTATTTAAAAACCTGATCATCTGTATAGTACCTGTATAAGCAGGGTTCAGAGAGGGAATATCCATGTGGACTTGCCGGATGGAACAGCTTTGATGCAAATGACCCATAAGGAGTGGTGGACTCCTTAGTCTTGTAGAAACAAGAGAACAATTACAGAACCAGAAACACATGGGCTACTTGCACAATGAACAAGTCTGTAGGAACCAGTTCACACACCACCAAGAAACTTGAAGACAAAAGAGCACAGTGAGGTCAAAAATACTCTGTTGTAAAAAAATCACAGTAATAAGCAAGTGCTAGTCAAAAGATGGAAAAAAACAGGGTATTTACATACAACATACATATAACATACTACATACATACAACATACTACACACAACATACATGCATACATACAACATACATACAACATACATACATACTACATACAGTACATACTACATACATACAACATACATACAACATACATACATGCAACATACATACATACTACATACATACAACATACATACAACATATTACATACAGTACAGACCAAAATTTTGGACACACCTTCTCATTTAAAGATTTTTCTGTATTTCATGATTATGAAAATTGTAAATTCACACTGAAGGCATCAAAACTATGAATTAACACATGTGAAATTATATAATTAAGAAAAAAGTGTGAAATAACTGAAAATATGTCTCCAGGGATTGTGCAATCCAGACTTGTTTATTTTTTAGATCTGGACATACAGCGTATAACTGGTAATACAGTACTTTTTCCAGAAATGCAGGTGCAGACCAGGTACAGTATGATATAGCACCAAGTATGTCTGCAAGTGTGAGCAACAAAAGAGCAGCAAGAGGTTGAAAGACTGATGCCTTCCTAAGCCCGGTTCAAGAGCATGTCCTCTCACAACAGAAAGTAAGCTAAAAATGACTGCCAGAGGAAGAGAAGACTTGACCCCTGAAACGGAAGTGAAAGACATGCCCATAAGAAATAATGAATAACAAGCTGCCATACGGAAAAAGGCCATTGAGTGGCAGCAGAGTTAAATATAACAACATACATAGCATGAAGATGCAAAAAACTAAAGAACACAACTTACATGGAACAGCACACTTCCCGTCTGAAATTCCGTAAGTGATTTCACTATATTAATGTTCTTGAAATAAAGTCCAACAACCTAGAAAATGAAACCAAACATGCATGCAATGCAATAATAACAACTTTAAACAAGATAAGACATTAAGTCAGTTCCTGAGATAATGCAAAGGAAAACCCATCTTCAGATCAGAGAAGCCGCACTAGGCCAAACTATCTCTGACCCACTGTAATCCAATGGACAAAGTACTAGTGCAGTGTTCTGTTCGTGGCTTATCCTACCGGAATGTCCTCGATCGAGAGTAGTTTTTGGCAGACGTGCCAACCATGACAGTCTTTGTCTCCATGTGAGATGAGATAAGATCTTGCAATGTCGACTAACCTTGCGTCTTAATGAGTTTCATCCAATTGGAAAAACGTTTGAAGCGCTGGCAACCGAAGGTGGAGGTTGGTTTAGCGTTCGTGGCCAGAGCACTGACCTCGGAGGGGACTTCTGGATTGTCATCCATATCCTGGATGCTGAAGACTTCCTGGACACATTCACTTCCCTTCTGTTCCAGCAAAAACTTTGGACCTGAAAGCCAATGAGAGTTAGCAAAATAATTTATAGACATAGGTCTAGTGGCATGGTCGGCTGGATTAAGTTCAGATGGGATATAGTGCCACTGTTCAGGTTTGGAAGATCTTCTTATTCTCTCAATGGGGTTACTGACATACACGTAGAAGCACCTATTTTATTGTACGTCATCTATGTGAGTGTCCAGCTCATGCTGAATAAAGTCCGCAAGTTCTACTGCAAGCACAGCCCCACAGAGTTCCAGCCTGGGAATATTGTGGTCAGGCTTGGGAGCCAACTTATCCTTGCCGAAAACGAAACCAATGTGATCTTGATTGTCGGATCCCATCACCTTCAGGTAGGCAACAGCTGCAATGGCCTCCGTGGATGCGTCCGAGAATACATGGAGTTCCGTTCCTAGTGCTAGCAGCAAGTGAGATTCCGGCGTAGCATCTCGGTATATGGATTTCATCCAAAGCACACAAAGACTGCTTCCAGGTTTCCCATTTCGATTCCTTATCAGGAGGTAGTGGGGCATCCCAGTCCTTGACGGTTTCGGAAAGCTGTCTCAGAAGGGATTTACCTTGTATGGTAATTGGTGCCACGAATCCCAGTGGGTCATACAGGCTATTTACCACTGACAGGACACCACCTTTAGTGAATGGTTTGTCTGCACAGTTGATTTGGAAACCGAAGGCGTCAGCTGACAGGTTCCACCTCAGGCCTAAGCTTCTCTGCACAGGCTGACGGTCTGGTCCCAGGACTATGTCCTTGAATCCAGGTGCGTAGTCACTTGACTCAAAGGCTCTCATGACAGCCGAGCTGTTTGAAGCAATTTTGTGCAGTCTAAGCTTAGCTCGGTACAGCATATGTTGGGTCCTTTTAAGTAGGTCGAACCAGGACTCTGGGGCACTTCACACTCATCTCCATCTCCTGTATGTAGTGTCCACCCACTGCTATGTGATCTTATGTGCAGCTGCAACACATAGGAATGGATATTGAGAGCGTGCACACACACTGAAATGAATGGAGCAAGCATGTGCACCTTCTCATCTCCTTTTCCTGAGAACATTGGCCTCCCTTTGTGATCCTGTATGCAGCAAGTTGTTGCTACAGGCAGAAGAGGGGGATGAGAATGCATCTGTACACACTAATTGAGAGTCCTCAGTGGTTGATACCTTTTAATGGCTAACTGAAAAGATGGATAGAAAAATATTAGCCATTAACCTTTTATTAGCCATTAAAAGGTATCAACCACTGAGGACTCTCAATTCTAAATATTTTTCTATCCACTGGCTAACACGGTACCAAGATATATTTCTTTCCTGTATCTGTACCCACAGACACTGCAAGTGCTGTCTGCATATCAGTGTGTGAAGGTTGGGAATTTAGATCTGGCATGACTGAAAAGCAAGCACTGTCAGTGTGCTCCTGATCGATTGACAGTTTGTGCCTGTAGCATTGCTGAGAGTTTTGGCACGGATTCCTGAGAAAATACAGAATGTTCAGGGCAGCCGTGAATCTCTGACCTTGAAGAGGACCTGTCACTAGGTCAAAAGTGCCTAGTTCTTGCTTTTACGAGTATTCTTTTTTTTCATTTTTATTAATCCACCATACGGTACCAGAGATATGTGTCTTTTTTAATGCAAATTTGTATAGTCTTTACCAAGGTGAGGGCATGGCTCACATGGTAGTAATGCAGAGCAGCAGCATATAGACATGTCCCCAGAGAACCCTTCCAGCCACACCACCATCATCATCATCATCAACGATGAGAAATGTATACATTCTATTTCTGGCAGCACAATGCATTTTTGAATTTCCTGTTATTGTCAATGCAACCAATTCTTCCAGAAAAAGGTCGCTAAAATGGCTAATAGGCTTCTATAAGTCATAAATCTATTTATTGCATGTGTATTGTTTATCATGTCTCATAAATTTTTTTATAGTATTTTAAACAATAATCATTATTAAATAGTCATACCTTGCTAACCTTGCACTTCCTAAATATAATCTTCAAGAATATGTTTCTTCATCAATCGTTCTACAAAAGTAGAATGTGTGTGTATGTATATACAGTGGGTACAGAAAGTATTCAGACTCCTTTAAATTTGATATAGACATATTGACCATTTGGTCATTAAACCAAATTAAATCAAGAAGTGCCTTGTTTTTTGTTTTTTTTGTTATAAATTTTTTTTACATTTTATTTATATTTATTAAAATTATATATAAACAATAAAATAATACCTCTACACCAATGACAATTATAGAACCAGAAACACATGGGCTACTTGCACATTGAACAAGTCTGTAGAAACATGTTCATACCACCAAGAAACTTGAAGACACAAAAGAGCACAGTGAGGTCAAAAATACTCTGTTTTTTACAACAGAGTATTTTTGACCTCACTGTGCTCTTTTGTGTCTTCAAGTTTCTTGGTGGTGTGAACATGTTCCTACAGACTTGTTCAATGTGCAAGTAGCCCATGTGTTTCTGGTTCTATAATTGTTCTCTTGTTTCTACAAGACTGGGGAGTCCACCACTCCTTTGTGGGTCATTTGCACTAAAGCTGTTCCATCTAGCAGGTTCACATGGATATTCCCTCTCTGAACCCTGCTTATACAGGTACTATACAGATGATCAGGTTTTTAAATACATCAGATAGGGATTATATACATTAGTTAGGACTGCTCTATATGGGTATACCTTGACGATTGGTGGAGCAGCTTAGTATACATTTTTTTGCAAAAAAAGTATCAACTAAATATCCTGGTTTTTTTATTCCATCTTTTGACTAGCACTTGCTTATTACTGTGATTTTTTTTTACAACAGAGTATTTTTGACCTCACTGTGCTCTTTTGTGTCTACCAATAACAATTATATCTAAACATGTCAGCTAAAGCATGTGTACATAAATACCTATGAGAAAAAGTAGTTGGATCTAGACAAACTATAAAGCCGGCGTCGCACTAGAGAGTTTTACGGACGTATGAGAGGTGCAAAAACAGCGCATTGCACACGGACCAATGATTCTCTATGGGGCAGCTCCTATTTGGGGTATATTACGCATCCGTATTTTACGGCCATAGAAAATCGCAGCATGCTGCGTTTATCAGCGTATTGCGCAAAAAATCTGCCAATGAAAGTCTATGGGTGCGCAAAAAATACGGATTACAACAGTATGACTTGTGTAAAATACGTAAGAGTTCAGCAGGTGACAGGAAATGTGTCAAGCCCTCAATCAGGAAGCTTAGACATGCTAATTAGCTGAAAAAGCCAACCAGACATCCCGGAAGTCTGCCGCACGCCTCCACGGAGTCTCCGGCATCATGTTTAATGTTATTAATGTAGAAATGCTGCTGGTTCTGGTGCAAGAGAGGCCAGAAATTTGGGATCAGAGAGATGCCCATTATTCCAACCGGGCCATAAAAGAGGCGGCATGGAGAAGCATATGTGGGATCCTTTTCCCAGAATATGAGCAGCGGCCACGTGAGGTCCAGATGCAAATTAGTAAGTACACTCATGTTTCTCTATGAATTAATATTGCAAACTGCATTGCCTACATGAATTTGGGCCTATTGCTATTTTCATTAAGATTAATATCATTTATTTATATAGCACCATTAATTACACGGTGCTGGACATGAGAAAGGGGTTACGTACAGAGTTTTATAGATGTCGTTTACATTAACCAAATTTACAATGACATACTGCTACAGAGGGGAGAGGACCCTGTCCTTATGGCCTGAAATTATATGTATTTTCCATTATATGGTATTGTGCTGTTTGTGTTTACAATATTTATGTTGATGATATTTTTTAAGAAATGCAGGTTACTAGGCCACATTAAAATCTGTTAAATCACTGACACCTTGTGGTACCACTGTGCACAATGGCCTTATACGTTATTTTTTTCTCTTTCATTGCAGTGGAAGATGTTATGAGATGATGGCGCAGCATATGCGACCAATATAGGAGAGGAAGGTAGCAGCGGGCCAGGATGGGGCAGGAGCGCCTGCAATAAAGCGCAAATATATTTATTATGACCAACTCTCCTTTTTGGATCCCAGTATGGATCTGAGACCGTAAGTAAAAACATCAAAACCCATTACACATATGTTTTATAAAGGTAAAATTTAAAATGAAAATAAATTATTCTCATACTTTACCAACAGAACACAGTAAAACCTCACTGAGAAGGGAGACCGGCTCAGACTCGGAGGCCCTGATAGATCCGGTTGGGGAAGGAGAAGAGGTGGCTGGCCCATCTTCACATCCTTCCAGTGACATCCCTCCTGCAACATCTTAGGTTGCACCACAAGATCCGGCAACAACTGGCCAAGAAGCTGCATCACCACCCACAGCAGCACCAGTTCCAGTAATAAGCCAGGATGATCCTGGAAACAGTAGCAGCCCTACTGTTCCACTGGAGACATCCCCACAGCCTGCTGTCATTTCCCAACGTGGCCGCAGAATGAGAGAGTTGCAAGAAAGTCGCAGAAATGTGGACACTGGGGTCCTTAATTATTTGGCCAGGGCTGCACAGGATGATGGTAAGGAGGCCTTTGCGAGGAGCCTGGCCCGGTACCTCTGTCCCATACCCTGTGAGGTGAGGCTACGAGTGAGAGGGTGTTCTCAAATACTTATTGATGCATGCACCCCCAAATGAACCATATGATTTGTTTGAGTTCATTGAGAGGTGGCAGCTGTCAGCACGTAACGTCCTGCGCCTTCCATCATCTCAACAGGTGCATGCTCAACAAGTATTTGAAGCACCCCCTCCACGTGTGCCTACACCTTTACCCGTTCCCACCCAAAACCCACCAAGGCCAGCACATTACCATATGCCATCATACCTTCAACCTTCCCAATTTGGCCACTTGTCCAGACCCATTGCTGGAGGCTGGACCCAACCTGGGTTTGGACGACATGGCCATGTTGGGGGGGCTTATGAGGCAAGGCCTTATTTTCAAACTCATGAGAGCCATACTCAAAACCCTTATTTTAGCCAATACCCAACTGGCCAATATGAGCAAGGGCATCATTTTGAGCAGGGACAGACATCATACACACAGGATGATGGACAATTGGCCCATCAAAAGCCACCTGACCAGGACCCTGAGCCTCCGCCATCACCTCCACCATCTTACAGAAATCTGTAATGAGAATATATGATTATTATTTTTATTTTTTGGATCTAAACATGTTTTTGTTTGACTCTGCTGTGATAGCACTTTGTTATATTTATCTTACAAAATGGGTTATGTCATGTTTTTTGGACAAAAAACCACATGATATTAATATGGTTTTTAAAAACTAAAAAGGATTTTGCTATATTAAAAAATATAGTCAAAAGTCAATTTCAGATTGTTCGACCAATCATTACAACATCATTGTTCTGTCTCCGCCATCTAATATTGTTACCCTGATTATCTGTTTGCGTAATTGCAGGTTTCTCAGTATAGATGTTCATATCTTTATTTGTTTTTAGTGCTTTGGCTCCCTCTAGCGGTCAGAGTTATGTTGACAGTTCAATCTTCTGTGTTTGTATTATCCATGTCTGATTCTCCTCCTCCTTTGCAATGCATTATGGTAGCTCAGCCTCCATTTCCCTCCATTTTTTCCTTTCACTTTCTTCAGTTTGCCTTCAAGGAAAGACGCTTCCCTTCATCCCCCTTGCGATTGCATTGTCGGTATGTCTTTATGCTTTCCGTAGATATTTCTGCTCTATAGTAGCCTAGTTTAACCAGTTGTACTCCTAGTTCAGTTACTAGCTTTCTAAATGTTATGCATAATGTATATCATGTGTATTATGTATCTGTTCTATACCATGCACTGATTCTATGTATATCATTATTCACAGTTTCACCGCATCAATATACCACTACGTTTAATAAAGCACAGACTCAACCACAGTCTCCTTGTTGGACTCCGGTATAGCGGTTTAGCTGACTGTATAGCTACGTATGAGCCTGCCTCAGCTAGTGAGGACAGAACAGTGAAACGGCAGCCATCCGACTAGTGGGATTCAAGTCACCGGCTACTCAGAGACTAAATACAGCTACAGCAATCTCTGCACAGCCAAGCACTTTCCCAAGACACCATGCTGCACAAATCGCATAGGACAAGATCTGTTACTTCCGTCTCCTCAAAGACAACATACATCAGCATCGCGGTCGCCATTGCCTGCGCAAATGCTGAAGCCGCCAAAATATGAGCGAGCTTTGCTGACCAAGAGATGCAACTTAAATTAGAAAAGGCACGCCTAGATGACGAAGAGAGAATGTCATGCTTAGAGAAAGCACGCATAGATCATGAGAGAGCCGACCAAGAGAGAAGAACGCAGTTAGAGAAGGCACGTGTGGATGCCGCCTTAGAAAGCCTAGCAGCAAAAAGGGAAGCTGCCGCAGCCCTCGCCGAAGCAGAATCGCTAGAAGCCGCGCAAAATCCGAAGCTGCATAGCCAAAGCAGTACGTCGAGTCTGGAGTTTCCACTGCAAGACTCACCACAACGCACATCTCAGTATGTTAATGACCTTCCTGATCCAAACTATAACCCTGAACCAGTACCAAAACCAGAATACGACACCTTCAGCGAAGTGAGCGAGAGTCGTCACGAGGCTCAGGACAGAAACAAACTCGAAAATGTGAGACAAAACAACTCTGCTAATGACTACCCTGCCCCTCATCAGGTAACCAACGTGGATCACCTTGCTGACACACCGTACATCAGGCCGAAGCAATACGACACCGGCTGGCGCCACCCTGAGGACACTAACAGGTACGAATGCACCTCACATCACTATCAGGGCGACCCATCACCAGTATACTCTGCTGACAACCGGTTCACGACAGAATTTGCCAAGTTCTTCACACGACGTGAACTGGTTGCCAAGGGACTCATGAAATTCACTGACCAAGCTGAAGGTTACAGAGCTTGGAAAGCTTCCTTCCAAAATTTCATTAGAGACTTGGGGCTACAACACAGGGAAGAGATAGACCTGTTAGTCAAATATCTGGGAGAAGAGTCAGTCAAACACGCAGTAAGGATCAGAGACATTAATATAAACCGCCCTGAGACTGGCCTCAAAGAGATCTGGAAAAGGCTGGATGAGTGTTACGACTCAGCAGAAGTAATTGAAAGAGCCTTGTTCAAAAGAATCGATGACTTTCCTAAAAGATCTAACAAAGGTCTCCAGAAACTTAGAGAGCTAAGCGACCTGCTAAAGGAAGTCCAAGTTGCCAAATACGAGGACGACTTACAGGGACTTGCATTTCTCGACAGAGCCAGAGGTGTTAACCCTATAGTCCAGAAGTTGCCCTACAATCTACAGGAGAGGTGGCTCACACATGGTTCCACGTACAAATACAAACACAGCGTTCCATTCCCTCCCTTCTCCGTTTTTGTAGACTTCATACACCAACAAGCGAGAATCAGAAACGATCCCAGCTTTGACTTTGCAATACCAAATGCCACACCATCACCACCTGCAAATCCACGCAGAACATCTGTGGCAGTACACAAGACTTATGTTTCTTCTTCAGGTTCTAATTACAGGTCTGCTGGCTGCTCCCAATCAGAGACAAAGGTGCAGGACCCTGACAAGCAGTGCCCAATTCATCAGAAGCCTCATCCTCTCCTGAAATGCAGAGCCTTCAGAGGAAAATCTATGCCAGATCGCAGAAGCTTCCTAAAAGAAAACGGTATCTGCTACAAGTGCTGCTCATCCACAACTCATCTCGCCAAGGATTGCAAGGTCAGTGTAAAATGCACAGAATGTGGCACCACAGACCATAACACCGCTCTACACCCTGGCCCAGCTCCATGGAGTACACAAAACACGCCAGCTGACAGTGAGCATGGCGGGGAGGAAAGGAACACTGATACAGCTACGCCAGAGATCACTTCACAATGCACCGAGGTCTGCAAAGGGACAATAGACAGTAGGTCCTGTTCAAAAATATGCCTCGTCAAAGTATACCCGAAGGGCCATAGAGACCAAGCTGTAAGACTGTATGCTATCTTGGATGATCAAAGTAATCGATCCTTGGCTAGATCAACATTCTTTGACCTATTCAACATCAAAGGGCCAAGCACTCCCTACTCCTTAAAGACGTGTGCAGGTACTGTGACAACAGCAGGCAGGAAAGCTACTGACTACCAGATCGAGTCTTTAGACGGACAATTCTGCCTACCACTACCTACGATCATCAAATGTAACCAGATCCCAGACAATAGATCTGAAATCCCTGCGCCAGATGTAGCAATCCATCACGCTCACTTAAAACGAATAGTACACCTTATACCAGAACTCGACCATCAGGCCCAGATAATTCTGCTGTTGGGGAGAGATATCCTGCAGGTTCATAAAGTGAGACATCATATCAATGGACTCCACAATGCTCCCTATGCCCAAAGGCTAGACCTAGGATGGGTTATAATTGGCAACGTATGCTTGGGACGCATGCATGCCCCATCTTCTGTGACAAGCATGCTGACAAATACATTGGAGAAAGGACGTCCATCTCTGTTTCAACCTTGTAACAATGAGTTCCATGTCAGGGAACTGCCACACAGCATCCAACTGCCCAACCATCTAATAGACTTTACTCACGACAGCAATATAGTGTCGGGAAGCTATGAGGAGCAGTTAGGGTGCACAGTCTTCCAGAGAACTAAGCAGGACAACCAAGTGGCAATGTCGGTACAGGACAAGTTGTTCTTAGAGGTAATGGACAAGGGACTCATTAAAGATGAGACCAACAGCTGGGTCGCACCTCTTCCCTTCAAAACCCACAGCCCACGTCTACCGAACAACAGAAATCAGGCATTACAACGTTTCTCCTCTCTCATTCGTAATCTGCAAAAGAAACCAGAGATGAAAGATCACTTTTTCTCCTTCATGTCAAAGATTTTTGAAAACCGTCACGCAGAACTAGCTCCCACTCTCAAAGACTCTGAAGAATGCTGGTTCCTACACATGTTCGGAGTTTACCACCCTAAAAAAACAGGCCAGATCAGAGTCGTGTTTGATTCCAGTGCTAAATTTAATGATGTCTCCCTGAATGACATTCTGCTGACAGGACCAGACCTCAATAACAAACTACTGGGTGTACTTATGCGCTTCCGTAAGGATTCCATTGCCTTCATCGCTGACATCCAGCAAATGTTCCATTGTGTCCTTGTGAGAGAGAGAGACAGGAACTTCCTAAGATTCTTCTGGTACAGAGACAATGATCCTACTAAAGAAGTCACAGAGTATCGCATGAGAGTGCACATCTTTGGCAACAGTCCTTCACCTGCAGTCGCCATTTATGGACTCAAAAGGTCGGCTCAGGAAGGAGAAGCAGAATACGGAGCAGATGTCAGACAATTCATAGAAAAGGACTTTTATGTCGACGACTGTCTAAAAGCCATGCCTTCAAATGAGACTGCCATCAGTCTTCTCAGGAGAGCTCAGGACATGCTTGCCTGCTCGAACCTTAGGCTTCATAAAATAGCCTCAAACAGCCAAGAACTCATGGAAGCGTTCCCTTCTCAAGACCTATGTAATGGTCTCAGAGACCTGGACCTGGGGTCAGACCCCGCACCAATGCAACACAGCCTCGGGCTTCGCTAGAATCTACAATCAGACACTTTCACCTTTCAGGTCAGCTAGGAAGAAAGGCCTTTCACACGTAGAGGCGTCCTGTCTACCATCAACAGTCTGTACGACCCCTTGGGTTTCGCAGCTCCTGTTACTATACAAGGCAAGGCCCTACTAAGAGCCTTAACTAGGGAAACATCTGACTGGGATGCACCTCTGCCACCTGATAAGAGGATCCAGTGGGAAGAGTGGAAGAACTCGTTAGCAGCACTCTCCAACCTGCATGTGCCAAGACCATACACCCCTGTGCCATCTACTGAGATACAGAGCCAAAGACTGTACGTATTTGCAGATGCTTCTGTCAAATCAATTGCCGCTGTTGCCTACCTCAAAACTGTAGACTCTAAATGTCGCACCACAACCAGAGCACACTATACCCAGGTTAGAGCTTTGTGCCACAGTCTTAGCCATTGAGTTAGCAGAGTTCATCGCATCCGAAATGGATATCGACCTGACACAGGCCAAGTTCTACTCAGACAGCAAAGTAGTCCTGGGATATATCCACAACGAAACCAGGCGATTCTACGTTTATGTCAATAACAGAGTGCTATGAATCAGGAGATCAGTTCATCCAAAGCAGTGGCATTACATACTCACAGACCAGAATCCCGCAGATCATGCAACTAGGGCAGTTGACGCAAGTCGACTAGGAAGCACAACGTGGCTCTCTGGACCAAAACTATTGTACATTGAGGAATGTTTTCCAGACACCTTCGAACTAGTAGGAGAGGACTCAGATGCTGAAATCTGCCCTCAGGTGTCTACACTACATACAATGACCTCTGTTATCCAGCTTGGATCTTGCAGGTTCGACAGATTCTCAAGTTGGAAGTCACTTACTCGAGCCATTACCTGCCTGACTCATATAGCTCGCTCATTCAGGACCACCAGAACTTGTGGCACAGAAAAATGTAAAGGTTGGCATCTTTGTAAAAATACCTACGTTACCTCCGACTTAGAGTTCTCTAGAAATCACATCATCCTCACTGTTCAAAGAGAAACCTACTTTACAGAAATCCAATGTCTTATTAACAAAGCTCCAATACCAGCGAGCAGCGTATTGAGAAAACTCGACCCATTCATCGACAACAGCGGCCTGCTGAGAGTAGGAGGCCGACTCAAAGAAGCTGAGATGGAGTTTGTGGAGAAATTCCCTCTTATACTTCCCGGAAAATGTCACGTTGCCTACCGAATCGTACAACATTACCACAATCTGGTCAAGCACCAAGGAAGACTATTTACAGAAGGAGCAGCGAGGCTTACCCACGAAAGCCTAATCACCTTCATGGCTGAAGCTGCAGCTATAATCAATGCAAGACCCCTGGTTCCAGTTCCTAACAACCCTGAGGAGCCCTTGTTATTGACTCCATCTACTTTACTTACCCAGAAAACGGGACTGTCCAGTACCCCTACAGGAGGATTCGACGCTAAGGACCTCTACAAGCGCCAATGGAGACAGGTACAAAGTCTTGCAAATACTTTCTGGGTCAGGTGGCGCAAACAATATTTGTCTACCCTGCAGCCACGGACGAAGTGGCAATCTACTAAATCTGAACATAGGTGACCTTGTTCTTGTGAAAGACTGTCAAATTCATCGGAACCAGTGGCCACTTGGTCTAGTTACCACAACGTTCCCGAGCAAGGACGGCAACGTCCGCAAAGTTGGGCTAAGGATGACCAAAGGGAATGAACCTAAGACATTTTCCAGACCGGTATCTGAACTGGTCCTATTGTTGCCTTCGGAAGAAAGGAGTAGTGACATCCGTTGATGCCAGATGGGGAGTGTTCTGTCTCCGCCATCTAATATTGTTACCCTGATTATCTGTTTGCGTAATTGCAGGTTTCTCAGTATAGATGTTCATATCATTATTTGTTTTTAGTGCTTTGGCTCCCTCTAGCGGTCAGAGTTATGTTGACAGTTCAATCTTCTGTGTTTGTATTATCCATGTCTGATTCTCCTCCTCCTTTGCAATGCATTATGGTAGCTCAGCCTCCATTTCCCTCCATTTTTTCCTTTCACTTTCTTCAGTTTGCCTTCAAGGAAAGACGCTTTCCTTCATCCCCCTTGCGATTGCATTGCCGGTATGTCTTTATGCTTTCCGTAGATATTTCTGCTCTATAGTAGCCTAGTTTAACCAGTTGTACTCCTAGTTCAGTTACTAGCTTTCTAAATGTTATGCATAATGTATATCATGTGTATTATGTATCTGTTCTATACCATGCACTGATTCTATGTATATCATTGTTCACAGTTTCACTGCATCAATATACCACTACGTTTAATAAAGCACAGACTCAACCACAGTCTCCTTGTTGGATTCCAGTATAGCGGTTTAGCTGACTGTATAGCTACGTATGAGCCTGCCTCAGCTAGTGAGGACAGAACAATCATACTCAATTACTCGGTTGATAAACATCTGTTACATAAGTAAATGAAACACACATAGTTAAGTAATTTAAGTAATTTATGCATTTTTTCAGAAAAGATATATAGATATATATGAAAAAATTACAACAAAGAAACAGCATTATCTTGCCAGGGAGTAGCTCCCTGAGGAGAAACAAAATAATTTGTCAAAATATCCCTAACTTTTATGCTAGAAAGGGGACGCCGCTGAGGAAGGACTTGTGTTGTAGGCCTACCCACATTAGCCAACATGCCTTCACCACTGTCAGCTGAGGAGCACTCGTGAATTCTTGTGAAGTTGTGTAGCACAACACAAGCTTTATGACTTCATTAACATTTGCTGAATGGAGAACACACCATTTGGATGCCATAATGCCAAAGGCGCACTCCACCAGTCGCCGTGCCCGTGAAAGTCTGACATTAAAGACACGCCTCCGGTGGTCCAGGTTGCTCCGGGGATAAGGCCTCATTACGTGCCTGGTCAATTGGAAGGCCTCATCTGCCACAAGTACATATGATACGGCTTCAGCATTGGAGCCTGGGAGTTATCGTGGTGGTGGGAGGTCCAACAGGTTTTCACGTAGCCGCCAACCCATAATGGATGCATTGATGACTCTAGAGTCTCCAGTTCGCCCATAGGCCCCAATATCTACAATTATAAACCTGTAGTTACTGTCAACTACAGCTAACAGAACTACAGAGAAAAACTGCTTATAAATGTGGCACCCCTAGGGGTATTTGCCACAAAAATAGTTACTGACAGTAAATGCAAATACTAAAATAGCAAGACTGCACTACCACCTCTGGCCAGAAGGGGGAGCTCCAGAGACTCCCCTTGATCCATTCTGGTCTGAGAGAAGAACTGGCAGTTGGGCTAAGGAGCTGAAAGTGAGAGGTCATACAGTTGAATCTCTAACAGCCCTGTGACTGTTACCAGGCCTAAATCACCGGCCTGAGGAGAAGAGGGATAGAGAAAAAGGACATTGTGAGAACCGGGTAGCATTAATCACTACCCAGAACAGGCGCAAAGACGGATACCGGATCCGTGGCTGTATTCATTACATATAATACAGCAACCGGAAAAACGTGAGGTGATATCAGCTTCACTAGGGCCGGACGCAGCAACAGACACAGAGTTCAGCGGTACTCCTGGAGGGGGTAAGCCGATAAAAGGACTCGGGTTGCCCGTCGAACCAGGACCCGGAGGGGACAGATTGGGCCGGCAGCCAGTTCACATACAGCAGCAGGGCCACACAGATATTGCGTACAATAAGAGGCGAAGACCCCGGCAGGGTCAAAGTAATTCAGAGTTCCCATACAGACTCCGGTGACAGGACTGGTTGTAAATCCCTTTATGTTAAAGTAAACTGGTTAAACGTTTCAGTGCCTCAGTCTTTCATTTGGACAATAGCCATCTATCCAGGATTGGGATCATCACCGCTGGGAGAACCTGCTGCTGATCAAGTAAGTGCCTGTTCCCTCACGATACCCTTTACACTGTGCATTGCCTGAGGCCACAGCACCGGGTCAAGCCACCCGTGACACCCCCCTCAAGAGACAGACCCCATTGGTCCGGTGCTGGGTACCCCGGTCTCTTGGGCGTCACAATTGGCGTCACGAACAGGATCTAGCCAGCCCGTATACCGGGTATTGTGTGCCGTGATTGGAGCCCAAAACTGTGAAAACTTGGATGAAAAATCTTGAAAATTGACTTTATTAAAGAAAAATCCATTCTCCATTGAAAACTATTGAAAGTGACTTTTCCCCATTGGTTATAATGGAGTAAAGATGGCCGCCATCCCCTGAGGTAATCACTTCATAACCGTTAGGCACGAGACTGTTAATTGAGCTACACCATCACCTGAGCCCCAGTCTAACTGAAAAACTTCAGAATCCGCCATTACAGAGCGCGGTGGGTGGGAGCAGCAGGGGGCGTGTCATTGTGGGCGGCACCAAGCTGAGCGCTCTGACATCAGAGCAAGGGGAAAATCGATCCTGCTGCACAGCGGAACAAATCTACACTATCCCGACGGAAGCGGAGGACCGGAAGGGTCCGGATTAACTAAGGGGGCACAGTATGTCGCAGCACGGAGACGCCGCAGCACCCGGCGACGCTAATGCAGCTGAAAGACAGAGTGTCGATAGAGAGTCCGGTAGCGCAGCGGTGCAAGGAGTGGCGCCCATCATGCCGGTGCTGATGCCATATACCCCGGGTGGCCCATGGCTTCCAATGTATGAAGGTGAGCCTAATACCCTTGACGATTTCAGAGAAAAGATGCTGGCCCATTTTGACATGTTCCCTGTGGGTGAAGTTCAGCGTGTTAGGCTCCTGATGATGCAGTTAAGTGGCCATGCTAAGCGAGAAGTCACAGCATGGGCAGCTGATCTAAAAGGCACTGTTGAACGCATATTTGCTGGATTAAAAGCTACATTTGAAACCACTGCCAGCAGCAAAGCTAAAGTACGATTCTTTAATTGCAAACAAAAAGTTAATGAGGGCGTGAGAGACTTTGCCTTAAACCTGCAGGAAGCCCTTAAATCACTTACACTGGCTGAACCCATTTTTAACACCGGAGCGGATAAACTGCTAAGAGATCAATTTATTGAGGGACTCTACACCCCTTCTCACCGGGGGCATGTGAGCATGCTTGTTTTTAAGAACCCTGAATTGACATTTGCCCAATTAAAGGAGAGCGTTATACGTCTGCAGCTGGCAGAGGCACCTCGGGATCAGGATCCTGCGCAACTCATGGTAGAGGCTCCTCAACAACATGGAGTACCAGTGACATCAGCTATGTCCGGGGCCATTGCTAAGCCCCTGGGGCCCAGTACTAATGAGGCTCTTCAACAAAAGCTTGACTCTTTAACTGATGTTGTTGCTTCAATGGCTAAAACCATGCAGGAGATGAGAGGACCCAAGATGGAGTTGTCAAACCGTAGAGAAGGTGTTCCATGGATGAGGCCCCGGAGATACCCGACATGGAGAGGATGACCCCGCGACCGCTACCAACCGGATGGACAGCCCATTTGCCGCCGTTGCCAGCAGCCAGGCCACTTTGCACGAGATTGTGATTTAAACGGGAATCCCCTGGGAATGCGGGCCGCTTCGCAGGAATGAACTTTCAAGGCCCAACACCCTGGCACGACAGGTACATCGGAGGACGACCCATTATCCCTATCGTGCTGGACGGAATGCCCCTCAACGCTTTGCTGGACACAGGTTCCCAGATTTCATCTATACCGTATATCCTTTATAAGAGGTACTGGGCTGATGCAGATATTGATAAAGGGCCCTCTGATGTTGAACTAGATATATGGGCCAGTAATGGTAAGTTGGTACCGAAACTAGGATTCAGGGAGATGACCATAAAGATTGGTAAAGTAGAATTGAAGAAACAGGGTATAATTGTTGTTGATGTTGACTGGCGGAACTGTGAACCCACTGTATTGATAGGAATGAATGTGTTAGAGAACTGCTTTTCCGAAGTCATTTCTGTCTTACAGCAAATTACTGAAACTGCCCAATCCTGCCAGCAGAGAGTTCTCCGGAGGGAAATAAAAGTATTGATGTTAAGGCAACAGGTAGAAGTTGCAGGTGGAGAAATCGGCAGTGTGAGGGTAAGTGATCCAACGTCTATTGTAATCCCACCAAAAACAGAAATGCTGGTATGGTGTAGAGCAGCCATTGGTACTAAGGGACGAGATTATCAAGCCTTAATAGAACCAGTGTACACCGACAGCAGGCCCACTATACTCACAGCACGAGGGATAGTCGAGGTACACCGGGGACGAGTGCCGGTACGACTTTTGAACTGTGGAGAGGAAGAGGTCACTTTGCCAAGGTATGCTACAATGGCAAAGCTATATACTGTTGACAACAATGCCATCACAACCATTGAGCCCTTAGAACCAACCTGTCAGGTGGAAGGCAATGGCTCAGATGGAGAAATGGAGGATTGGTGCCAACAGCTACACGTGGGCATAAATTCAACACCTACCCATCAAAAACAAGGGGTGTATAGGCTAGTGACGGAATATGAACAAGTCTTCAGTAAACACCCATTGGACTTCGGACGGATAGAAGGGGTAGAACACACAATCCCCACCAGTGACCATCCCCCAATAAAAGAAAGATATAGACCCATACCGCCCGCTCACTATCAATGTGCAAAAGATATGCTGAGGGAGATGAAACAGGCCGGGGTAATAAGAGACAGCTGTAGCCCCTGGGCGGCCCCTCTAGTGATTGTCAAAAAAAAGGACGGAACCATGAGAATGTGCGTAGACTACCGGAAGATTAATAACATCACCCATAAAGACGCCTACCCCTTGCCTAGGATAGAAGAGTCCTTAACTGCTTTGAAATCTGCTAATTATTTTTCCACCTTAGACTTAACAAGCGGGTATTGGCAAGTCCCTGTGGCTGAGCGAGATAAGGAAAAGACGGCATTCACCACACCAATGGGTCTATGTGAATTTAATCGCATGCCGTTCGGACTCTGCAACGCATCCGGTACCTTCCAGCGGCTGATGGAATGCTGCCTCGGACACAAGAACTTCGAGACCGTCCTCCTGTACCTAGATGATGTGATCGTCTACTCAAAGACTTACGAACAACACTTAATAGACCTGGCAGAAGTGTTCGAAGCCTTATCCAGGTATGGCATGAAAGTCAAGCCATCCAAATGTCACCTTCTCAAGCCAAAGGTACAGTTCCTGGGACACATCGTGAGTTCGGAGGGAGTAGCACCAGACCCCGAGAAAATAAGCGCCATAAGGGATTGGCCAAGACCTACCAGCGCAAAAGAAGTGAGACAATTCCTGGGATTGGTGGGTTACTATCGCAGATTTATAAAAGGATTTACCAAGTTGGCAGCACCCTTGCAAGACACCTTGGTAGGGCAGACGAAGAAACCTTCAAACCGAAACCCTCCTTTTCAGTGGAACGACGAAAGGGAAGACTCCTTTGAACAACTAAAGAAGGCACTAACCGGAGAAGAGGTTCTGGCATACCCAGATTACCATCAACCTTTCATCCTCTACACCAATGCCAGTAATGTGGGACTAGGAGCGGTGCTGTCACAAAAGCAAGAAGGTCGGGAGAAAGTCATCGCCTTTGCAAGTAGAAAGCTCCGGCCTACTGAAAGAAATTCAGAAAATTACAGCTCCTTCAAATTGGAACTACTGGCAGTAGTTTGGGCTGTGACTGAACGTTTCAAACACTATCTGGCCGCTGCAGAATTTATTGTCTATACTGACAACAATCCGTTGACCCACCTGGACACAGCCAAATTAGGTGCGTTAGAACAGCGATGGATAGCCCGGTTATCTAATTACAACTTCAAGATCAAGTATCGAGCAGGTCGCAAGAATGGAAATGCCGATGCCCTATCCCGGATGCCACACTTGAGAGATGTAGAAGAAGAAATGGGGGAGCTTGAAGAAATTGAACTACCAGCCTTCCATCATCCCAAGGCAAAACATCATCAGTCAAGTACCTATCAGAAACAACAAGAGGTGAATTTAAATCCGTTAGCACACCATAGATGGGCTGACACCCAAGACAGCAATCCGGCTGTGAAGTTGGTGAAGGAACTGTTAACTGAGCAAAGTGCATATCCCGATGAGGATGCCCCAGAAGAGACGCATCAACTCTGGAAAGAGAGAGGCAAAATGTTCCTGTATCAAGGGAAGCTCTGTAGAAGGTACACCAATCCGAAAACACATGAATTGGTTTGGCAGATTATCGTGCCTAAACAAGATGTCAAGATGGTCCTCGAAGCTTACCATAATGGTGCTGGTCACTTCGGTTGGAAAAAGTTAGAAGTACTTCTAAGAGAAAGATTTTATTGGGTCGGGATGAGAAAATCAATCGAACAGTGGTGCAGAAATTGTGGCCCGTGCAACCTCAGAAGAAACGATCAAAAGAACCAAAGAGCACCACTGCAGCCCATAATCACCAAACAACCACTTGAACTTGTAGCCATGGACCACGTGAAGTTGACACCAAGCCGGTCTGGCTATGTCTATGCATTGACCATCGTGGACCATTATTCACGCTTCTTGGTAGTAGTACCCGTAAAAGATCTGACAGCAAAAACAGCAGCCAAAGCGTTCCAAACGTACTTTTGTAGACCCCATGGATATCCGGAACAGGTTCTCACCGACCAAGGTACAGCCTTTGAATCAGAGATCTTCAGAGAATTCTGTAATATGTATGGTTGCAAAAAGATCCGGACGACGGCCTATCATCCACAAACAAACGGCTTATGCGAGAAGATGAACCATATTGTAATAGAACTACTAAAGACTTTACCTGAGGCAGAAAGGAATCAATGGCCAGAGAAATTGCCTGACTTGGTGGATCTGTATAATCATGTCCCGGTGAGTTCCACCAATTGCACCCCAGCTTACCTTATGCGTGCAAGACCCGGCCAATTACCAATCGATCTAGAAATGGGAATCCTGAAACCAGACGCAGAAGTCCAAGACTCCAATTGGGATATCATACGGCAAAAGCAGTATCGCCAAGTGCAAGAGAGTGTGGAAAGAAGCCTTCAGCAAACTAGAGAAAGACAAGAGCGAACTTTCAACCAGAATGCTCTAGCGACCCCATTAAGACCAGGTGACCAAGTGCTCAAGAGAAATCGTCGAACCAATAAACTGGACAATCAGTGGGAAGCCGTACCCTACACAGTTTTACCAACAAGAGTGGATAATCCTAAAATGTGTCTCATTAGCAAAAACGGAGGCTTAACATCTGTATTAGTGTCAAGAGACAATCTTAAATTGTGTCCGGAAGCATTGAAAGAGCCAGAAGTTGTCCAGCCAGAATCAGAAGTTATTCAACCCATACAGGTTCAACCAGTAAAGGAAAAAGAAGAGGAAATGTATCACACCTGTATAGGAGACTTTCCCAAAACCCTACTAACATACCATGGTGCAGTAGTGGTTCCCATGGTGGCCTTTTACCCAACACCGAACCCAATACCAGAAGTCCCAAGACAGGAAGAGGCTGACCCCGTACTACAGGAGGTTCCAGGCCAGGAAGAACAGATTCCTGATCAGAGTAATCCCATTCACGGTGGACTTGCCAACTCCATAGTCGTGGAATTATCTTTAGCAGAGCGGGCAGATACTACATCCGCAGTAGACAGTAGTACACCACATGAAGAGACACCGCTATTACGTAGATCACAGCGTAGTACCCAGGGTCAATTACCGGCCAGGTATGCAGATTACCAACTATAAAGCTCATAATGTGAATTGTATATATGTTATGCCGTATATAGTTAAACAGAAAATGTAGTATAGTCATTGTTATCAGTCTGCAACGTTTAAGCCCAGTGCCTACAGAGACTTGTCTGTATGAACTTCTTGCATATTCTTGAACTTTTTATCAGCCCGGAGGCACTAAATCAAAGCTCCGGAAAGACTGCTTTTTGAACTTTGCTTTTTGCTCTTTTTGAACTTCCTTTAGACTTTATATTGATAACTCCGTTGGAAAAATGGAACTAAATTCCTGGACACTAAGTACAGTGCCTTTCCTAATACCTTCAAGGATAGAACTGTATTAATGGACGCTATTTGAAGTGACTTTGTACAGAACTATATTTTTGTTTCCTCGAGTGGTTTTTGTAACTTTTCATTTTTAAGACTCTGTACATATTAATTGTTATTTCAAAATGTTATTGTCCCACAGTCCCGGAGTACTGTTCTTAACTAAGGGGGAATGTGGCACCCCTAGGGGTATTTGCCACAAAAATAGTTACTGACAGTAAATGCAAATACTAAAATAGCAAGACTGCACTACCACCTCCGGCCAGAAGGGGGAGCTCCAGAGACTCCCCTTGATCCATTCTGGTCTGAGAGAAGAACTGGCAGTTGGGCTAAGGAGCTGAAAGTGAGAGGTCATACAGTTGAATCTCTAACAGCCCTGTGACTGTTACCAGGCCTAAATCACCGGCCTGAGGAGAAGAGGGATAGAGAAAAAGGACATTGTGAGAACCGGGTAGCATTAATCACTACCCAGAACAGGCGCAAAGACGGATACCGGATCCGTGGCTGTATTCATTACATATAATACAGCAACCGGAAAAACGTGAGGTGATATCAGCTTCACTAGGGCCGGACGCAGCAACAGACACAGAGTTCAGCGGTACTCCTGGAGGGGGTAAGCCGATAAAAGGACTCGGGTTGCCCGTCGAACCAGGACCCGGAGGGGACAGATTGGGCCGGCAGCCAGTTCACATACAGCAGCAGGGCCACACAGATATTGCGTACAATAAGAGGCGAAGACCCCGGCAGGGTCAAAGTAATTCAGAGTTCCCATACAGACTCCGGTGACAGGACTGGTTGTAAATCCCTTTATGTTAAAGTAAACTGGTTAAACGTTTCAGTGCCTCAGTCTTTCATTTGGACAATAGCCATCTATCCAGGATTGGGATCATCACCGCTGGGAGAACCTGCTGCTGATCAAGTAAGTGCCTGTTCCCTCACGATACCCTTTACACTGTGCATTGCCTGAGGCCACAGCACCGGGTCAAGCCACCCGTGACACCCCCCTCAAGAGACAGACCCCATTGGTCCGGTGCTGGGTACCCCGGTCTCTTGGGCGTCACATAATTATAGAATTGGGTGCCCGAGTTCGGCGCCTTATGCACCCTGATATGTTTACCATCCAGGGCTCCAATACAGTGCGGAAATTGCCAACAGTCAGAAAATCCACGGGTTATTTTCAGCCAATCCTCCATTTTGGGCTCCGGCATCACAAGTTCATTTAGTTTGTCCCCTATTTGAACTCCTGTATTATGCACAACGCCTGAAATAGTGGACCGCCCTATGAGAAATTCAAGATGTATTCCTGCATAAGATAATCCAGTTGACAGGAATCTGAAAGCACACAAAAACAAAAAAAATTTGCTATGTTACAATGCTTTTCAAAAACTCTAGTAAACCAAAGTAATATGAAGATATAAAAAGGCAGGAGACCAGTGTACCTTCATAAATTTACACTGGATACTAACATTTACCATTTACTACATATTTGTAGAGCAATTAGTAAAAATGTATTAATATAATTTAAATAGGATGCTATGAAAATAAAAATAGTACAAAAAACATCAACATACAGTATGTAAGGATGGTGAATACATACCGTAAGGTAAGGAGAAGACACTTACTCTGCGGTTATGCATTTCCACATCCTGGTATCCTGATATGTTATTCCTGGATGTACTGTCTCCAACAAGATATAAAAGGTGGGCATTGTCATGCGACAGTACTGGAAGAATTTGTCTGGATGTGTCCACAGAGCTGAATAGAGACTGTGAAAATGCCCTTTATTGAGGCGTTGCCGCAAAAGTGGATGCATCCACATTCTTCTTCTCTTCAACTATCACAGGGTATGGCTGACCAAAGCGGCGTGACAAGACCCAATTAAATAACACCCGCTGAGTTGGTGTGAGTTGCAGGAGGTCACACATGTTGCCCAAGTACAACCATAACACCTACACAAGCACAGCAATAAAATGACCATATGGGAGGGTTTCAGCTGCTGTAGAGGCCTTAAATAGGATTATGTTGATGATTTAAATTCTATTCAGTCCTCAAAACCGTTAAAATGTCCATTTTGTAAGGTTGCATGAAAAAAACGCAGTATGGGTATGGATTACATACGGAGGTTAACATGCGTAAAATACGCAGACACACCCTGCCTACGGATGACATATAGAATACTGTTTTGGGACCATTTCTGCGTATTACGCCTGTAAAATACGGACCTACGCCTAGCGTGTTGCCGGCCTAATAGTTGACTGCTCCTAGAGTAATTGTAGACCAGTAGCTGCCAATATAAGTCAACCATAATATAAATATTGCATGTGGGTATTTCCTTTTAGTCTGTATATCTAAAGGCAATTACTCCTGAGCACCCCTATTTGATATTCAACTGCTCCTAATGTAATTGCAGCCTAGTTGCTACCAGTGTATTCATATACTACCCAGGATGTAAATATTAAACATAAACATTGCCTTCGGGTTAAATAATCTGTAATCCTGACAGCAACTACACTACAATATACTATCTTTCATCCATCCATCCTGGGCGCCCCCAGGAAGAAGCTGAGGCGAAACGCGCGTCGGGGATTTGCAGGTGCAGCGTGTCACTCAGCACTTCATTTGAGTAGCTGTGTACTTACCAGGTAATATGTATTGATTAGTTCGGAGCGTGTATGATCTAGTAAGCTGGTTATGGTGTACGATCGGTGATGTTGCGGTGTACTTTGCCACTCATGCAGGGTTCTGCTACGAGTGAAAAATATCTGCACCCTAGATGTCACGTTGTTTTGCTCCATAGGACTATGTTTAAATAATGTGGATGGAAGATAGAATATTGTGGAGTAGTTGCTGTCAGGATTACAGATTATTTAACCCAAAGGCAATGTTTATGTTTAATATATATATCCTGGGTAGTATATGAATACACTGGTAGCAACTAGGCTGCAATTACATTAGGAGCAGTTGAATATCAAATAGGGGTGCTGAGGAGTAGTTGCCTTTAGATATACAGACTAAAAGGAAATACCCACATGCAATATTTATATTATGGTTGACAAATATTGGCAGCTACTGGTCTACAATTACTCTAGGAGCAGTCAACTATTATAGTTTGTCTAGTTCCAACTACTTTTTCTCAAAGGTATTTATGTACACATGCTTTAGCTGAACTGTTTAGATATAATTGTCATTGGTGTAGAGGTACTATTTTATTGTTCATGTGTATTTTTAATAAATATAAATAAAGTTTAAAAAAAATAAAAATTATCAGAAAAAAACAATGCACTTTTAATTTTTTTAAATTTTATTTAATTTGGTTTAATGACCAAATGGTCAATACGTCTATACATTTGATGGAGTGTTGCCCACCCTATATGTAGGAAATGGGCTGGGGCTATATATTTATCCTTTAAATTTGAGAGAGATATCCTGGATGAAAACCTCTTCCAGGGTGCTCTGGACCTCAGACTTGGCCAAAGGTTCACCTTCCAACAAGACAATGACCCTAAGCACATAGCTAAAATAACAAAGGAGTGGCTTCAGTGCACTTTTTTTGCAATTTCACCGCACTTTGATTTTTTTTCCCATTTTCTAGTACATGACATGCTAAAACCAATGATGTCATTCAAAAGTACAGCTCGTCCCACAATAAATAAGCCCTCACATGGCCATATTGACAGAAAAATAAAAAAGTTATGGCTCTGGGAAGGAGGGGAGCGAAAGACGATAACGAAAAAACGAAAATACCCGTGGTCATGAAGGGGTTAAAGCAGAATCCTGATTAACCCCTTAATCCCATATGACGTACTATCCCATCGAGGTGACCTGGGACTTAATTCCCAGGGACGGGATAGTACGTCATAGGCGATCAGCCGCACTCACGGGGGGAGCGCAGCCGATCGCTGCCGGGTATCAGCTGATTATTACGCTGACATCCGGCACTATGGCACGGACCGTTCCCGGCACATTAAACCCCGGAACACTGTGATCAAACATGATAGCAGCATTCTGGTGGCATAGGGAAGCATCGCGCAGGGAGGGGGCTCCCTGCGTGCTTCCCTGAGACCCTCGGAACAACGCGATGTGATTGTGTTATTCAGAGGGTCTCCTATGTCCTCCTCCCTGCAAGCCCCGGATCCAAAATGGCTGCGGGGCTCCTTCCGGGTCCTGCAGGGAGGTGGCTTGCAAGCGTCTGCTCAGAGCAGGCGACGGCAAGCCTGGAGCACTGTCTGTCAGATCGCTGATCTGACACAGTGCTTTGCAAAGTGTCAGATCAGCGATCTGACACTATACTGTGATGTCCCACCCTGGGACAAAGTAAAAAAGTAAAAAATTTTTTTTTACATGAGTAAAAAAAAAATAAAATAAAAAAATAAATTTCTTTATCTAAATAAAAAAAATAATAATAAAAGTACACATATTTAGTATCGCCGTGTCCTTAACGACCCGACCTATAAAACTGTCCCACTAGTTAACCCCTTCAGTGAATACCGTAAAAAAAAAGAATAAAAAGAGGCAAAAAACAACGCTTTATTATCATACCGCCGAACAGAAAGTGGAATAACACACAATCAAAAAGACGGATATAAATAAACATGGTACCGCTGAAAACGTAATCTTGTCCCGCAAAAACGAGCCACCATACAGCATCATCAGCAAAAAAATATAAAAGTTATAGTCCTCAGAATAAAGCAATGCAAAAATAATTATTTTTTATATAAAATAGATTTTATCGAATAAAAGCACCAAAACATAAAAAAATATAAATGAGGTATCGCTGTAATCGTACTGACCCGAAGAAAAAAACTGCTTTATCAATTTTATCAAACGTGGAACGGTATAAACGCCCCCCACTAAAAGAAATTCATGAATAGCTGGTTTTTGGTCATTCTGCCTCACAAATAATCGGAATAAGAAGCGATAAAAAAAGTCACGTGCCTGAAAATGGTACCAATAAAAACGTCAACTCGTCCAGGAAAAATCAAGACCTCACATGACTCTGTGGACCAAAATATTGAAAAATTATAGCTCTCAAAATGTGGACATGCAAAAACTATTTATTGCAATAAAAAACATCTTTTAGTGTGTGACAGCTGCCAATCGTAAAAATCCGCTAAAAAACCGGCTATAAAAGTAAATCAAACTCTCCTTCATCACCCCCTTAGTTAGGGAAAAATAATAAAATGAAAAAAATGTATTTATTTCCTAGGTTGTGGTCCAATTTCTCCTCTTACCCTTGGGAAAATACAAAACTGGGGGCTAAAAAATGATTTTTGTGGAAAAACAATGATTTTTTATTTTCACGGCTCTGCGTTATAAACTGTAGTGAAACACTTGGGGGTTCAAAGTTCTCACAACACCTCTAGATAAGTACATTGGGGGGTCAAGTTTCCAATATGGGGTCACTTGTAGGGGGTTTCTACTGTTTAGGTAGATCAGGGGCTCTGCAAACGCAATGTGACACCTGCAGACCATTCCATCTAAGTCTGCATTACAAACGGCGCTCCTTCCTTTCTGAGCCCTCCCATGCACCCAAACAGTAGTTTTCTCCCACATATGGGGTATCAGCGTACTCAGGACAAATTGGACAACAACTTTTGGGGTCCAATTTCTCCTGTTACCTTTGGGAAAATACAAAACTGGGGGCTAAAAAAAAAAATTTGTGTGGAAAAAAAAGAATTTTTATTTTCTCGGCTGCTTTGTTGTAAACTGTAGTGAAACACTTGGGGGTTCAAAGTTCTCACAACACATCTAGATAAGTTCCTTAGGGGGTCTACTTTCCAAAATGGTGTCACTTGTGGGGCGTTTCAATGTTTAGGCACATCAGGGGCTCTCCAAATGCGACATGGTGTCCTATCTCAAGTCCAGTCAATTTTGCATTGAAAAGTCAAATGGCGCTCCTTCCCTTCCGAGCTTTGCCATGCGCCCAAACAGTGGTTTACCCCCACATGTGGGGTATCAGTGTACTCAGGACAAATTGCACAACAACTTTTGGGGTCCAATATCTTCTGTTACCCTTGGGAAAATAAAAAATTGGGGGCAAAAATATCATTTTTGTAAAAAATATGATTTTTTATTTTTACAGCTCTACATTATAAACTTATGTGAAGCACTTGGTGGGTCAAAGTGCTCACCACACATCTAGATAAGTTATTTAGGGGTCTATTTTCCAAAATGGTGTCACTTGTGAAGGGATTCAATGTTTAGGAACATCAGGGGCCCTCCAAACGCGACATGGAGTCCTATCTCAATTCCAGTCAATTTTGCATTGAAAAGTCAAATGGCGCTCCATTTTTTTTTTAAACATTCCAAAAATTCCTGTGAAATACCTGAAGGGTTAATAAACGTCTTGAATGTGGTTTTGAGTACCTTGGGGGTGACGTTTTTAGAATTGGTCACACTTGGGTATTTTCTATCATATAGACCGCTCAAAATGACTTCAAATGAGATGTAGTCCCTTAAAAAAATGGTGTTGTAAAAATGAGAAATTGCTGGTCAATTTTTAACCCTTATAAGTCCCTAACAAAAAAAAATGTTGGTTCCAAAATTGTGCTGAGGTAAAGTAGACATGTGGTAAATGTTACTTATTAAGTATTTTGTGTGACATATCTCTGTGATTTAAGGGCATAAAAATTCAAAGTTGGAAAATTGTGAAATTTTCCAAATTTTTGCCAATCTTCCGTTTTTTTCACAAATAAACGCAGGTAATATCAAAGACATTTTACCACTATCATGAAGTACAATATGTCATGAGAAAACAATGTCAGAATCATCAGGATCTGTTGAAGCGGTCCAGAGTTATAAACTCATAAAGGGACAGTGATCAGAATTGTAAAAATTGGCCCGGTCATTAACGTGCAAACCACCCTTTGGGGTTAAGGGGTTAAATTGCTTCCAATAACTAAATATGTAAAAATCCCCTAGTAGGAAAATGATGGCTGTATCACAGATTAAATAATAAAAATAAGGTTGCTAAATAGAACAAAATATAAATCGTAAGAGACAGTAAGTAAATGGCCTTCACTATATATGTTATAAAAGTTCAGCGTGTGTCAATATGATGAAAGATCTGTAGTAGTTGTCCTATGGAAATGACAAGTAGGATAATTCAGTCTTTAGTGTATGGCATTGCCTGGTAAGCAGTTGCCTTTGCAGTATGGCATTGCCTTTGAGCAGTTGTCGTTGATGTATGGATTTGCCTTTTAAGCAATTGTCTTTGGTGTATGGCATTGCCTTCTAAGCAGTGTGTCTGTGGAATCACAATTTATATTAGTAAGATGTGAATATATTTACATTATACAGGGTATCCAGCAGTGTGTATATGACGCGCCCACAGGGCCGTGGGGTACTCGGTACTGGGTCCTGCGGGTCACAGGGGGGATGTCACGGTGGCGACCCGGTCCGTGGCCCTGGGCATCACCATTAAAGGGAAAGGTCTTTAACGGGAATAAAGTTTGTGTTCATGAAGCCACCTGTGGAATTTGGTCAGTGGGGACCGACGCTGCTTTAAGGGGTCCTCTGGGGTGATGTTATGGCAGCTAGATGGTATAACTTCCCACAGGTGAAGTATGTCCCCAGGGCTTTCAGTGTGTAGATGGAAGATGGTGAGGAGTGCAGTAAAGGATGAGGACACAGGTTTGCAGTCTCTTTACCTTGGTTTACTGAAGATTTCGGTATCCGCAGTCCAGGGCACCAGATCACAGGGCAGGACAGGTAACTTGGAGTTCATCTGTCCTGCCAGTCTCTGAAGTAAGTCATAGAGGTCCTTATAACCTCGGTGTTCCGGCTACCGGTCTCTGCGCTTCAGAAGGAGGCAGCCTGCTCGGGGCTGGTCTCCCCCTGGTATTCTCTCCTGTGCTCTGCTCTCCTGCACGTTCACTGCAATCAATTCGGCCTTCTAAGTGTCTCTTTCCAGGAACTGCTGCACTGAGGCTACACAGTTACGTTAAACCCTCCTCTGCCTCAGACTGATCCAGTCTGTGTCCTGGCAAGAACTGACTGACTTTCCCTACAGACTACCAGTTATATATATATGGGGAGTCACCTAGCAAGTAGGATCAAAAGCTCCCCCTGGTGGCCTGGAGTGTGAATGTGTTGCATGTTTGTGGTACCTGGTTGCAATTATCCCTTCTTGCCTTCAAGCGTAACACCACTCTCCCCATGAGGAAAGTGTGGCACCCCTAGGGGTATTTGCCACAAAAATAGTTACTGACACTAAATACAAGTACTAAGATAGCAAAACTGCACTACCACCTCCGGCCAGAAGGGGGAGCTCCAGAGACTCCCCTTGATCCATTCTGGTCTGAGAGAAAAACTGGCAGTTGGGCTAAGGAGCTGAAAGTGAGAGGTCATACAGCTGAATTTCTAACAGCCCTATGACGGTTTCCAGGCCCAAATCACCGGCCTGAGGAGAAGAGGGACAGAGAAAAAGGACATTGTGAGAACCGGGTAGCATTAACCACTACCCAGAACAGGCGCAAAGACGGATACCGGATCCGTGGCTGTATTCATTATATATAATACAGCAACCGGAAAACGTGAGGTGATATCAGCTTCACTAGGGCCGGACGCAGCAACAGACACAGAGTTCAGCGGTACTCCCGGAGGGGGTAAGCCGATAAAAGGACTCGGGTTGCCCGTCGAACCAGGACCCGGAGGGGACAGATTGGGCCGGCAGCCAGTTCACATACAGCAGCAGGGCCACATAGAAACTGCGTACAATAAGAGGCGAAGACCCCGGCAGGGTCAAAGTAACTCAGAGTTCCCATACAGACTCCGGTGACAGGACTGGTTGTAAATCCCTTTATGTTGAAGTAAACTGGTTAAACGTTTCAGTGCCTCAGTCTTTCATTTGGACAATAGCCATCTATCCAGGATCGGGATCATCACCGCTGGGAGAACCTGCTGCTGATCAAGTAAGTGCCTGTTCCCTCACGATACCCCTTACACTGTGCATTGCCTGAGACCACAGCACCGGGTCAAGCCACCCGTGACATCCCCCTCAAGAGACAGACCCCATTGGTCCGGTGCTGGGTACCCCGGTCTCCCGGGCGTCACAATTGGCGTCACGAACAGGATTCAGCCAGCCCGTATACCGGGTATTGTGTGCCGTGATTGGAGCCCAAAACTGTGAAAACTTGGATGAAAAATCTTGAAAATTGACTTTATTAATGAAAATTCCATTTTCCATTAAAAACTATTGAAAGTGACTTTTCCCCATTGGTTATAATGGAGTAAAGATGGCCGCCATCACCTCATAACTGTTAGGCACGAGACTGTTAATTGAGCTACGCCATTACCTGAGCCCCAGTCTGACTGAAAAACTTCAGAATCCGCCATTACTGAGCGCGCGGCGGGCGGGGGCAGCAGGGGGCGTGTCATTGTGGGCGGCACCAAGCTGAGCGCTCTGACGTCAGAGCAAGGGGAAAACCAATCCTGCTGCACAGCGGACCGAATCTACACTATCCCGACGGAAGCGGAGGACCGGAAGGGTCCGGATTAACTAAGGGGGCACAGTATGTCGCAGCACGGAGACGCTAATGCAGCTGAAAGACAGAGTGTCGATAGAGAGTCCGGTAGCGCAGCGGTGCAAGGAGCGGCGCCCATCATGCCGGTGCTGATGCCATATACCCCGGGTGGCCCGTGGCTTCCAATGTATGAAGGTGAGCCTAATACCCTTGACGATTTCAGAGAAAAGATGCTGGCCCATTTTGACATGTTCCCCGTGGGTGAAGTTCAGCGTGTTAGTCTCCTGATGATGCAGTTAAGTGGCCATGCTAAGCGAGAAGTCACAGCATGGGCAGCTGATCTAAAAGGCACTGTTGAACGCATATTTGCTGGATTAAAAGCTACATTTGAAACCACTGCCGGCAGCAAAGCTAAAGTACGATTCTTTAATTGCAAACAAAAAGCTAATGAGGGCGTGAGAGACTTTGCCTTAAACCTGCAGGAAGCCCTTAAATCACTTACACTGGCTGAACCCATTTTTAACAACGGAGCGGATAAACTGCTAAGAGATCAATTTATTGAGGGACTCTACACCCCTTCTCACCGGGGGCATGTGAGCATGCTTGTTTTTAAGAACCCTGAATTGACATTTGCCCAATTAAAGGAGAGCGCTATACGTCTCCAGCTGGCAGAGGCACCTCGGGATCAGGATCCTGCGCAGCCCATGGCAGAGGCACCTCAACAACAGGGAGTGCCAGTGACATCAGCTATGGCCGGGGCCATTGCTAAGCCCCTGGGGCCCAGTACTAATGAGGCTCTTCAACAACAGCTTGACTCTTTAACTGATGTTGTTGCTTCAATGGCTAAAACCATGCAGGAGATGAGAGGACACAAGATGGAGTTGGCAAACTGTAGAGAGGATGTTCCATGGATGAGACCCCGGAGATACCCAACATGGAGAGGACGACCCACCGACCGCTACCAACCGGATGGACAGCCCATTTGCCGCCGTTGCCAGCAGCCAGGCCACTTTGCACGAGATTGTGATTTAAACGGGAATCCCCTGGGAATGCGGGCCGCTTCGCAGGAATGAACTTTCAAGGCAACACCCTGGCACGACAGGTACATCGGAGGACGACCCATTATCCCTATCGTGCTGGACGGAATTCCCCTCAACGCTTTGCTGGACAAAGGTTCCCAGATTTCATCTATACCGTATATCCTTTATAAGAGGTACTGGGCTGATGCAGATATTGATAAAGGGCCCTCTGATGTTGAACTAGATATATGGGCCAGTAATGGTAAGTTGGTACCGAAACTAGGATTCAGAGAGATGACCATAAAGATTGGTAAAGTAGAATTGAAGAAACAGGGTATAATTGTTGTTGATGTTGACCGGCGGAACTGTGAACCAACTGTATTGATAGGAATGAATGTGTTAGAGAACTGCTTTGCCGAAGTTATTTCTGTCTTACAGCAAATTGCTGAAACTGCCCAATCCTACCAGCAGAGAGTTCTCCGGAGGGAAATAAAAGTATTGATGTTAAGGCAACAGGTAGAAGTTGCAGGTGGAGAAATCGGCAGTGTGAGGGTAAGTGATCCAACGTCTATTGTAATCCCACCAAAAACAGAAATGCTGGTATGGTGTAGAGCAGCCATTGGTACTAAGGGACGAGATTATCAAGCCTTAATAGAACCAGTGTACACCGACAGCAGGCCCACTATACTCACAGCACGAGGGGTAGTCGAGGTACACCGGGGACGAGTGCCGGTATGACTTTTGAATTCTGGAGAGGAAGAGGTCACTTTGCCAAGGTATGCTACAGTGGCAAAGCTATATACTGTTGACAACAATGCCATCACAACCATTGAGCCCTTAGAACCAACCTGTCAGGTGGAAGTCAACGGCTCAGATGGAGAATTGGAGGATTGGTGCCAACAGCTACACGTGGGCATAAATTCAACACCTACCCATCAAAAACAAGGGGTGTATAAGCTAGTGATGGAATATGAACAAGTCTTCAGTAAACACCCATTGGACTTCGGACGGATAGAAGGGGTAGAACACACAATCCCCACCTGTGACCATCCCCCAATAAAAGAAAGATATAGACCCATACCGCCCGCTCACTATCAATGTGCAAAAGATATGCTGAGAGAGATGAAACAGGCCGGGGTAATAAGAGATAGCTGTAGCCCCTGGGCGGCCCCTCTAGTGATTGTCAAAAAAAAGGACGGAACCATGAGAATGTGCGTAGACTACCGGCGGATTAATAACATCACCCATAAAGATGCCTACCCCTTGCCTAGGATAGAAGAGTCCTTGACTGCTTTGAAATCTGCTAATTATTTTTCCACCTTAGACTTAACAAGCGGGTATTGGCAAGTCCTTGTGGCTGAGAGAGATAAGGAAAAGACGGCATTCACCACACCAATGGGTCTATGTGAATTTAATCGCATGCCATTCGGACTCTGCAACGCATCCGGTACCTTCCAGCGGCTGATGGAATGCTGCCTCGGACACAAGAACTTCGAGACCGTCCTCCTGTACCTAGATGATGTGATCGTCTACTCAAAGACTTACGAACAACACTTAAAAGACCTGGCAGAAGTGTTCGAAGCCTTATCCAGGTATGGCATGAAAATCAAGCCATCCAAATGTCACCTTCTCAAGCCAAAGGTACAGTACCTGGGACACATCGTGAGTTCGGAGGGAGTAGCACCGGATCCCGAGAAAATAAGCGCCATAAGGGATTGGCCAAGACCTACCAACGCAAAAGAAGTGAGGCAATTCCTGGGATTGGTGGGTTACTATCGCAGATTTATAAAAGGATTTACCAAGTTGGCAGCACCCTTGCAAGACGCCTTGGTAGGGCAGACGAAGAAACCTTCAAACCGAAACCCTCCTTTTCAGTGGAACGACGAAAGAGAAGACTCCTTTGAACAACTAAAGAAGGCACTAACCGGAGAAGAGGTTCTGGCATACCCAGATTACCATCAACCTTTCATCCTCTACACCGATGCCAGTAATGTGGGACTAGGAGCGGTGCTGTCACAAAAGCAAGAAGGTCGGGAGAAAGTCATCGCCTTTGCAAGTAGAAAGCTCCGGCCTACTGAAAGAAATCCAGAAAATTATAGCTCCTTCAAATTGGAACTACTGGCAGTAGTTTGGGCTGTGACTGAACGTTTCAAACACTATCTGGCCGCTGCAGAATTTATTGTCTATACTGACAACAATCCGTTGACCCACCTGGACACAGCCAAATTAGGTGCGTTAGAACAGCGATGGATAGCCCGGTTATCTAATTACAACTTCAAGATCAAGTATCGAGCAGGTCGCAAGAATGGAAATGCCGATGCCCTATCCCGGATGCCACACTTGAGAGATGTAGAAGAAGAAACGGGGGAGCTTGAAGAAATTGAACTACCAGACTTCCATCATCCCAAGGCAAATCATCATCAGTCAAGTACCTATCAGAAACAACAAGAGGTGAATTTTAATCCGTTAGCACACCATAGATGGGCTGACACCCAAGACAGCAATCCAGCTGTGAAGTTGGTGAAGGAACTGTTAACTGAGCAAAGTGCATATCCCGATGAGGATGCCCCAGTAGAGACGCATCAACTCTGGAAAGAGAGGCAAAATGTTCCTGTATCAAGGGAAGCTCTGTAGAAGGTACACCAATCCGAAAAGACATGAATTGGTTTGGCAGATTATCGTGCCTAAACAAGATGTCAAGATGGTCCTCGAAGCTTACCATAATGGTGCTGGTCACTTCGGTTGGAAAAAGTTAGAAGTACTTCTAAGAGAAAGATTTTATTGGGTCGGGATGAGAAAATCAATCAAACAGTGGTGCAGAAATTGTGGCCCGTGCAGCCTCAGAAGAAATGATCAAAAGAACCAAAGAACACCACTGCAGCCCATAATCACCAAACAACCACTTGAACTTGTAGCCATGGACCACGTGAAGTTGACACCAAGCCGGTCCGGCTATGTCTATGCCTTGACCATCGTGGACCATTATTCACGCTTCTTGGTAGTAGTACCCGTAAAAGATCTGACAGCAAAAACAGCAGCCAAAGCGTTCCAAACGTACTTTTGTAGACCCCATGGATATCCAGAACAGGTTCTCACCGACCAAGGTACAGCCTTTGAATCAGAGATCTTCAGAGAATTCTGTAATATGTATGGTTGCAAAAAGATCCGGACGACGGCCTATCATCCACAAACAAACGGCTTATGCGAGAAGATGAACCATATTGTAATTGACCTACTAAAGACTTTACCTGAGACAGAAAGGAATCAATGGCCAGAGAAATTGCCTGACTTGGTGGATCTGTATAATCATGTTCCGGTGAGCTCCACCAACTGCACCCCAGCTTACCTTATGCGTGCAAGACCCGGCCAATTACCAATCGATCTAGAAATGGGAATTCTGAAACCAGACGCAGAAGTTCAAGACTCCAATTGGGATATCATACGGCAAAAGCAGTATCGCCAAGTGCAAGAGAGTGTGGAAAGAAGCCTTCAGCAAACTAGAGAAAGACAAGAGCGAACTTTCAACCAGAATGCTCTAGCGACCCCATTAAGACCGGGTGACCAAGTGCTCAAGAGAAATCGTCGAACCAATAAACTAGACAATCAGTGGGAAGCCGTACCCTACACAGTTTTACCAACAAGAATGGATAATCCTAAAATGTGTCTCATTAGCAAAAACGGAGGCTTAACATCTGTACTAGTGTCAAGAGACAATCTTAAATTATGTCCGGAAGCATTGAAAGAGCCAGAAGTTGTCCAGCCAGAACCAGAAGTTATTCAACCCATACAGGTCCAACCAGTAAAGGAAAAAGAAGAGGAAATGTATCACACCTGTATAGGAGACTTTCCCAAAACCCTACTAACATACCATGGTGCAGTAGTGGTTCCCATGGTGGCCTTTTACCCAACACCGAACCCAATACCAGAAGTCCCAAGACAGGAAGAGGCTGACCCCGTACTACGGGAGGTTCCAGGCCAGGAAGAACAGATTCCTGATCAGAGTAATCCCATTCACGGTGGACTTGCCAACTCCATAGTCGTGGAATTATCTTTAGCAGAGCGGGCAGATACTACATCCGCAGTAGACAGTAGTACACCACATGAAGAGACACCGCTATTACGTAGATCACAGCGTAGTACCCAGGGTCAATTACCGGCCAGGTATGCGGATTACCAACTATAAAACTATAGTCATTGTTATCATTCTGCAACGTTTAAGCCCAGTACCTACAGAGACTTGTCTGTATGAACTTATTGCATATTCTTGAACTTTTTATCAGCCCGGAGGCACTAAATCAAAGCTCCGGAAAGACTGCTTTTTGAACTTTGCTTTTTGCTCTTTTTGAACTTTCTTTAGACTTTATATTGACAACTCTGTTGGAAAAATGGAACTAAATTCCTGGACACAAAGTGCAGTGCCTTTCCTAGTACCTTCAAGGATAGAACTGTATTAATGGACGCTATTTGAAGTGACTTTTTACAGAACTCTATTTTTGTTTCCTTGAGTGGTTTTTGTAACTTTTCATTTTTAAGACTCTGTACATGTTAATTGTTATTTCAAAATGTTATCGTCCCACAGTCCCGGAGTACTGTTCTTAACTAAGGGGGAATGTGGCACCCCTAGGGGTATTTGCCACAAAAATAGTTACTGACACTAAATACAAGTACTAAGATAGCAAAACTGCACTACCACCTCCGGCCAGAAGGGGGAGCTCCAGAGACTCCCCTTGATCCATTCTGGTCTGAGAGAAAAACTGGCAGTTGGGCTAAGGAGCTGAAAGTGAGAGGTCATACAGCTGAATTTCTAACAGCCCTATGACGGTTTCCAGGCCCAAATCACCGGCCTGAGGAGAAGAGGGACAGAGAAAAAGGACATTGTGAGAACCGGGTAGCATTAACCACTACCCAGAACAGGCGCAAAGACGGATACCGGATCCGTGGCTGTATTCATTATATATAATACAGCAACCGGAAAACGTGAGGTGATATCAGCTTCACTAGGGCCGGACGCAGCAACAGACACAGAGTTCAGCGGTACTCCCGGAGGGGGTAAGCCGATAAAAGGACTCGGGTTGCCCGTCGAACCAGGACCCGGAGGGGACAGATTGGGCCGGCAGCCAGTTCACATACAGCAGCAGGGCCACATAGAAACTGCGTACAATAACAGGCGAAGACCCCGGCAGGGTCAAAGTAACTCAGAGTTCCCATACAGACTCCGGTGACAGGACTGGTTGTAAATCCCTTCATGTTGAAGTAAACTGGTTAAACGTTTCAGTGCCTCAGTCTTTCATTTGGACAATAGCCATCTATCCAGGATCGGGATCATCACCGCTGGGAGAACCTGCTGCTGATCAAGTAAGTGCCTGTTCCCTCACGATACCCCTTACACTGTGCATTGCCTGAGACCACAGCACCGGGTCAAGCCACCCGTGACATCCCCCTCAAGAGACAGACCCCATTGGTCCGGTGCTGGGTACCCCGGTCTCCTGGGCGTCACAATAGCAATGCTACTGTGATGACCAGGACCCTGGGGCGCCACATGTACATGTATATATACCCTGATGTCTACATACAAATATGAGAGAGAGCTGGCAGCATTTACAGAAACCGAGTTAGCTCTGCTGAATGTAGCTCCACCCACCAGCACTTAAAGACCCGCCCACCCACTCCCCCACCTGTCTGGTTCCACAGCCCAGAAGTGAGGGAGAATCTGAGGTGACATCACAGGAAGCAGGAGATTCTCAGCCAGAGATCATGTGACCAGAAGCAGCTCAGGTTACAGCAGGATACACAAAGCAAATTAGCTATGGCATTTAATTCACATGTAAAGTAGTGGCCACAGAGGCGTAGCTAGAGCTTTTGCCGCCCGGGGCTGTTCCCGAGTTTGGCGCCCCCCCCCCCCCCCGGCTCAATACACACAAAGGTTACCAAAAATGGTTTTCCTGTTTTGTAGAACTTAAACTGGGCCTAATGGTGTCACCCCCACATGCCACACCTGTGACTTAATACCACCACACCATGACCAGGCCACATAGTGACCGAATAATACTACATACAAGGGACAAATACCACAACACCATTTCCAGACCACATATTACCACCACATAGTGACTGAATACTACAATACTGATCAGTAATAAAAAAAAACCCACAATACTATCACCATAAGTGCCAGTATTCACAGGAGATCTGTACTTAGTATGCAGTGTCTGTGTAGAGGTAATACAGAGATCACTGGTGACATTATACACAGGACCTCTATATAGTATACAGTGTATAGTGTCAGTGTATAGGTAACACTGACTCACCAGTGACGTCTCTAGGTGAAGTCCTTCATCTTTCATCCAGCACAGACCGCCATCATTCCTTCCAGCCAGGACTCGTTTCTGCAGGAAATAACACAGTTATCTTGAGCTCCGCTTGCAGAACACATTACTTAATTTTTCACAACTTCTACGTTACATCACATGAAGAAAAAAAGGTGATATAGTGTCACTCTGCACAGTAACAGGACCGCCCCCCCATTTAAAACAGTATACTCAAAAAATAAAATAAATACATCACTGCAGTAATAATATCCCTTAATTATCCCCTATGGTAACACTATTCCCCACCCTGGCCCCGTTTATCTCATTCCTGGCTCCAGCCATATGTTCTCGCATCCTGCCCTCATGAGTATCCATTCTACCCCATATGATCTCCCCATCCTGCCCCACCAGCCTCCATCGTATCCATCCTGCCCCATGATCCAATCCTGCCCCGTGTCTCCAATCATGCCTCGTGTCTACATTCTGCCCATGCCTCAAGTCCTGCCCCCAGTGTGTCCAGCATATTACCCCCATGTTGTCCAGCAATCTGCCCCAGTGTGTCCAGCATATTACCCCCATGTTGTCCAGCAATCTGCCCCAGTGTGTCCAGCATATTACCCCCAGTGTGTCCAGCAATCTGCCCCAGTATGTCCAGCACTGCCCCCAGTGTGTCCAGCAATCTGCCCCAGTGTCCAGCCTTTCCCCAGTGTGTCCAGCAGTCTGCCCCAGTGTGTCCAGCATATTACCCCCAGTGTCCAGCATTGCCCCAGTATGTCCAGCATATTACCCCCAGTGTGTCCAGCAATCTGCCCCAGTGTCCAGCATTGCCCCAGTGTGTCCAGAAGTCTGCCCCAGGGTCTCCAGCATTGCCTCAATGTGTCCAGAAATCTGCCCCAGGGTCTCCAGTATTGCCCCAGTGTGTCCAGCAATCTGCCCCATGGTCTCCTGTATTGTCCCAGTGTGTCCAGCATTCTGCCCCATGGTCTCCAGTATTGCCCCGGTGTGTCCAGCAATCTGCCCCATGGTCTCCTGTATTGCCCCAGTATGTCCAGAAGTCTGCCCCAGGGTCTCCAGCATTGCCTCAATGTGTCCTGAAATCTGCCCCATGGTCTCCAGTATTCAGTGTATCCAGCAATCTGCCCCATAGTCTCCTGTATTGCCCCAGTGTGTCCAGCATTCTGCCCCATGGTCTCCAGTATTGCCCCAGTGTGTCCAGCATTCTGCCCCATGGTCTCCAGTATTGCCCCAGTGTGTCCAGCAATCTGCCCCATGGTCTCCAGTATTGCCCCAGTATGTCCAGAAGTCTGCCCCAGGGTCTCCAGCATTTCCTCAATGTGTCCTGAAATCTGCCCCATGGTCTCCAGTATTCAGTGTGTCCAGCATTCTGCCCCATGGTCTGCAGTATTGCCCCAGTGTGTCCAGCATTCTGCTCCATGGTCTCCAGTATTGCCCCAGTGTGTCCAGCAATCTGTCCCATGGTCTCCAGTATTGCCCCAGTATGTCCAGAAGTCTGCCCCAGGGTCTCCAGCATTGCCTCAATGTGTCCTGAAATCTGCCCCATGGTCTCCAGTATTCAGTGTGTCCAGCATTCTGCCCCATGGTCTCCAGTATTGCCCCAGTGTGTCCAGCATTCTGCCCCATGGTCTCCAGTATTGCCCCAGTGTGTCCAGCATTCTGCCCCATGGTCTCCAGTATTGCCCCAGTGTGTCCAGCAATCTGCCCCATGGTCTCCAGTATTGCCCCAGTGTGTCCAGCAATCTGCCCCATGGTCTCCAGTATTGCCCCAGTGTGTCCAGCAATCTGCCCCATGGTCTCCTGTATTGCCCCAGTGTGTCCAGCATTCTGCCCCATGGTCTCCAGTATTGCCCCGGTGTGTCCAGCAATCTGCCCCATGGTCTCCTGTATTGCCCCAGTGTGTCCAGCATTCTGCCCCATGGTCTCCAGTATTGCCCCGGTGTGTCCAGCAATCTGCCCCATGGTCTCCTGTATTGCCCCAGTATGTCCAGAAGTCTGCCCCAGTGTCCAGCATTGCCCCAGTGTGTCCAGAAATCTGCCCCAGGGTCTCCAGTATTGCCCCAGTGTGTCCAGCAATCTGCCCCATGGTCTCCTGTATTGCCCCAGTGTGTCCAGCATTCTGCCCCATGGTCTCCAGTATTGCCCCAGTGTGTCCAGCAATCTGCCCCATGGTCTCCTGTATTGCCCCAGTATGTCCAGAAGTCTGCCCCAGGGTCTCCAGCATTGCCTCAATGTGTCCTGAAATCTGCCCCATGGTCTCCAGTATTCAGTGTGTCCAGCAATCTGCCCCATGGTCTCCAGTATTGCCCCAGTGTGTCCAGCATTCTGCCCCATGGTCTCCTGTATTGCCCCAGTGTGTCCAGCATTCTGCCCCATGGTCTCCTGTATTGCCCCAGTGTGTCCAGCATTCTGCCCCATGGTCTCCAGTATTGCCCCAGTGTGTCCAGCATTCTGCCCCATGGTCTCCAGTATTGCCCCAGTGTGTCCAGCAATCTGCCCCATGGTCTCCAGTATTGCCCCAGTGTGTCCAGCATTCTGCCCCATGGTCTCCTGTATTGCCCCAGTGTGTCCAGCATTCTGCCCCATGGTCTCCAGTATTGCCCCAGTGTGTCCAGCATTCTGCCCCAGGGTCTCCAGTATTGCCCCAGTGTGTCCAGCATTCTGCCCCATGGTCTCCAGTATTGCCCCAGTGTGTCCAGCAATCTGCCCCATGCTCTCCAGTATTGCCCCAGTGTGTCCAGCATTCTGCCCCATGGTCTCCAGTATTGCACCAGTGTGTCCAGCAATCTGCCCCATGGTCTCCAGTATTGCCCCAGTGTGTCCAGCATTCTGCCCCAGGGTCTCCAGTATTGCCCCAGTGTGTCCAGCATTCTGCCCCATGGTCTCCAGTATTGTCCCAGTGTGTCCAGCAATCTGCCCCATGCTCTCCAGTATTGCCCCAGTGTGTCCAGCATTCTGCCCCATGGTCTCCAGTATTGCACCAGTGTGTCCAGCAATCTGCCCCATGGTCTCCAGTATTGCCCCAGTGTGTCCAGCATTCTGCCCCAGGGTCTCCAGTATTGCCCCAGTGTGTCCAGCATTCTGCCCCATGGTCTCCAGTATTGCCCCAGTGTGTCCAGCAATCTGCCCCATGCTCTCCAGTATTGCCCCAGTGTGTCCAGCATTCTGCCCCATGGTCTCCAGTATTGCCCCAGTGTGTCCAGCATTGCCCCCAGACAGTCAGACATAAAGAAAAAAAAAAGTAAAATCCTCACCTCTCCCGTTCCTAGCGCACGTCCGGTGCAGTCAGCGTCTCTCCGGCTCTGCGACGCTCAGGACAGAGAGGCAGAGCGGCGCGCACAGTAGTGACGTCATCGCGCCCTCTGCTCTGAGACGTCGCAGAGTCAGAGGACGCTGAAGCTGCAGGAACCAGGAGAGGTGAGTATTAGAGCGGAGAGCGGGGGGTGGGGGTGGGGGGAGCTGGTCGTGGCGGCGGACGGCGCCGCCCAAAGATTTAAAGGGGCGTCTTTTTTTTTTTTTTCTTCTTCTCCTGCAGCGCCGGCCGCCCCCCGCATTGTGCCGCCCGGGGCGGACCGCCCCCCCCGCACCCCCCTTCCTACGCCACTGAGTGGCCAGCCCCTTTAGGTTTACTCTCTATAATTATAATACATGACTAATCTTACTGATAGGGAATTTAGATTGTGAGCCCCATCGGGGACAGTGATGATAATGAGTGCAAACTGTAAAGTGATGCTGAATATGATGGCGCTATATAAGCAAAGCACGACGCCCATGAGTCCTGTACGTGATTTTCATGTATCATTACAGTGTATGGGGCTGTGCACTAATCCGTGTTTTTTGTGGTCTGTGTGTCTCAAAAAAAAATATGCAAACATGTCCATTATCAATCTGAGTTATTGATCAAATCTATATATATAATTGTCTAAGGGTCAATTCTGTCTGTCTGTCCTTCTGTCACGGTTATTCATTCGCTAATTGGTCTCGGCAGCTGCCTGTCATGGCTGCCGCAACCAATCAGCGGCGGCCACAGTCCGATTAGTCCCTCCCCTACTTCCCTGCACTCACTGCCCGGCGCCCGCTCCGTAATCCCCTCCACTCACCGTTCACACAGGGTTAATGGCCCGCGGTGTAACGCACTCCGTTACCGCTGCTATTAACCCTGTGTGTCCCCAACTATTTACTATTGATGCTGCCTATGCAGCATCAATAGTAAAAATATGTCATGTTAAAAATAATAAAAAAACAAAAAACCTGCTGCCGCTCCATTGCAAGCGGTAGCTTCCGGTCTCGTCCCAGGGCTGGTGTGCGACAAGGTCCTGCCGTGACGTCACGGTCATGTGGCCGTGACGTCATCACAGGTCCTGCTCATACCAGCCCTGGGACCGGAAGCTGCCGCTTGCAATGGAGCGGTCGCGGGAGCGTGGCTGGGCAATATACTACGTGGGCTGTGCAATATACTACGTGACTGGGCAATATACTACGTGACTGGGCAATATACTACGTGGGCTGTGCAATATACTACAAGGCTGGGCAATATACTACGTGACTGGGCAATATACTACGTGGTTGGGCAATATACTACGTGGCTGGGCAATATACTACGTGGGCTGTGCAATATACTACGTGACTGGGCAATATACTACGTGACTGGGCAATATACTACGTGGGCTGTGCAATATACTACGAGGCTGGGCAATATACTACGTGACTGGGCAATATACTACGTGGCTGGGCAATATACTACGTGGGCTGTGCAATATACTACGTGACTGGGCAATATACTACGTGACTGGGCAATATACTACGTGGGCTGTGCAATATACTACAAGGCTGGGCAATATACTACGTGACTGGGCAATATACTACGTGGCTGGGCAATATACTACGTGGCTGGGCAATATACTACGTGGCTCTGCTATATACTACGTGGCTGGGCAATATACTACGTGACTGGGCAATATACTACGTGACTGGGCAATATACTACGTGACTGGGCAATATACTATGTGGCTGGGCAATATACTACGTCGCTGGGCAATATACTACGTGGCTAGGCAATATACTACGTGGCTGGGCAATATACTACGTGACTGGGCAATATACTACGTGGCTGGGCAATATACTATGTGGCTGGGCAATATACTACGTGGCTGGGCAATATACTACGTGGACATGCATATTCTAGAATACCCGATGCGTTAGAATTGGGCCACCATCTAGTTATTTATATACGTCTATGGGTTTATGGGGCAACACATGGATGACCATGTGCTGTCTGTGAGTAACATTAAATGTATAGGAGAAACGGTGTCATTTATTTATGGTAAAGGTTGGCACACTGATGACATTTGGGTACAAAACACGGCGTCTGAATGAGGCCATATCCTGACTGAGACCGCTTTCACAGGGCAGCATTCTGGTCAGTGTTTTGCTTTAGTTTTTCTATCTAAAGCTAGGAGTGCATCCTAAGCATCTTTCCATTCTCTCTCTTTATGTTGCAATTTGGGCCTTAGGAGGAAGCATCATACTGACCAGAATGCTGGGGGGAGAACACGGCTTTTCATGTTGTCCTCACAAAAGAAAAGGATCTACGTGTCATTCAAGTAGCGAACCATAGATGGCGATATTGTACAGTGTAAAGTTTCACATGCAGGAGCTTCTTGGTCACAGTGATTGTTTTCTGTTTTTCATGTCATTGTAAGCAAACCACTTTTGTATAAGCTTTCAGATCCTAATCTAGGTCTCACAGTAAATCTCAATCTCAATTTTCCTGTAATTGTGGACTCACTTTGCAATACAAAGTAATGGTAATGTGCACAGATTGTTACAGGACAGACTGTTCCGCATATTTTGTTGTACTATGTATCAATGTTCAATCTTGTGCTCCGCTGTCTACCTACTGTATAGCATATGAATATTATACACTGCTCAAAAAAATAAAGGGAATACTAAAATCCCACATCCTAGATATCACTGAATGAAATATTCCAGTTGTAAATCTTTATTAATTACATAGTGGAATGTGTTGAGAACAATAAAACCTAAAAATGATCAACGTAAATCACAACTAATATCCCACAGGGGTCTGGAGATGGAATGATGCTCAAAATCAAAGTGGAAAATGAAGTTACAGGCTGATCCAACTTCAGTGGAAATGCCTCAAGACAAGGAAATGATGCTCAGTAGTGTGTGTGGCCTTCAGGGGTCCCCAACCTGTAGCTCGGGAGCCACATGTGGCTCGCGGTCCCATGAATTGTGGCTCACGGCTGTCTGTCAGCTTGGTGCATTAGCTCCAGTTCTAGCAAACAGGTATGAAGAGCATATCTGAAAATGGTGAATTTTGTGAGCAGCCCTGCACAAAAGAGCAGATTTGGATGCACATATACTGGTGTTAGGGGTTTTGAGATGAATTAAGTATAGTACGCTGGAGACAAGATGACACCACCTGTCAGAGGAGGTTATTGAAGCTGGATGTGACATTGACTTGGGAGTGCCTGATAGGAGAATACTGAATTGGGGGTATTGTAAGAACCCCTGGATCTTTTTATACTGCTTTGGAGTGATTGATTTTTGTGGAAAAGCTTTGGTTACCTTTATGCCTATAATGGGGGCTTTGGTTGCCACTATTGTGAGGGGGGCGGAAGCTGAATATGGCTCGCGACCCTCTCTCAGAGCTGAATGTGGCTGAATGTGGCTCTCAAGGTCAGAAACGTTGGGGACCTCTGCTGTATGACCTCCCTACAATGCATGGGCATGCTCCTGATGAGGTGGTGGATGGTCTCCTGAGGGATTTCCTTCCAGACCTGGATTAAAACATCCACCAACTCCTGGACAGTCTGTGGTGCAATGTGACGTTGGTGGATGGTGCGATACATGATGCCCCAGATGTGTTCAATCGGATTCAGGTCTGGGGAACGGGTGGGCCAGTCCATAGCTTCAATGCCTTCATCTTGCAGGAACTGCTGACACACTCCAGCCACATGAGGTCTGGCATCGTTCTGCATTAGGAGGAACCCAGGGCCAACCACACCAGCATATGGTCTCACAAGGGGTCTGAAGATCTCATCTCGGTACCTAATGGCAGTCAGGCTACCTCTAGCAATCACATGGAGGGCTGTGCAGCCCTCCAAAGAAATGCCACCCCACACCATTACTGACCCACTGCCAAACCGGTCATGCTGAAGTATGTTGCAGGCAGCAGATCGCTCTCCAAGGTGTGTATCCAGACTCTGTCACGTCTGTCACATGTGCTCAGTGTGAATCTGCTTTCATCTGTGAAGAGCACAGGGTGTTGGGCTGTGAGCACAGCCCCCATCTGTGGACATCGGGCACTCAGACCATCCTCATGGAGTCGGTTTCTAACTGTTTGTGCAGACACATGCACATTTATGGCCTGCTGGAGGTCATTTTGCAGGGCTCTGGCAGTGCTCCTCCTGTTGCTCCTTGCCCAAAAGCTGAGGTAGCGGTCCTGCTCCTAGGTTGTTGCCCTCCTATGGCCCCCTCCATGCCTCCTGGTGTACTGGCCTGTCTCCTGGCAGCGCCTCCAGCCTCTGGACACTATGCTGACAGACAGCAAACCTTCTTGCAACAGCTCGCATTGATGTGCCATCCTGGATGAGCTACACTACCTGAGCCACTTGTGTGGGTTGTAGAGTCCGTCTCATGCTACCACGAGTGTGAAAGCACAACCAACATTCAAAAGTGACCAAAACATCAGCCAGAAAGCATTTGTACTGACACATGGTCTGTGGTCCCCACCTGCAGAACCACTCCTTTATTGAGTATGTCTTGATAATTGCTCATAATTTCCATCTGTTGTCTATTCCATTTGCACAACAGCATGTGAAATTGATTGTCAAACAGTGTTGCTTCCTAAGTGGACAGTTTGATTTCACAGAAGTTTGATTTACTTGGAGTTATATTCTGTTGTTTAAGTGTTTCCTTACTTTTTTTGAACAGTGTATATACTGCTCTGGCAAAAATTAAGAGGCCACTGCAAAATGTTCAGTTTGTCTGATTTTTCTTTTTATAGGTATATTTTTGAGTAAAATGTAACTTGTTCTTTTATTCTATAAACTTTTGACAACACGTCTCCGAATTTCCAAGCAATAAATTTTGTATTTTTTTTCTGACAAAGAAAAATGATCAAAATTAAAAAAAACAAACAGTGCTTTCAGACCTCAAATAATGCAAAGAAAACAAGTTCATAATCATTTAGAAACAACAATACTAACGTGTTAACTCTGGAAAAGTATAGAAATCAATATTTTGTGGAATAACCATGATTTTTAATCACAGCTTTCATGTGTCTTGACATGCTTTCCACCAGTCTTTCACACTGCTTCTGGCACAAAAATTTAAGCAGTTCTTCTTTGTTTGATGGATTGTGACTATCCATCATCCTCTTGATTACATTCAAGAGGTTTTCAATGGGGTTCAGGTCTGGAGATTGGGCTGCCCATGACAGGATTTTGATGTTGTGGTGAAATAAATTACACATTTTTTTCCCAGCAAAGCATAATGCTTTATCGTAATTTTTGCGCCCTCAGATACCGAAAAATGTCCATGATGTGTTACCAGATGGAGAAATAGCTAAGCTAATATTATGGTCATATACTTTAGGTATATTTCTTTGATATACAGTACAGACCAAAAGTTTGGACACACCTTCTCATTTAAAGATTTTTCTGTATTTTCATGACTATGAAAATTGTACATTCACACTGAAGGCATCAAAACTATGAATTAACACATGTGGAATTATATACTTAACAAAAAAGTGTGAAACAACTGAAATTATGTCTTATATTCTAGGTTCTTCAAAGTAGCCACCTTTTACTTTGATAACTGCTTTGCACACTCTTAGCATTCTCTTGATGAGCTTCAAGAGAAGCTAAGTATATGTTAAGTATATAATTCCACATGTGTTAATTCATAGTCATGAAAATACAGAAAAATCTTTAAAGGTGTGTCCAAACTTTTGGTCTGTACTGTATATGACATATACGCATAATATTTAACTTGCTACATTGCTTTCCACACTTGTCAGGTTATGTAATCACAATATGCCGACAAAGAAGTACCAAAAATGTCTATTAATTTAATTTTAATGTATTTATTTAGATTTTTTACATTTATTTTCTAACTGTGAAATAATTAGAGTTATTTGAGATTCAGCAAATTAGTTGTTGTTCTTTCCATAACGATCTTGAAAAATAACATTTTATATTATCCTTTAAATATCAGTTCCATACTGTTTTCATGAGCTCTGCTTGCTGTCATTCAAGAAGAATTTTCATTTTCTACTCGGTTCTGACCACGGGGGATACAGTTAGGGCCAGAAATATTTGGACAGTGACACAAGTTTTGTTATTTTAGCTGTTTACAAAAACATGTTCAGAAATACAATTATATATATAATATGGGCTGAAAGTGCACACTCCCAGCTGCAATATGATAGTTTCCACATCCAAATCGGAGAAAGGGTTTAGGAATCATAGCTCTGTAATGCATAGCGTCCTCTTTTTCAAGGGACCAAAAGTAATTGGACAATGGACTCTAAGGGCTGCAATTAACTCTGAAGGCATCTCCCTCGTTAACCTGTAATCAATGAAGTAGTTAAAAGGTCAGGGGTGGATTCCAGGTGTGTGGTTTTGCATTTAGAAGCTGTTGCTGTGAGCAGACAACATGCGGTCAAAGGAACTCTCAATTGAGGTGAAGCAGAACATCCTGAGGCTGAAAAAAAAGAAAAAATCCATCAGAGAGATAGCAGACATGCTTGGAGTAGCAAAATCAACAGTTGGGTACATTCTGAGAAAAAAGGAATTGACTGGTGAGCTTGGGAACTCAAAAAGGCCTGGGCGTCCACGGATGACAACAGTGGTGGATGATCGCCGCATACTTAATTTGGTGAAGAAGAACCCGTTCACAACATCAACTGAAGTCCAGAACACTCTCAGTGAAGTAGGTGTATCTGTCTCTAAGTCAACAGTAAAGAGAAGACTCCATGACAGTAAATACAAAGGGTTCACATCTAGATGCAAACCATTCATCAATACCAAAAATAGACAGGCCAGAGTTAAATTTGCAGAAAAACACCTCAAGAAGCCAGCTCAGTTCTGGAAAAGTATTCTATGGACAGATGAGACAAAGATCAACCTGTACCAGAATGATGGGAAGAGAAAAGTTTGGAGAAGAAAGGGAACGGCACATGATCCAAGGCACACCACATCCTCTGTAAAACATGGTGGAGGCAACGTGATGGCATGGGCATGCATGGCTTTCAATGGCACTGGGTCACTTGTGTTTATTGATGACATAAGAGCAGACAAGAGTAGCCGGATGAATTCTGAAGTGTACCGGGATATACTTTCAGCCCAGATTCAGCCAAATGCTGCAAAGTTGATTGGACGGCGCTTCATAGTACAGATGGACAATGACCCCAAGCATACAGCCAAAGCTACCCAGGAGTTCATGAGTGCCAAAAAGTGGAACATTCTGCAATGGCCAAGTCAATCTCCAGATCTAAACCCAATTGAGCATGCATTTCACTTGCTCAAATCCAGACTTAAGACGGAAAGACCCACAAACAAGCAAGACCTGAAGGCTGCGGCTGTAAAGGCCTGGCAAAGCATTAAGAAGGAGGAAACCCAGCGTTTGGTGATGTCCATGGGTTCCAGACTTAAGGCAGTGATTGCCTCCAAAGGATTTGCAACAAAATATTGAAAATAAAAATATTTTGTTTGGGTTATGTTTATTTGTCCAATTACTTTTGACCTCCTAAAATGTGGAGTGTTTGTAAAGAAATGTGTACAATTCCTACATTTTCTATCAGATATTTTTGTTCAACCCTTCAAATTAAACGTTACAATCTGCACTTGAATTCTGTTGTAGAGGTTTCATTTCAAATCCAATGTGGTGGCATGCAGAGCCCAACTCGCGAAAATTGTGTCACTGTCCAAATATTTCTGGCCCTAACTGTATATGTACTCTGACTGTCCTATAACCATGGAAACAGGAACACATGGGCTACTTGCACAGTGAACAAGTCTGTATGATCATGTTCACACACCACCAAGAAACCTGAAGACACAAAAGAGAATAGTAAAACCAAAAACACTCAGTTTGAAAAAATGTTGCAGTAATCCGCAAGTGCTAGTAAAAGATGTAAAAAACAGGGTATTTGGTTGATACGTTTTTTGCAAAAAATGTATACTAAGCTGCTCTACCAATCTTCACGGTATACCCTTATCAGAGCAGTCCTAACTAATGTATGCAATCCCTATCTGATGTATTTAAAAACCTGATCATCTGTATATAACCTGTGTGAACAGGGTTCAGAGAGTCCTATAACCATGTGCGTCCATCACACGACCAGAACATAACAGGTGAAGGTACAGCAGGGACAGAGAACATGATACAGAGCAACACCAACCTTACAAATGATTCCCTATAAAATAGATACGGTAAGTGGACAGGACAGGTGGAGATTCATCCAGTACATGCACGTCAGCAGTGCCAAGTGTAGACTGACAGCTGTATGGACGCAGAATTATTAGTGCAGACTTTTCTAATATTTTGTGTATTTTACTATGATTTCTGCATGTGTCCTGGAGGCATTACATACATACATTATTATTATTATTATTATTTATTATTACATACATACATACATAATGGCTGCATGTGACACGTCAGAGGCACGTGTTCTTCTAGTTTTATCCACAAGAAATAGTTGTGTATCATGAAATGCTCTGACATTAATTCTTGTCTTTTGATCTGCATGATTTATATCTCAAAGGTGTCAAATTATAGATAACCTCCTTAGCTGACATGACAAGTGCATTAACTGAAGCCATTTAATGAAGAATATCTCCAAGAGAGAATGAAATGGGAGGCATGCTGAAGGCAGGTGCTGCTTATCAGAGCCTAAAGGAAATATCTTTTCCTGTGGATCAAGGGTCAATATCTGTAGAAAAGAAATCATTTCTGTTCAATCCATCAGTTGGCTTTTCTCCATGTTATTCATGTCAGTTGAGATATGCTTCAGAAATATATATTTAATATTGTAATGCTGCGGTAGCACCCACAAAGTTCAAACACAAAAGTCTCTTTAATGTGTTGCTTCACACATAAAGGTGCATAGCATTTTACATTACACGTCATCAAAGTTCAATACACACAGTTGCATCTCGTCTCAGTGCCCGTTTCATAGCACTACACATCATATGGCTTTTAGATTGCAGTCCCTAAACACGCCGGACCTCTCCTTGTCCAGTATCCATGGGGCGTCCGCACGCCATATTACAGTCTCCAAACACAGCTTCACATGTTGCAGACTCTACACACGCCAGTCCTCCTCTGACTAGTTCCCGTGGGTGTCCTGCAATGCTGTATCACAGACTCTTTACTCACACAGCCATACACAGCCCAGGTTATCCTCTGGATAGCAGCCAGGCACCATATCCACCTGTTTGCAAGTGTTACACATGCCAGTCCTCTTTAGGGCACAGGGTATCCACTTCCAGTACACCTCCAGGCACAGGACTGTCCACATCCGACTCTTTCGGGCACAGGACATCCACCTCTGGCATCTCCACGCACAGGACTGTCCACATCCGACTCTTTCAGGCACAGGACATCCACCTCCGACTGACACTGATGTTGCACCTGACACCTGGCACAACCATACCCCTTACTGCAGGGTTTTTAACAAACAAACCTGTGGCTTTCAGCCACATGGAAAACCCGGACCGGAAATCCGTGACTGTCATGCACACCTTTGGACTTCATCTGTCTCCATGCACAATCTGGGGAGAACACACAGCGACCCCTACCTGTGACACGAGTCACTGCCTCGCACTGTACGTTTAACCTCTTCACGACATATGCTGTACATGTACAGCGCATGTGATATCTCTCCCTTTGATGTAGGCTCCGGCGCTGAGCAAGTGCCCCTAACAGCAAGGGGTGAAATCGCGATCCACCCGCGGCTGTTAACCTGTTAAATGCCATTGTCAATCTCTGACAGCGGCATTTAATGTGATTGCAATGGAAGCACGTCACTAATCTCGCCCATTTTTGCCCGTGTCATGTGACCGTGGGTTGCCGATGGTTTAGCATAATAAACCGTGGTCTGCAGGAGACCCCTGTGGTTGTCATTGCTGGATTGCTATGTGCGCCGCCCAGCGGTTGGCACTCATACCAAGTGAGCATTTCTGCCACACACAGGCGATCTGATCATCGCCTGTGTGTAGCAGAGGCGATCGGATTATCGCAGCTTCCAGTCTTCCATGGAGACTATTGAAGTAAGTGAAAAGTAAAAAAAAAGTTTTAAAAAATATTTAAAAAATAAAAAAATGTAAAAGTTCAAATTACTGTTTATTGGTCATCGCAACATTGCATTAAATTGCAATAACGGGCGATGAAAATATCGTATCTACACCAAAATGGTATCATTAAATCCATCAGCTCGGCACGCAAAAAATTAGCCCTCACCCAACCCGAGATCACAAAAGTGAAGACGCTATGGGTCTCGAAAAATGATGGTTTTTTTTTAAACCTTTGGATTTTTTTTCACCACTTTAATAAAAAATAACCTACACATGTTTGTTATCTACAAACTCGTAATAACCTAGGGAATCATATTAGCAGGTCAGTTTTAGCATTTGACGAACATGGTAAAAAGCCCTGCAAAAAGCAGTTGTGAAATTGCACTTTTTTTGCAATTTCACTGAACTTGGAATTTTTACCCCCATTTTCCAGTACATGATATGGTAAAACCAATGGTATTGTTCAAAAATACAACTCTTCTCGCAAAAAACAGGCCCTCACATGGCCATATTGACAGAAAAAAAAAAAGTTATGACTCTGGGAAGCAAAAAACAGAAACGCAAAACGCTGCAGCGTGAAAGGGTTATAAAAAATGCATTTTTTAAAAGCAAATGTTTCATCCAGTGTTCAGTGTGTAAAAAAGGACTAAACTTTCTACTGTGCTGTACAATTACTATTATGTTAGTAAATGCATTCATTGAATTTTTGCTGCATTAGAAATCACCAACTTCACTATAAAAACACCAAATATGTACTATGGCAGGGCACTTTAAAATCTGTCACCAGGTTTTTTCCACCTAATCTGAGAGCATCATAATGTAGAGACAGAGACCCTGATTCCAGTGATGTGTCACTTACTGGGTGGCTAATTTTGATAAAATCAAAGTTTTATTTGACTGCATCACAGATTGGCAGCTTTCCGTGTACACTGTGTATACCAAGAAAGCTGCCAGTCAGTGGTTTGGGCAGAGTTTTAACCCCTTCACGCCGCAGCCCTTTTTCGTTTTTGCGTTTCTGTTTTTTGCTCCCCTTTTTCCCAGAGCCATAACTTTTTTATTGTTCCATCAATATGGCCATGTGAAGGCTTGATTTTTGCGGGACGAGTTGTACTTTTGAACAACATCATTGGTTTTACCATTTTGTTTACTCGAAAATGGGACAAAAATTCCAAGTGCGGTGAAATTGCAAAAAAAAGTGCAATTTTACAACTGTTTTTTTGCGGGGATTTTTACCATGTTCACCAAATGCTAAAACTAACCTGTCATTATGACTCTACAGGTAATTACAAGTTCGTAGATACCAAAGATGTATAAGTTCTTTTTATTTAAGTGGTGAAAAAAAATCCAAAGTTTGTGAAAAAAAATTCCACAACTGTTTTTTCGATTTTTTTTTTTTTAATCATGTTCACCAAATGCTAAAACTGACCCGCCATTATGATTCTCCAGGTCATTACGAGTTTGTTTTAAAAAAAAGAAAAAAGTGTATTCCAAGTCCCGTAGCATCACCATTTTTCGTGATCTCAGGTTGGGTGAGGGCTTATTTTTTGCGCACCAAGCTCATGTTTTTAATGATACCATTTTGGCGCAGATAAGATCTTTTGATTACCCATTATTGCATTTTAATGCAATGTTGCGGCGACCAAAAAAACATATTTCTGACGTTTTGTCTTTTTTTTGCTTCGCCATTTACCAGATCAATTCTTTTTTTAGTTTGATAGATCAGGTGATTCTGAATGTGGTGTTTCCAAATATGTGTTTTTTTTTATTGTTTTATTTGAATGGGGCGAAGGGGGGTGATTTAAACTTTTATATTTTTTTAATTTTTTTGTTTTTTAAAACTTTTTTTTACTTTTCACCCGCTTCAATAGTCTCCATGGGAGACCAGAAACTGTGAAAACCCGATCGTCTCAGCTGCACACAGGCGATGATCAGATCCCCTGTATGTAGCAGAAATGCTCACTTACTATGACACTGACCACCGGGCGACGCTCATAGCAATCTGGCTATGACAATCATAGAGGTCTGCTGGAGACCTCTGGTTGTCATGCCGACCCATCGGTGACCCGCAATCATGTGACCGGGTCACTGATGGGTGGGATTAGTGATGCACTTCCAGTGCGACCACATTAAATGCGGCTATCAGAGATTGACAGTGGCATTTAACGTGTTATCAACTGCGAGTGGATCGAGTTTCCACCCACAGCTGTTAGGGACACATGTCAGCTGTTCAAAACAGCTAACATGTGCCGGGAAAGATGAGGGCTCAGCGCTGGAGCCCAAATCAAAGGGAGGAACACGACATGTGCCGTACATGTACGGCGCATGTCATGAAGAAGTTAAAGAGCTCAGCATTTAGATAACTTGTAGATCTGCAGCAGATAAAACAGCGATTTATCAATATGATGATATGCATCCCAGTAAGTGACACAGTGAAATCAGGCTCTCTGGCCATACATTAGGTTGCTTTCAGATGGATTAGCAAATTAGCAAAAACCTGGTGACAGATTGCCTTTAAATTAATTCTTTAAAGTTAGACATATATTTCAACTAAATATTGAACAAAAATGCAGAAATTGTGTAAATTATCTATCGTGTCAGCTGTCCTAGATATAAATGAACATTGAAAAATATATTATTACAGCTTGGACATCTGAGAAAATAAAGAACCTCATCCACAACTACCAGAAAAGACTTCAAGCTGTTGTAGAGGGAGCAATACACGGTATTAAGAAATGGGGTATGTGAACTTTTGATCAGGGTCATTTGGATGTTTTGGGTTGGCATTATGATTTAAACACAGTAGTTTGACAACAAATGGCTTCCCATAACCACTTTACCAAAAGTTTTTGTGTTATCATTCATATTCTCTGAAAAAAGGCCAAGAAAGCAAAAATTCTGCTGGAGTATGTAAACTTTTGAGCACAACTGTACCAGCCCCAGCTACAAGAGAAATAAAAAGAATCCCCTCGCCCTTCCACTTGCACCAGTGACCTCCAGTCACTTTCCCCCGCTGTCACCACTCACCTAACAAAAATATTCAACCTCTCTCTCTCTTCCGGTATTTTTCCCTCCTCATTTAAGCGTGCCATCATACAGTACATCCATTACTTAAAAAGCCATCCCTTGGCCAAAATTGTGCCGCTAACTATAGACCTGTCTCTAATCTTCCCTTCATCTTTAATCTCCTTGAACGCCTGGTCCACTCCCGTCTTATCCGCTATTTCTCAGATAACTCTCTTCTCGACCCTCTACAATCCGATTTCTGCTCTTTACACTCCACTGAAACTGCCCTCACTAAAGTCTCTAATGACCTACTAACAGCTAAATCTAATGGTCACTACTCCATCCTAATTCTCCTGGATCTCTCTGCAGCATTCAACACTGTGGATCATTAGCTCCTCCTCAATATGCTCCGCTCCATCTGCCTCAAGGACACCGTTCTCTCCTGGTTCTCCTCCTATCTCTCTGACCGCTCCTTCACTGTATTTTTTGCCGGTTCCTCCTCTTCTTACCTTCCCCTTACTGTTGGGTTCCTCAAGGATCAGTCCTGGGCCCACTCATCTTCTCTTTGTATACTGCCCCTATTGGACAAACAATCAGATGATTTGGTTTCCAGCACTATACGCCGATGACTCACAATTATACACCTCTACTCCTGATATCAGGCCTGCATTTTTAGAAAACACCAGTGATTGTCTTACCGCTGTCTCTAACATAATGTCCTCCCTCTATCTGAAACTGAACCTGTCAAAAGCTGAACTCCTCGTGTTTCCTCCCTCTACTAACCTACCTATGCCCGACATTGCCATTTCAGTGTGTGGTTCCACCGTTACTCCCCAGCAACATGCCCGCTGCCTTGGGGTCATACTTGATTCTGAGCTTTCATTCAGACCCCACATCCAATCACTGGCATGCTCTTGTTATCAGCACCTCAAAAACATTTCTCAAATTCAACCTTTTCTTACTTTCGACTCTGCAAAAATTATTTTTGTTTCTCTTAGGGTATGTTTCCACGTTCAGGAAACGCTGCGTGCTTGACGCTGCGTAGAGCCGCAGCGTCAAACACGCAGCATCCAGATGTTACAGCATAGTGGAGGGGATTTCATGAAATCCCGTCTCCACTATGCATTAAAAGACGCATGCGGCATACCCGCGGAAACGGACATGCGGCGCGTCTTTTAAGAACGCAGCATGTCCATGCATTGCAGAAACAACGCAAGGACAACGCAGGTGACCTGCCAGTGACCTCAGGTGCAGATTTGGTCAGGATTTTACCTGCATAAAATCCTGACCAAATCCTGATGCAATCCTGATTGTGAACACATACCCTTAGGCTGCCGTCACACTAGCAGTATTTGGTCAGTATTTTACATCAGTATTTGTAAGCTAAAACCAGGAGTGGGTGATAAATGCAGAAGTGGTGCATATGTTTCTATTATACTTTTCCTCTATTTGTTCCACTCCTGGTTTTGGCTTGCAAATACTGATGTAAAATACTGACCAAATACTGCTAGTGTGACGACAGCCTTATCCATTCTCGTCTGGACTATTGTAATTCTCTAACATAGTAACATAGTAACATACACTGTGTGCAGAATTATTAGGCAAGTTGTATTTTAGAGGATTATTTTTATTGTTGATCAACAACTATGTTCTCAATCAACCCAAAAGACTCATAAATGTCAAAGATTAATATTTTTGGAAGTTAGAGCAGGTTTTTTTTTAGATTTGGCTATCTTAGTAGGATATGTGTTTGTGCAGGTAACTATTACTGTGCAGAATTATTAGGCAACTTAATAAAAAACAAATATATTCCCATCTCACTTGTTTATTTTCACCACGTAAACCAATATCGCTGCACAAAATTTAGAAATAAACATTTCTGACAAGCAAAAACAAAACCCCCCAAAATTAGTGACCAATATAGTCACCTTTCTTTATGATGACACTCAAAGCCTTCCATCCATAGATTCTGTCAGTTGCTTGATCTGTTTACGATGAACATTGCGTGCAGCAGCCACCACAGCCTCCCAGACACTGTTCCGAGAGGTGTACTGCTTTCCCTTCCTGTAGATCTCACATTTTATGAGGGACCACAGGTTCTCTATGGGGTTCAGATCAGGTGAACAAGGGGGCCATGTCATTTTTTTTTCTTCGTTGAGACCTTTACTGGCCAGCCACGCTGTGGAGGCATGTGATGGAGCATTGTACTGCATGACAATCATGTTTGTCTTGAACGATACTGACTTCCTGTACCGCTGCTTGAAGAAGTTGTCTTCCAGAAATTGGGAGTAAGTCTGGGAGTTGAGCTTCACTACTTCCTCAACCCGAAAAGGTCCCACAAGTTTATCTTTGATGATACCAGCCCATACCAGTACCCCACCTCCACCTTGCTGGCGTCTGAGTCGGAGTGGAGCTCTCTGCCCTTAACTGATCCAGCGTCTGGCCCATCCATCTGGCCCATCAAGAGTCACTCTAATTTCATCAGTCCATAAAACCTTTGAAAAGTCGGTCTTAAGATATTTCTTGGCACAGTCTTGACGTCTTATCTTATGTTTCTTGTTCAAAGGTGGTCGTTTTTCAGCCTTCCTTACCTTGGCCATGTCCCTGAGTATCACACACCTTGTGCTTTTTGTTACTCCAGTAACGTTGCTGCTCTGAAATATGGCAAAACTGGTGGCAAATGGCATCTTGGCAGCTTCACGCTTGATTTTCCTCAATTCATGGGCAGTTATTTTGCGCCTTTTTTGCCCAACACGCTTCTTGTTACCCTGTTAGCTATTTGCCATGAAACACTTGATTGTTCGGTGATCATGCTTCAAAAGTTTGGCAATTTTAAGACTGCTGCATCCCTCTGCAAGACATCTCACAATTTTGGACTTTTCAGAACCCGTCAAATCTCTCTTCTGACCCATTTTGCCAAAGGAAAGGAAGTTGCCTAATAATTAAGCACACCTTATATAGGGTTTTGATGTCATTAGACAACACCCCTCCTCATTACAGAGATGCGCATCACCTGATTTACTTAATTGGTAGTTGGCTCTCAAGCCTGAACAGCTTGGAGTAGGACAACATGTATAAAAAGTATCATGTGATCAAAATACAACTTGCCTAATAATTCCGCACACAGTATAGTTAGCAAGGCCGAAAAAGACATTTGTCCATCCAGTTCAGCTTATATTCCGTCAGAATAAATCCCCAGATCTACATCCTTCTAAAGAACCTAATAACAGTAAGATACAATATTGTTATGCTAAAGGAAGACATCCAGGCCTCTCTTGAACACCTCGACAGAGTTTGCCATCATCACTTCCTCAGGCAAGCAATTCCAGATTCTCACTGCCCTAACAGTAAAAAATCCTCTTCTATGTTGGTGGAAAAACCTTCTCTCCTCCAGAGGCAGAGAATGCCCCCTTGTGACCGCCACATTCCTTGGTATAAACAGATCCTCGGAGAGATATTTGTATTGTCCCCTTATATACTTATACATGGTTATTAGATCGCTCCTCAATCGTCTTTTTTCTAGATAAATAATCCAAATTTTTCTAATCTCTCTGGATATTGTAGTTCCCCCATCCCCTTTATTAATTATGTTGCCCTCCTTTGTACTTGCTCTAGATCCATGATATCCTTCCTGAGCACTGGTGCCCAAAACTGTACACAGTACTCCATGTGCGGTCTAACGAGGCAGTATAATGTTCTCATCGTGTATCCAAACCTCTTATAATGCATCCCATGATCCTGTTTGCCTTGGCAGATGCTGCCTGGCACTGGCTGCTCCAGGTAAGTTTATCATTAACTAGGATCCCCAAGTCCTTCTTCATGTCAGATTTACCCAGTGGTTTCCCGTTCAGTGTGTAATGGTGATATTGATTCCCTCTTCCCATGTGTATAACCTTACATTTATCATTGTTAAACCGCATCTGCCACCTCTCTCCCAAGTTTCCAAGTTATCTAGATCCATCTGTAGCAAAATACCATCTTCTCTTGTATTGACTGGTTTACATAGTTTTGTATAATCTGCAAACATCTATATTTTACTGTTTAAACCTTCTACCAGATCGTTAATAAATATGTTGAAGAAAACAGGTCCCAACACGGACCCCTGCGGTACCCCACTGGTCATAGCAACTCAGTTAGAGAATATACCATTTATAACCACCCTCTGCTTTCTATCACTAAGCCAGTTACTTACCCATTTACATACATTTTCCCACAGACCCAGCATTCTCATTTTGTGTACCAACCTCTTGTGTGGCACGGTATCAACTGCTTTTGGAAAAATCAAGATATACCATGTCCAATGACTCACCTTGTCCAGTTTATAGCTTACCTCTTCTTAAAAACTGATTAGATTGGTTTGACAGGAGCGATTCTTCATAAACCGATGCTGATATGGAGTTAAACAGTTATTCTCATTGAGATAATCCAGAATAACATCCCTCAGAAACCCTTCAATTATTTTACCAACAATAGAGGTTAGACTTACTGGCCTATAATTTCCAGGTTCACTTTTAGAGCCCTTTTTGAATATTGGTACCACATTTGCTATGCGCCAGTCCTGTGGAACAGACCCAGTCACTATAGAATCCCTAAATATAAGAAATAATGGTTTCTCTATTACATTACTTAGTTCTCTTAGTACTCGTGAGTGTATGCCATTCGGACCCTGAGATTTACCGAAAATACTCGAGTATAAGCCGTCCCGAGTATAAGCCGAGACCCCTAATTTTGACACAAAAAAACGGAAAAACTTAATGACTCGAGTATAAGCCTAGGGTGGAAAATGCAGCAGCTACAGGTAAATTTCAAAAATAAAAATAGATACCAATAAAAGTAAAATTAATTGAGACATCAGTAGTTTAAGTGTTTTTGAATATCCATATTGAATCAGGAGCCCCATATAATGCTCCTTACAGTTCATGATGGGCCCCATAAGATGCTCCATACAAAATATGCCCCATATAATTCTCCATACAGTTTATGATGGGCCCCACAAGATGCTCCATATTAAAATATGTCCCATACAATGCTGCACAAATGTTGATTATGGCTCCATAAAATGCTCCATACAGACATTTGCCCCATATAATGCTCCACAAATGCTGATTATGGCCCCATAAGATGCTCCATAGAGATATTTGCCCCCATATAATGCTGGACATGGCCCCATACAGATATTTGTCCAATATAATGGTGCACATGGCCCCATACAGATATTTGCCCCATATAATGCTGCACATGGCCACATAAGATGCTCCATACATATATTTGCCCCATATAATGCTGCACATGGCCCCATACAGATATTTGCCCCATATAATGCTGCACATGGCCCCATACAAATATTTGCCCCATATAATGCTGCACAGAGCCACATAAGATGCTCCATACAGATATTTGCCCCATATAATGCTGCACATGGCCCTATACAGATATTTGCCCCATATAATGCTGCACAAGGCCCCATAAGATGCTCCATAGAGATATTTGCCCCATATAATGCTACACATGGCCCCATACAGAAATTTGTCCCATGTAATGCTGCACATGGCCCCATACAGATATTTACCCCATATAATGCTGCACATGGACCCATACAGATATTTGCCCCATATAATGCTGCACATGGCCACATAAGATGCTCCATACAGACATGTGCCCCATATGCTGTTGCTGCGATTAAAAAAAAAAAATGACATACTCACCTCTCAGGCCCCCGACACTTGCTATATTCACCTGCTCCCCGTTCCACCGATGGGCGCCGCTGTGTCTTCCCCGTCCACTGCACTGACTGTTCAGGCAGAGGGCGGCGCACTAATCGCATCATCGCGCCCTTTGACCTGAGCGTCACTGCAGGGGACGCAGAAGACACAGCGGCGCCGACGGTGTAACGGGGGACAGGTGAATATCGCGCACTGCATTATACTCACCTGCTCCTGGCGTGGTCCCTGCACGTCTGTTCAGCGGCGCCGGCAGCTTCTTCCTGTAGTGAGTGGTCACATGGTACCGCTCATTACAGTAATGAATATGCGGCTCCACCCCGATGGGAGTGGAGTCGGGTCCATGTTCATTACTGTAATGAGCGGTACCATGTGACCACTCACTACAGGAAGAAGCTGCCGGCGCCTGGGAACCAGGGACGTGCAGGGACCGCGCCAGGAGCAGGTGGGTATGATTACACAGCTGCAGCTCCCCCTCCCCTGCCGACCCCTGGGAATGACTCGAGTATAAGCCCAGAGGGGCAATTTCAGCCTAAAAAAATGGGCTGAAATTCTCAGCTTATACTCGAGTATATACGGTATCTGTTTTAATCTTATTTAGCCGGTTTCCACCTCTTCTTGGGTTAGATTGGTGACCCTTAATATAGGGTTTTCTTTGTCTCTCTGCATTTCACCTAGCATTTCATTTTCCACCGTGAATATCGTGGAGAAGAAGGTGTTTAATATATTTGCTTTTTCCTCGCCATCTACAACCATTCTTTCCGCACAATTTTTTAAGGGGCCCACACTTTCACTAATGATTCTTTTACTATTGATATACACTGTGTTCCAAATTATTATGCAAATGATATTTTTCTCAGATTTTCCTAAATGGTCGGTGCAAATGACAGTCAGTCTAATAAAAGTCATCACCCGTCAGATTATACATCGAATTTTATTGAAGAAACCTCCCAATGATAACAGTATAATCTCCAAAATGAATAAAAACTCAAAATGCACTGTTCCAAATTATTAGGCACAGTAGAATTTCTAAACATTTAATATGTTTTAAAGAACTGAAAATGCTCATTTGTGGAATTTGCAGCATTAGGAGGTCACATTCAATGAACAAAAAAGCTATTTAACTCCAAAACCTCCTAACAGGCCAAGTTACTTGTTAACATAGGAACCCTTCTTTGATATCACCTTCACAATTCTTGCATCCATTGACCTTTTGAGTTTGTGGAGAGTTTCTGCTTGTATTTCTTTGCATGAAGTCAGAATAGCCTCCCAGAGCTGCTGTTTTCATGTGAACTGCCTACCACCCTCATAGATCTTGTGCTGGATGATACTCCAAAGGTTCTCTGTACGGTTGAGGTCAAGGGAAGATGGTGGCCACACCATGAGTTTATCTCCTTTTATGCCCATAGCAGCCAATGACTCAGAGGTATTCTTTGCAGCATGAGATGGTGCATTGTCAGCATGAAGATGATTTTGCTCCTGAAGGCACGTTTCTGCTTTTTAGACCATGGAAGAAAGTTGTCAGTCAGAAACTCTAAATACTTTGCAGAGGTCATTTTCACACCTTCAGGAACCTTAAAGCGTCCTACCAGCTGTTTCCCCGTGATTCTGGCCCAAAATGTGACTCCTCCACCTCCTTGCTTACATCGCAGCCTTGTTGGGACATGGTGGCAATCCACCAACCATCCACTACTCCATCCATCTGGACCATCCAGGGTTGCTTGACACTCATCAGTAAACAAGACTATTTGGAAATTAGTGTTCATGTATGTCTGGGCCCACTTTAACCATTTCTGCTTGTGAACACTGTTTAAGGGTGGCTGAATATTAGGTTTATGCACCACAGCAAGCCTTTGAAGGATCATGCGCTTAGTAACCCGATGTTTACCCTGGTTACCAGGGGACTTCGCATAGTTGGTCTCTGGAGAGCTGTCTGTGTGACAGCTCTCCAGCGACCACACAGCGACGCTGCAGCGATCGGGATCGTTGTCTAGATCGCTGCAGCGTCGCTAAATGTGACGGTACCCTAACTCTCCTTAACAATGTGCTTCTCTGTTTCCTTTTTGGCAGCTTTAATTAGTTTTTTGGATAAAGTATTTTTCTCCCTATAGTTTTTTAGAGCTTCAACGGTTCCATCCTGCTTTAGTAGTTTAAATGCTTTCTTTTTACTGTTAATTGCCCTCTTACTTCTTTGTTTAGCCACATTGGGTTTTTCCTATCTCTTGTCCTTTTATTCCCATAAGGTATAAACCACTTACAGTGACTATTTAGGATGTTTTTAACCCCTTAATCCCATATGACTTACTATCCCGTCGAGGTGGGGTGGGCCTTAATTTCCACCGACGGGATAGTACGTCATAGCGATCGGCCGCGCTCACGGGGGGAGCGCGGCCGATCGCGGCCGGGTGTCAGCTGACTATTGCAGCTGACATCTGGCACATTAACCCCCGGCACACCGCGATCAAACATGATCGCGGTGTGCCGGCGGTACAGGGAAGCATCGCGCAGGGAGGGGGCTTCCCTGAGACGATCGGTACAAGGTGATGTGCTCACCTTGTACCGAGCGTCTTCTCCCTGCAGTCCCTGGATCCAAAATGGCCGCGGGGCTGCATCCGGGTCCTGCAGGGAGTACTTCCGGGTCGACTGCAGGTGCTGGTAAGCCTGCAGCGATGTGAGTGAGATCGCCGATCTTACAGAGTGCTATGCAAACTGTAAGATCGGCAATCTGTGATTTCCCCCCCTATGACAAAGTAAAAAAGTAAAAAAAAAATTTCTACATGTGTAAAAAAAAAAAAAAATTACTAAATAAATAAATAAAAGAAAATATTATTCCCATAAATACATTTCTTTATCTTAAAAAAACAAAAACAATAAAAGTACACATATTTAGTATCGCCGCGTCCGTAACGACCCAACCTATAAAACTGTTCCACTAGTTAACCCCTTCAGTGAACACCGTAAGAAAAAAACGAGCCAAAAAACAATGCTTTACTATCATACCGCCAAACAAAAAGTGGAATAACACACGATCAAAAAGACGGATATAAATAACCATGGTACCGCTGAAAACGTCATCTTGTCCCGCAAAAAACAAGCTGCCACAAAGCATCATAAGCAAAAAATAAAAAAAGTTATAGTCCTCAGAATAAAATGATGCCAAAATAATTATTTTTTCTATAAAATAGTTTTTATCGTATAAAAGCGCCAAAACATAAAAAAATGATATAAATGAGATATCGCTGTAATCGTACTGACCCGACGAATAAAACTGCTTTACCAAAAGAAATTCATGAATAGCCGGTTTTTGGTCATTCTGCCTCACAAAAATCGGAATAAGAAGTGATCAAAAACTGTCACGTGTGCAAAAATGTTACCAATAAAAACGTAAACTCGTCCCGCAAAAAAACAAGACCTCAGATGACTCTGTGGACCAAAATATGGAAAAATTATAGGTCTCAAAATGTGGATAAAAAAGCGTCTTTTAGTGTGTGACAGCTGCCAATCATAAAAATCCGATATAAAAAAACGCTATAAAAGTGAATCAAACCCCCCTTCATCACCCCCTTAGTTAGAGAAAAATAATAAAATAAAAAAAATGTATTTATTTCCATTTTCCCATTAGGGCTAGGGTTAGGGTTAGGGTTAGGGCTAGGGTTAGGGCTAGGGTTAGGGTTGGGGCTAGGGTTGGGGCTAGGGTTGGGGCTAGGGTTAGTGCTAGGGTTAGGGCTAGGGTTGGGGCTAGGGTTAGGGCTAGGGTTATGGTTGGGGCTGGGTTTAGGGCTAGGGCTAGGGTTGGGGTTGGGGCTAGGGTTGGAGCTAAAGTTAGGGTTAGGGTGGGGGTAAAGTTAGGGTTAGGGTTGGGGCTAAAGTTAGGGTGAGGGTTTGGATTACATTTACGGTTGGGATTAGGGTTGGGATTAGAATTAGGGGTGTGTCAGGGTTAGGGGTGTGGTTAGGGTTACCATTGGGATTAGGGTTAGGGGTGTTGTTGGATTAGGGTTTCAGGTAGAATTGGGGAGTTTCCACTGTTCAGGCACATCAGGGGCTCTCCAAACGTGACATGGCGTCCGATCTCAATTCCAGCCAATTCTGCGTTGAAAAAGTAAAACAGTGCTCCTTCCCTTCCAAGCTCTCCAGTGTGCCCAAACAGGGGTTTACCCCAACATATGGGGTATCAACGTACTCGGGACAAATTGGACAACAACTTTTGGGGTCCAAGTTCTCTTGTTATCCTTGGGAAAATAATATTTTGGGGGGCTAAAAATCATTTTTGTGGGAAAAATAAGATTTATTTTCACGGCTCTGCATTGTAAACTGCAGTGAAAGACTTGGGGGTTCAAAGTTCTCACAACACATCTAGATAAGTTCCTTGGGAGGTCTAGTTTCCAATATGGGGTCACTTGTGGGGGGTTTCTACTCTTTGGGTACATCAGGAGCTCTGCAAATGCAATGTGACGCCTGCAGACCAATCCATCTAAATCTGTATTCCAAATGGCGCTCCTTCCCTTCCGGGCTCTGCCATGCGCCCAAACAGTGGTTCCCCCCCACATATGGGGTATCAGCGTACTCAGGACAAATTGGAAAACAACTTTTGGGGTCCAATTTATCCTGTTACCCTTGTGAAAATACAAAACTGGGGACTAAAAAATCATTTTTGTGGAAAAAAAAGGAATTTTTATTTTCACGGCTCTGCGTTATAAACTGTAGTGAAACACTTGGGGGTTCAAAGCTCTCAAAACACATTTAGATAAGTTCCTTAGGGGGTCTGCTTTCCAAAATGGTGTCACTTGTGGGTGGTTTCAATGTTTAGGCACATCAGGGGCTCTCCAAACACAACATGGCGTCCCATCTCAATTCCAGTCAATTTTGCATTGAAAAATCAAACGGCGCTCCTTCCCTTCCGAGCTCTGCCATGCGTCCAAACAATGGTTTACACCCACATATGGGGTATCAGCGTACTCAGGACAAATTGCACAACAACTTTTGTGGTCTAATTTCTTCTCTTACCCTTGGAAAAATAAAAAATTGGGGGCAAAAAAATCATTTTTGTGAAAAAATATGATTTTTTATTTTTACGGCTCTGCATTATAAACTTCTATGAAGCACTTGGTGGGTCAAAGTGCTCACCACACATCTAGATAAGCTCCTTAAGGGGTCTACTTTCCAAAATGGTGTCACTTGTGGGGGGTTTCAATGTTTAGGCACATCAGGGGCTCTCCAAACACAACATGGCGTCCCATCTCAATTCCAGTCAATTTTGCATTGAAAAGTCAAATGGCGCTCCTTTCCTTCCGAGCTCTGCCATGCGCCCAAACAGTGGTTTACCCCCACATATGGGGTATCAACGTACTCAGGACAAATTGTACAACAACTTTCGGGGTCCACTTTCTCCTGTTACCCTTGGTAAAATAAAACAAATTGGAGCTGAAATAAATTTTGTGTGGAAAAAAAGTTAAATGTTCATTTTTATTTAAACATTCCAAAAATTCCTGTAAAACACCTGAAGGGTTAATAAAGTTCTTGAATGTGGTTTTGAGCACCTTGAGGGGTGCAGTTTTTAGAATGGTGTCACACTTGGGTATTTTCTATCATATAGACCCCTCAAAATGACTTCAAATGAGATGTGGTCCCTAAAAGAAAATGGTGTAAAAATGAGAAATTGCTGGTCAACTTTTAACCGTTATAACTCCCTTGCATGACATATCTCTGTAATTTAAGGGCATAAAAATTCAAAGTTGGAAAATTGCAAAATTTTCAAAATTTTCGCCAAATTTCCATTTTTTTTCTCAAATAAACGCAAGTTATATCAAATAAATTTTACCACTAGCATGAAGTACAATATGTCACGAGAAAACTATGTCAGAATCGCCAAGATCCGTTGAAGCGTTCCAGAGTTATAACCTCATAAAGGGACAGTGGTCAGAATTGTAATAATTGGCCCGGTCATTAACGTGCAAACCACCCTCGGGGCTTAAGGGGTTAAACATTTCCCATTTATTATCTGTATTCTTATTTCTGAGGACATTGTCCCAGTCAACCAGATTAAGGGCATCTCTAAGCTGGTAAACTTTGCCTTCCTAAAGTTCAGTGTTTTTGTGACTCCCTGAAAAGTCCCCCTAGTGAAAGACAAGTGAAACTGTACAATGTTGTGGTCGCTATTTCCTAGATGCCCGACCACCTGCACATTTGTTATTCTGTCAGGGCTATTAGAGAATATTAAGGCTGCCGTCACACTAGCAGTATTTGGTCAGTATTTTACATCAGTATTTGTAAGCCAAAACCAGGAGTGGATGATAAATGCAGAAGTGGTGCATATGTTTCTATTATACTTTTCCTCTAATTGTTCCACTCCTGGTTTTGGCTACAAATACTGATGTACAATACTGACCAAATACTGCTAGTGTGACGGCAGCCTAAAGGTACCGTCACACTTAGCGACGCTGCAGCGATACCGACAACGATCCGGATCGCTGCAGCGTCGCTGTTTGGTCGCTGGAGAGCTGTCACACAGACAGCTCTCCAGCGACCAACGATCCCGAGGTCCCCGGTAACCAGGGTAAACATCGGGTAACTAAGCGCAGGGCCGCGCTTAGTAACCCGATGTTTACCCTGGTTACCAGCGTAAAAAAACAAACAGTACATACTTACATTCAGCTGTCTGTCCCTTGCCGTCTGGTTCCTGCACTGACTGCTGGCCGTAAAGTGAAAGTGAAAGCACAGCACAGCGGTGAGTCACACAGCGGTGACTCACCGCTGTGGCTGTGCTCTGCTTTCACTTTACGGCCAGCAGTCAGTGCAGGAACCAGACGGCAAGGGACAGACAGCTGAATGTAAGTATGTACTGTTTGTTTTTTTACGCTGGTAACCAGGGTAAACATCGGGTTACTAAGCGCGGCCCTGCGCTTAGTTACCCGATGTTTACCCTGGTTACCAGTGAAGACATCGCTGAATCGGTGTCACACACGCCGATTCAGCGATGTCTACGGGGAGTCCAGCGACGAAATAAAGTTCTGGACTTTCTTCCTCGACCAGCGATCTCCCAGCAGGGGCCTGATCGCTGCTGCCTGTCACACTGGACGATATCGCTAGCGAGGACACTGCAACGTCACGGATCGCTAGCGATATCGTCTAGTGTGACAGTACCTTAAGTCTAAAAGTGCTGCTCCTCTGGTTGGATTCTGCACCAATTGTGAAAGATAATTTTTCTTGGTTATTAGCAGAAACTTGTTGCCTTTATGGGTTATGCAGGTCTCTGTCTCCCAGTTAACCCCTTAATCCCTAAGGGTGGTTTGCATGTTAATGACCGGGCCAATTTTTACAATTCTGACCACTGTCCCTTTATGAGGTTATAACTCTGAAATGCTTGCATGGATCCCGGTGATTCTGAAACTGTTTTCTCATGACATATTGCACTTCATGATAGTGGTAAAATTTCTTTGATATGACTTGCGTGTATTTGTGAAAAAAATGGAAATTTGGCGAAAATTTAGAAAATTTAACAATTTTCCAGCTTTGAATTTTCATGCCCTTAAATAACAGCGATATGTCACACAAAATACTTAATAATTAACATTTCCCACATGTCTACTTTACATCAGCACAATTTTGGAACCAATTTTTTTTTGTTAGGAAGTTATAAGGGTTAAAAGTTGACCAGCAATTTCTCATTTTTTAAACACCATTTTTTTAGGGACCACATCACATTTGAAGTCACTTTGAGGGGTCTATATGATAGAAAGTACCCAAAAGTGACACCATTCTAAAAACTGCACCACTCAATGTGCTCAAAACCACATTCAAGAAGTTTATTAACCCTTCAGATGCTTCACAGGAATTTTTGGAATGTTTAAAAAAATGAACATTTAACTTTTTTTCACAATTTTTTTTACTTCAGATCCAATTTGTTTTATTTTACCAAGGGTAACAGGAGCAATTGGACCCCAAAAGTTGTTGTACAATTTGTCCTTCGTACGCCAACCACTGTTTGGGCACATAGCAGAGCTCGAAAGAGAAGGAGCGCCGTTTGACTTTTCAATGCAAAATTGGCTGGAATTGAGATAGGATGCCATGTCACATTTGGAAAGCCGCTGATGTGCCTAAACAGTGGTAACTCCCCACAAGTGACACCATTTTGGAAAGTAAACCCCCTAAGGAACTTATCTAGATGTGTGGTGAGCACTTTGAACCCCCAAGTGCTTTACAGAAGTTTATAATGTAGAGCCGTAAAGATAAAAAAATCATATTTTTTTTTCACAAAAATGATATTTTTGCCCCCAATTTTTTATTTTCCCAAGGGTAACAGGAGAAATTGGACCCTAAAAGTTGTGCAATTTGTCCTGAGTACGCTAATACCCCATATGTGGGGGTAAACCACTGTTTGGGCGCATGGCAGAGCTCGGAAGGGAAGGAGTGCCATTTGACTTTTCAATACAAAATTGGCTGGAATAGAGATAGGACGCCATGTCACATTTGGAGAGCCCCTAATGTGCCTAAACAGTGGAAACCCTCCACAAGTGACAGCATTTTGTAAAGTAGACCCCCTAAGGAACTGATCTAGATTTGTGGTGAGCACTTTGAACTCCCAAGTGCTTCACAGAAGTTTACAATGTAGAGGCATAAAAATAAAAAAATCATATTTTTTCACAAACATTATCTTTTAGCCCTCAATTTTTTATTTTCCCAAGGGTAACAGGAGAAATTGGACCTCAAAAGTTGTTGTCCAGTTTGTCCTGAGTACGCTGATACCCCATATGTGGGGTTAAACCACTGTTTGGCAGAGCTTGGAAGGGAAGAAGCACCGTTTTACTTTTTCAACGCAGAATTGGCTGGAATTGAGATTGGACGCCATGTCGCGTTTGAAGAGCCCCTGATGTACCTAAACAGTGGAAACCCCCCAATTACAACTCCAACCCTAACCCGAACACATCCCTAACCCTAATCTCAACCCTAACGATAACCCTAACCACACCCATAACCCGAACACACCCCTAACCCTAATCCCAACCCTAATCCCAACGGTAAACATAATTCAAACTCTAACCCCATCTCTAGCCCCAACCCTAACTTTAGCCCCAACCCTAACCCTAAATTTAGCCCCAACTCTAACCCTAACTTTAGCCCCAAACCTAACTTTAGCACTAACCATAGCCCCAATGGGAAAATGGAAATAAATACATTTTTTTGTTTTATTATTTTCCCCTAACTTAGAGGGTGATAAAGGGGGGCTTGATTTACTATTTATAGCGGGTTTTATAGCGGGTTTTTGTTTAGCAACTGTCACACACTAAAAGACGCTTTTTATTGCAAAAAACTGTTTTTGCATCACCATATTTTGAGAGCTATAATTTTTCCATATTTTTGCCCATAGAGTCATGTCAGGTCTTGTTTTTTGCAGGACGAGTTGATATTTTTATTTTTACCATTTTCGGGCACATGACATTTTTTGATCGCTTTTTATTATGATTTTTGTGAGGCAGAATGAACAAAAACCAGCAATTCATGAATTTCTTTTGGGTGTGGTAAAATTGATAAAGCAGTTTTATTCTTTGGGTCAGTACGATTACAGCGATACCTCATTTATATAATTTTTTATATTTTGGCACTTTTATACAATAAAAGCTATTTTATATAAAAAATAATTATTTTTGCATCCCTTTATTCTGAGGGCTATAACTTTTTTATTTTTTTGCTGATGATGCTGAATGGCAGCTCGGTTTTTGCAGGACAAGACGACGTTTTTAGTGGTACCATGTTTATTTATATCCGTCTTTTTGATTGTGTGTTATTTCACTTTTTGTTTGACGGTATGATGATAAGGCATTGTTTTTTACCTCGTTTTTTATTTATTTTTTACGGTGTTCGCTGAAGGGGTTAACTAGTGGGACAGTTTTATAGGTTGGGTCGTTACGGATGCGCCGATACTAAATATACTATATACTTTTATTTTTATTTTTATTTAGATAAAGAAATTTATTTTTTGGAAAAATATTTATTTATTTTTCTTTATATAGGAATTAAAAAATTTTTTTTTACACATGTTAAGTTTTTTTTTTTTACTTTTTACATTGTCCCAGGGTGAGACATCACTCTATAAAGTCAGATCGCTGATCTGACACTTTGCAGAGCACTGTGTCAGATCAGCGAACTGCCAGGCAGTGTAGGAGGCTTCTCAGCGCTTGCTCTCAGAAGGCACTGACAAGCCACATCCCTGCAGGACCCGGAGGGACCCCATAGTCATCTTGGACCTGGTGGTCTGCAGGGAGGAGACCCTCGGAACAAAACGATCACATCGCGTTGTTCTGATGGTCTCAAGGAAGCACGCAGGGAGCCCCTTCCCTGCACGATGCTTCCCTATGCCACCGGAATGCTGCAATCTTGTTTGATTGCAGTGTTGCGGGGTTTAAAGTGCCAGGAGCGGTCCGTGACCACTCCTGGCACATAGTGCCGAGTGTCAGCTGTGATAATCAGCTGACACCCGGCTGCGATCGGCCACGCTCCCCCCATGAGCGCTGCTGATCGTGTATGACGTAGTATCCCGTCGATGGTCAGGCAGGCCCAGGTCACCTCGACGGGTAGTTAAAGTCCCCATAACAAGGACTTCATTATGGGTTGCAGCTTCATCTATCTGCCTTAGTAGTAGACTTTCCATGATTTCTGTTATATTTGGAGGTTTGTAACAGACCCTAATGAGAATTTTGCTACTATTTTTCCCTCCATGTATTTCGACCCATTTGGACTCGACATCCTCATTCCCTTCTCTAATATGCTCCCTTAAAGTGGACTTTAGACAAGACTTTACATAAATACAAACACCTCCTCCTCTCCGATTTTTACGATCCTTTCTAAACAGACTGTAACCCTGTAAGTTAACTGCCCAGTCATAGCTTTCATCTAACCATGTCTTGGTTATTCCCACTATGTCATAGTTACCGGTAGATAGTCCTGCTTCTAGTTCTTCCATCTTGTTTGTCAGGCTTCTGGTGTTTGCGATCATGCAGTTTAGAGGATTTTGTTTTGTTCCAATCTCCCTGTGGATTGTTTTGGAAATTTTTCATACCTCCCTTCCGAATATGTTGTCTTGGGTCTTCTTTGCCGCACCTCATATCCTTCTACTAATCAGTCACCCTCTTACCAAACTCTCCCCTCTCTAATCTGTCTTGAATGGTGCAGCCAGGATCATATTCCTCACCACTCGTTATTCGAATGCCTCTACCTTGTGCCAGTCATTACACTGGTTACCCATCCACTTCAGAATCCATTACAAACGTATTACCCTCACACACAAAGCACCCCATGGCTCAGCACCACTCTACATCTCCTCCCTCATCTCATCCTACCACCTTACCCGTGCCCACTGTTCTGCTAATGACCTGAGGTTAACATCTGTTGTGAATTCAGCTTTTGGGCTCCCTCCGGTGGTTGTAGAGGCTAATGCAGTTGTGTCTGGACTGCAGGATTGGACAGGTGTATCTACTAATTGCAAAACTGACTGGGGTATATAGCTTTGCAGGACTCTTTAGTCCCTGCCAGTTGTCCATTGTTTTTGGAGGATTCACTTCCCTGCTGGTCTCTCCAGTTTGCTGTGCTTTTCTACAAAGATAAGTCCTGGCTTTGTTTTTGCTGTCCACCTGCTGTGGACCTTACAGTTCTGTGCATATTCATGTTTTTGTTTTGTCCAGCTTTGTCTGTGAAGGATTTTTTTTGCAGCCAAGCTGTGTCTCTGGAGATGCAGATATACCCTCCATGTCTTTAGTTAGATGTGGTGATTTGTATTTTCTGTGGTGGATATTTTCTAGTGTTTTAATACTGACCGCATAGTACTCTGTTCTATCCTTTCTATTTAGCTAGTATGGCCTCCTATGCTAAAATCTGATTTCATATCTGCGTATGTTATTTCCCTCTCCTCTCACAGTCAATATTTGTGGGGGGCTATCTATCCTTTGGGGATTTTCTCTGAGGCAAGATAGGTTTCCTGTTTCTGTCTTTAGGGGAAGTTAGATCTTAGGCTGTGTCGAGGGGTCTAGGGAGAGTTAGGTACCCCCCACGGCTACTTCTAGTTGCACTGCTAGGTTCAGGGTTTGCGGTCAGTATAGGGACCACCTTCTCCAGAGTCCGTCTCATGCTTCTCCTAGGCCACCAGATCACAACAGTACAACTGGCCAACAATGAGTTAATTGCATCTCAGAAGAAGGGAGGGAAGGTTTTGAGCCATTTTTGTTTCCTTAGCCTGTTCCTCCCTCTTAATCTCTGGGTGGCTACGGAATCTAGTATTAACATGAATGTTCAGGAGTTAGTTTCTCGGGTGGATCAGCTTGCTCCTAGGGTACAGGGTATTTCAGATTATATTGTTCAGACTCCTGCTTTAGAACCTAAGATTCCCACTCCTAATTTATTCTTTGGTGACAGATCCAAATTTTTGAGTTTCAAAAATAACTGTAAACTGTTTTTTGCATTAAGACCCTGGTCTTCTGGTGATCCTATTCAGCAGGTTAAAATCATCATATCTCTGCTGCGTGGAGACCCACAGGATTGGGCATTTTCCCTGGAAACTGGCAATCCTGCTTTGCTTAATGTTGATTCTTTCTTTCAGGCATTGGGGGTTTTGTATGATGAGCCTAATTCTGTGGATCAGGCTGAGAAAATCTTACTGGCCCTGTGTCAAGGTCAAGAAGCGGCAGAATCGTATTGCTAGAAATTTAGAAAATGGTCTGTACTGACTAAATGGAATGAGGATGCCTTGGCGGCAATTTTCAGAAAGGGTCTTTCTGAATCCGTTAAAGATGTTATGGTGGGGTTCCCCACGCCTGCTGGTCTGAGTGATTCTATGTCTCTGGCCATTCAGATTGATCGGCGCTTGCACAAGTGCAGAGTTGTGCACACTGTGGCGTTGTCCTCTGAGCGGAGCCCTGAGCCTATGCAGTGTGATAGGATTTTGTCAGAATAGGTTGTGTTTTTACTGCGGCGATTCTGCTCATGTTATTTCTGATTGCCCTAAGCGTACAAAGAGAATCGCTAGTTCTGTTACCATCAGTACTGTACAACCTAAATTTCTGTTATCTGTGACCTTGATCTGCTCATTATCATCATTTTCTGTCATGGCATTTGTGGATTCAGGCGCCGCTCTGAACTTAATGGACTTAGAATTTGGCAGACGTTGTGGTTTCCCCTTGCAGCCTTTGCAGAACCCTATTCCTTTGAGGGGTATTGATGCTACACCTTTGGCTAAAAATAAACCTCAGTTTTGCACACAGCTGACCATGCGCATGGCGCCAGCCCATCAGGAAGATTGTCATTTTCTGGTGTTGCATAATTTGCATGATGATATTGTGCTGGGTTTTCCATGGTTGCAGCTACATAATCCGGTGTTAGATTGGAAATCCATGTCTGTGACCAGTTGGGGTTGTCAGGGGGTTCATGATCATGTTCCTTTGATGTCAATTTCCTCTTCCCCCTCTTCTGAAATTCCTGAGTTTTTGTCAGACTTCCAGTCTTCCATTCGTCACCCTGCTTAGTATGAATAAGATTATATGCCCCTCGAAGGTCAATCTTAGTAAACCAGCTAGCCCCCTTAATCCTAGCAAACAAATCAGTAAGCAAAGGCAAAGGGCATTGAAATTTGACCGTGATCTTATTCAAGAGGCGATAATCAATACAGGGTCTCAAGGAGCCATCCTTCTTGGCAACTAAAAAGAACCCCGCTCCCAACGGTGAAGAAGATGGCCGAATATGCCCCTTCTCCAAAGACTCCTTAATATAGCTCCGCATGGCGGCATGTTCTGGCACAGACAGGTTGAAAAGTCGGCCCTTAGGGAACTTACAACCTGGAATGAAGTCAATAGCACAATCACAGTCCCTATGCGGTGGAAGGGAACTGGATTTGGGCTCATCGAATACATCCTGGAAGTCTGACAAAAACTCAGGAATTTCAGAAGAGGGGGAAGAGGAAATTGACATCAAAGGAACATGATCATGAACCATAACCAGGTTCTTCACATCATCTTCTCACATGCTTTATGCAGTTAATAAAAACCCTCTGTGTCTGTATGTCTGTATTGTTACATACTTAGGCCATTAACCAGTTCATGCAGCATTACATGAACACCCCATTTTTACACGATGGCTGGTCCGAACAACGAAAGCAATTGTTGCCATCCACCTTTCGTGTCACCCCTTTTTCCTCATAGATTGTAAGCTTGCAAGCAGGGCCCTCATTCCTCTTGGTATCTGTTTTGATCTATGTGTTCATTGTTATGCTGTAATGTCTAATGTCTGTATAAGTCTCCTCTAAAATGTAAAGTGCTGCGGAATATGTCAGTGCTATAGAAATAAAATTATTATTATTATTAAATGAAAATAACATTATTTAAATCCCCTTCTCCCCAAGTTCTTTTATAACCATATGATAGGTGCAATGTGTAAAATAAATGAAAAATAAATAAATAAAGAATAGTTGAAACATGAATAAATAGATAAGAGAATATGACAGTGAAATAAAACTGAAGCCTCACATATCAAAAACAAAGACGCAAAAAATTTCTTGGATATTAAGACAAGAATTTTTTATGGCTCTACCAAATCCTCAAAACCCCAATTTGTCCGGTCAGGAACCAATATGTCCCGATCTTCAACTAGTTAAGACATTAGATGAGAGTTAACCTAGTTTATTCTTTTTTATGTAACCATATATTTATTGTAAGTTTAGATTTTTTTACATATTAAAAAAACCTAGTAAAAGGGAACATAAGGTGCATTCTACCAGTTTGCTCCGACCTACATTTTAATCAAATATTTTACAAATATTATACCTGTCGTATATAAGGATAAAATAATAGCGAGTACGAGATACAGAAAACCACAAGAAATCTCTGTCACTATATTTGTTGAGAATAAATGTCCTTTCGTGGAGAAATTAACAGCTATTAATGAAAGATGGATGCTTCAACAAGAGTGATACAAATCCTAAAGTTCTGTAAACTTGTGCAACCTCTTTATTCTTTAAAAGTTTTGCTTTTGTGTATCTTACTTTAGAATTTTATTTAAAGCCAAGCTTACAAACATGTTTCAATGCTTTGGTGCTAAATCAGTGAAAAATTATAATGGCATCTCAGAAGTATGATAAAAAATACAGATGCAAACACTCTAACATGAGGGGTGCATTCACACATTGAACAGGAGTGAATCATCAGTCTTGTAATTCAAAGTCCACCTGACCATGTCATCACTTTTCTTAGTAATTGCTGTTTCTGTGCTAGGTCTTTGCCTCTCCTTATTTTTTTTCATAAGATTTGTAAGCAGATTTCTACAGAAACCCATATTCATGGTTTTCTTTGAAAGTATTGGCTGAGTGGATTATACTGTAATGTGAAGAAGGCTTTCAAAGGTGGATCTGACTTATTGCCCAAACGATTCCTGATATGAAGGCTAAAAGACTTATTAAAATAATATGCATCTACTTGATGTACAGAGGTGTTTTTCTAATATGATGTAATAATAAATGATACCCAGAGAATATAGCTAAACACAATGCAATTGTATAATCTTTCCCCTTATATTGACTTAGAATCTCAGTATTCTACTGACCCTAAAACCATATTCATTTGATGACTGTTGGTGGAAGTGAAATAAAGCTTTGGCTGATCATACGGCCGGCTGCCATCGCTTCTGGGTCATACACATCAAGTCAATCGGCTCTCCCATACATGGGAGTGCTCATTTGGCCAAGTGCTTCTGTGTTCTCTATGAGAAAGCTGCCACCTGACACGTCTAGCGATGGCTAATCTCCAGGAGCACAAAGCGTCTGAAATCAGACATATCCAACCGACATACTGTATGATCAATTGTCCGGTGCCCCCATACACATTAGAATGTTGAACAAACCCATCAGTATTGGCAGGTTCAGCCAACATTATTGTAATATATTTGAGGGACTTAAGACAACCTAATGTGAAGTGATTCTCTTGTGATTGCATCTCTAAACAAATTTAGGTAGGCAAATAAAAATGCTTATAGATCATGTGATACCTGGAGACAATGAGACATAGGGTGGTGGTAGTAGTTTCAAAAAAATCAGTGCACAGAATCTTTGAGGTCAACATTAAAATAGCAGACTACAGAATCAAAAAAGAGAAAATTGTGTAACCAGGCGCAACGCAGGATAATTGGCCAGGAGCCACCCTAGTAAGAGAGCCTTAGATAAGAGGTCAAAGTAACAGGAAAGCTAGACATATAGATTAACTATTATTGTTATTATTAATTAACGGCCTTCAGATCGATAAAGATTCATGGCGACTTGATGGATGAACACTCAGTAGGAATATTGATCATGTACAAGCCTAGATAGGTCCACTGTGGTCTTCTCCACCATTATCTTGAGTGTATCAAGCCATCGGGTTGCTGGTCTTCCTTTATGCCTTGTTCCTTCCATTTGTCCGCCCATGATGTCCTTTTCCTGTGATTGCTCTCTTTGTATGAGTGTCCAAAGTAGACAAGTCGTAGCTTGGTATCCTTCTCCAGCACCACATTTCAAAGGTATTGATTCTCCTTCTATCTTGTTTATTTATTGTCCAGGTTTCGCATCCATATATCTCTATTGAAAACACAAGACTATGTATGAACCGTGACTTAATTGGCAGTGAAATACTCCTTAATACGAAGACTTTGTCCAGTGACTTCATTATTTATTTGCCCATAGCTATACACCCTATTGACTTCCTGTGTCACGGCTGCATTTTGAGTGATCATTGATCTGAGTAGGTTGAAGTCCTTTACACTTCCAGTTCATCACCATCCATCTCAAATATGACCTGGTCATACCAGGCAGTAGTCAATAATATCTTTGTTTTCTTTGTATTGAGTAGGAGTCTCATGTTTTGCACTTTCCATCTTGAAACTCTGTAATAAGTCCTTCATTCCATCTATGATTGTTGCTATCACTGTTGTATTGTCTGCGTATGTAAGATTGTTGCTGATTTGTCCAACAATTTTGATTCCTTCATCTTTATCGGTAAGTCTGGGCTTCCTGAAAATAGTTACTGCATATAGAGCAGTATACAGGAGGTATAATGTGAGGTCACAGTATGGGGGTAGTATACAGGAGGAATATAGTGAGGTCACAGTATGGGGCGAGCACTATACAGGAGGTACATTGTGAGGTCAGAGTATGATGGGAACAGTATACAGGAGGGATAGTGTGAGGTCACAGTAATATGGGAGCAGTATACAAGAGGGATAATGTTAGGTCACAGAATGAGGGGAGCAGTATACAGGAAGGATAGTTTGATGTCACAGTATGAGGCAAGCACTATATAGTAGGTACATTGTGAGATTACAGTATTATGGGAGCAGTATACAGGAGGGATAATGTTAGATCACAGAATGAGGGGAGCAGTATACAGGAGGGATAGTGTAATGTCACAGTATGAGGGAAGCAGTGCACCGGAGGGACAGTGTTAGGTCATGGAATGAGGGGATCAGTATACACAAAGGATAGTGTGATTTCACAGAATGAGAGGAGCAGTACACATGACGGACAATGTGAGGTCACAATATTAGGGGAGCAGTATTCAGGATGGACAGTGTGAGGTCAAAGTATGAGGGGAGCTGTATATAGGAGTTACAGTGTGAGGTCGCAGTATGGGGGTAGCAGGGCCGGACTGGCCATTGGGCTCTTCTGGCAAATGCCAGAAGGGCCGTTCCCTCTAATGGCCCGCTCAATCACCTCCCTCTTCAGCGTGCACGTCAGGCAGCATTAGCTTGCCGTGCACACAGAATCATGCTGCGCTGATTAAACCAGCAGGACCAGAGGGTGCGGCTCTGTGCTATTCTGTGCCACCCCCTCCCTTGACCCTGCTGATTTCAATTCTGCTGTGTGATCATGTACACAAGCAGGGGGCGCTGTGCAGGTCCCTGTGCAGAAGTTTTAGGCCTCCTGGCACTGTACTGTACCATAGAGTTGTACAAGTGCTGGCCGGCCATCCCAGGATTGCAGACACAAATGATGGGAGGGTGGACGTCACTTGCAAGCCGCCAGGATGAGAGGAGCTTCTGTGATGAGGTCAGCCAGCAGAGCAGGGGGCCAGGGCTGGAGGTCGCTGGCAGGGTTGGATCTTGCAGTCGAGCTGAGGCAGGTGAGATTTATTGAGCAGCTTGAAGCTTGACACAGATCTGGTTGCGCTGTCAGTGGGAGTCATCAGCTCCAGCGTGGCCTGATCTGTGTGTAAGAACAAGCTGCAGCAATAACTCACAGCAGACAGCTGTATACAGGATCATAGGCTGATCACTCCTGAGCCTGGCTGCAGGACATCATACACTGCATATATCTAATATATAATTGCCTAGAATACTACTTCCTGTAATTTGTGCCAACTTCCTGTCCGGAGCTAATGTCCGGAGATAATGTCCGGAGCTAATGTCCGGAGATAAGTGACGTCAACAGTGTCCAGTGTCTGATTGGTTGCCGCCTGCTGCGAGCGACCAATCAGAAACGTGCCGTACTGTGACACACTCCGCCCGCCATTTTGGTGTGATTTTTGAATTTTTACCTCACAGCAAGTTTCTACTGCGTGGAGGCGGGCCCAGTGACGTTGCTCTTCAAGCTCCTGCCGAATTTAGTCAAAAAAATGATAATACCATTTACCAAAACTATATATATTTAGTTGTGAAGTGGTTCAGTGACATTTTCACACCAATTTTGAACTTTTGTTTGGTGTTTTCTCCATATACTGCCTATTATTCACTGACTGTTATACTGAGAGACTGCCGTTTATTAACCTTTTGTTTGCCACATTGGGTATATTGCTTTATTATTTGCCACATAAGGACATTGTCCATTATTGCCCAGCAATTTCTCTGCAATATAAACTGCCTATTTATTAATATCTGCATTCCTGCAAAGAAATATTGCCTATTATTAACTGGGTATTTTCCTACTACCTGACATTGTTCTTAAGCAAAGAACCGTTGTTGTGGCATTTGCCACAACACGCAAAGTTGTCGTCTGATGTCTTTCATCCCTCCCCTCATAAGCATGTTCATGGATCCTGTGTAACTGTACCTTAAATAACAAGAATTGTCAAGAGCTGGTGAGTGCAGCCATTTTTTGTTCTTTCTTACTATTATTTATTAATTGTATTATTTTTACATTTGAATAAATAAAGTATATATGGATTCTAGACTCCCGATTCTTTAGAATCGGGCTGCCATCTAGTATATATATATAGAGCCACCATACATTATATCATGTATGTCCTGTAGCCCGGTCCAGGAGCGATCAGTCAGTGCATATATCTTAGTATACACAGTATATAGGAGAATATGTTACTGACATATCCTATACTGTGTGCACAGACATCTGATCTTATATACAGGATGAGTTACTTTTTTAAAAATATGAGTAGCCCCTTTATTAAATTGTCATTTTGATCTACTAATACTTCCCTTTTCCATTCTTTTAATGTATGGAAAGGTAATGACTAATTAAGATAGTGACAGCAGGTGAGAGTGCATGACATCATACATACTAAACTGCTTCCTAATTTACTATATCATTCAAATTTCCTTCCAACTGTGATTTATCAATCAATTTTCCCAGTGACACATACAGAGAAGTCTGTTTATCTGTTCTGTTGGCTTGGGCTATAACACTGTCGAACATATAGTTTAGATTAAAGTGCAAAAATATTTGTCTCTTTAAAATTAACCTTTATTGACCCCTCTGTACATACAGACTGGCTGAAACATCATCTTTATTGGTAGGCACAGTTTGAATGAGCATTCAGTAATGTCCGGAGCTGAGCCGCCCCTCCCCCCCACGCGGCATAAGAAGAGGACAACATGACAATGGTATGTTGGGAGGGGTTAGGTGAAGGAGGTGGGGGCCTGGGGGAGACAGGGTTATGAGGAGGTGGTGGGAGAGGTCTAGTCACTTCCCGCTCTCTGGGCATTGAGTGTACACTCACCATGGCAGCGGTGGACCAGATCCTGGAGAGCTTGCGGGCGGCAGCGGCATTGCAGCCCCCAGGCTGGCTTGAAGAGCAGGTTGCGGCCATCGTCCGCACCAGCAGCTGCAGTGTCGCCGGTGAGGCGCTCGAGGTGGACCAGGCCTCCGGAGCGCTTATCACCAGATTCAGCTCCTAGGGCTCCGCGCAGGAGCCCCTCCTGGTAAGTCGCGGTGCCAGCAGGCCCCGGCCTGGGAGGAATCCTATTGCCAGGCGAGGTCCAGCGGCAGCTGCTAGGCCTTCACCCCGCCGTGTGAGGGGACGGAGCCAGCGTGCACCGAGCAGCAAGCGAGGCTTTCTATATCGGGGGGCCGCGGCGGTGATGTTCCGGCCGCACGGCCTGCCTCAGCATCATCAGCGGGCAGACGAGGATGTGTGGTGGGTGCTGGAGCGGGTGGTCCCGGACAACGAGGAGCGGGGCTGGCCCTTCATACTTCGGCAGGGTGCTCACCTGCCTCGGTGGATATGGCTGCAGCTGAGGAATCGACACAGGCAGATGGGGGCACGCGCTCTGCAGCGGTGGGTTCGCAGGTGCGGCCGCTGTTCCAGAGTCAGCAACCTGGTCCGTCTACATCGGCGGCTGAGGTGGCGTCACCGGGGTTACGCTCGAGTTCAAGCCATGGACACCAACAACAGTCTTCATCGGACGGAGCGAGTTTGGATCTCACAGGACAGGACATCAGGAGCCCGGCATTGCGGCTGGAGGGATCACAGCGCCCTCGCAGCCCGGTGAGTATGCGTCTTTGTCGTTATTGTCTTCACAGCTTTTCTCTTCTCCTGCTGGTGGGGGTCGGCAAGGAGAATTGGTTTCTGTCAGTACGGCTGGTGCTACGGGTGGTGTTGAAGTGGGTGCATTGCTAGCCAATGTGAGGGATTTGTTAGTGAGATTGGAAAGGGGGATGGTGGAGCAAAGGCATTTGGCAGCGTGGGTAGATTCGCATGGAGGGGCGGCCGGTTTTAGGGAAGCGGCAGTGTCGCACGTGGAACCTGTCTCGGTTTCCGTATAAACCGAGAAGGAGAAAGAGTGTTGGATTCATCTGGATGATAGGGCTCATGGGGAGGTTTATGTATGTTTTGAGGGCCCTCTGGGGGCACATCTTAAGAAAGAAGTTAGGGAAAAGATTTTAAAGGATGAATACGTGGAAATTTTCTCGCTACTCCCTTTGGAAAAATTTAATTTGGACAAAGGTAAAAAGGAGGACAGCAAAAAGGAGGAGGAGGAGAAGCGTAGGTGGCGGTTAATACCGCAGACTTTTATAAACTGGTTTCAGGCCTTCACAATTTTAGCGAGTGTCATTGGGGAAAGAGCGCCAGAAAATTGTTCTGGCCTTTTATGCTACATGGATTCTATCGGAGAGGCTCATCGAGTGTATGGTGGATGGGCGTGGCTGAGATATGATGAGCAATTTCGGCAAAGAAAAGCTATTCGTCTGACTCTGAGATGGGACCAAAAGGACATTGGGCTTTGGTTGCGTGTTATGGCGCAGTATAAGTTTGGTCAATCCTTTCCAGGGGGAGCTGGAGGTTCCGGACAGAATAGCCAGTCCAGTTCAGCGGGGCAGTCTGGTCAATCGGGGGGCACAAATCAGGTTTATGTTGGCAGTTCAATGATGGCCAGTGTAAATTCGAGGTCAACTGTAAATTCAAACACCTTTGTTCCCACTGCAGTGGTTCCAGTCACGGGGCATCTAAATGCTTCAAGAAATCTAAGTCAAAGCCGGGGGCTGGTAATACCCATGGGGGAGACTCCAGTGAATCTGGAAAGGATGGCCCCTTATCTAAGTAGATACCCTGTTAAGGAGGCGGCGGAGTTGTTTCGCAGTTTTCGGGATGGTTTTGTTATTCCTTCCCCTCCGTTTGTGGTTCCTCGGGTTCTTAAAAATTTGAGGTCCGCGGTAATACACAGTGAGGTGGTTTCGGAAAAGTTAAAGAAGGAGGTGACTTTGGGTCGTATGTCTGGCCCCTTTGTGTCTCCTCCGTTTGAGGACTTAGTTGTTTCCCCTTTGGGTGTAGTCCCAAAGAAAGAGGTTGGGAAATTCCGTTTGATTCACCATCTGTCTTACCCTCGTGGGTTGTCCGTCAACGATGGTATTGCCCCGGAGCTTTGCTCGGTGGTGTATGCATCATTTGATGAGGCCATTGCATGGGTTCGGAGGTCCGGTAAAGGGGCCCTGCTGGCCAAAACGGACATTGAAGCAGCGTTTAGGTTATTGCCGGTTCGTCCAGACAGTGTTAAGGTACCGTCACACTAGACGATATCGCTAGCGATCCGTGATGTTGCAGCGTCCTGGCTAGCGATATCGTCCAGTGTGACAGGCAGCAGCGATCAGGCCCCTGCTGTGATGTCGCTGGTCGGTGACGTCACCGTTCTGCTTTCCGGCTGACCGGCGCTCACAGCCAGAGCAGAGAAGCACAGCGCCGAGGACAGACAGCGGTAGGTAAGTATGTAGTGGTTGTTTTTTTTACTTTAACGATGGTAACCAGGGTAAACATCGGGTTACTAAGCGCGGCCCTGCGCTTAGTAACCCGATGTTTACCCTGGTTACCGGCATCGTTGGTCGCTGGAGCGCTGTCTGTGTGACAGCTCTCCAGCGACCAAACAGCGACGCTGCAGCGATCCGGATCGTTGTCGGTATCGCTGCAGCGTCGCTTAGTGTGACGGTACCTTTAAGCTTTTGGGTTGTTTTTGGGAAGGGGGTTTCTTCGTCGATAGATGTTTGCCCATGGGTTGTTCTTTATCATGTGCCCTGTTTGAAACGTTTAGTTCTTTTTTAGAATGGGTGGTGAAGGACGTTTCGGCCTGTGATTCCGTCATTCACTATCTTGACGATTTTTTGTGTGTCGGCCCAGCAGGGTCGGATCGGTGTGTGAGGCTGTTGAGGGCCGTGGAGTGGGTGGCTGATCGCTTTGGTGTTCCTTTGGCTCCGGGAAAAACAGAAGACCTGAGTACATGTTTGAGTTTCTTGGGCATTGTGATAGATACGGTTAAGTGGGAGTTTAGGTTGCCTGTCGAGAAGATAGAGGGGTTGCATAAGGATTTGTCTCGGGCTCAGCGTTTGAAGAAAGTGACGTTGTGGGATCTTCAGTCTTTGCTTGGGAAGCTTAATTTTGCCTGTCGGGTCATGCCCATGGGAAGAGTGTTTTCAAGAAAGCTGGCGATGGCTGGTGTGCGTGCCCTGCATTATTTCATTCGGTTACCGGCAGAGTTAAAGGAGGATTTGGCAGTGTGGAGCACATTTTTGGAAACTTATAACTGTCATTCTTTGCTGATGGAGGAGGTTGTGGACAACGATTTGTTGGAATTGTTTATGGATGCCCCTGGAGGTACTGGTTTCGGAGCGTACTTCAGAGGGCGTTGCTGGAAATTTTTCCTATTTTGGTAGCAGTGCATTTGTGGCAGTGGGAATTTCGGAACAGACGCATTCATTTTAACTGCGATAATATGGGGGTGGTTTGCGCAGTAAACGGTCTCACCGCGTCGTCACGCCCGTGGTGTGGGTGCTTTGACAGTTGGTACTATTATGTTTGGCCTTGAACTCTCATGTTACGGCGTCTCATGTGCCTGGTGTTCGTAACTCCATTGCTGACTCTCTTTCTCGATTTCAGTTCGAGCGTTTTCGGTCCTTGGCTCCGTATGCAGAGGCCATCGGTTTGGAATGCCCAACGGAACTTTGGCTGGTGGCATCTGGGATGCGGAAGAGTTTATCAAGTCGTTGTTGGCTCCAAAAACTTGGGAGGCTTATCAGGCAATTTGATTGTCTTGGAAAAGTGTGTTGGCGGCTTCCCCTGGTGGGGGGGGGGGAGTACGGATTAGCAAGTGGGGGCATTGTTATCTTGGTTGAGTAGTGGGGCTTCAGACGGTTGGTCTTGTGCGAAGGTGTCTCGCATTATGGCGGTGCTGGCTTTAGGTTTTAAATTGCGGGGGCAACATGATTTGTCAAAGGCTTTTTTGGTGAGACAGGTGGTTAAGGGTTTTCGTAGAAGGAAGTGTCAGTTAGATGTGAGGCGTCCGGTGTCCTTTTCTTTGTTGGAAAGGTTGGGGGAGGTGTTGGTTTCTTGTTGTGGGTCGGAGTTCAAATGTTGTTTGTTCAGGGTGGCTTTTTCTTTCGCCTTCTTTCGGGCAATGAGGATCGGAGAATTGGTGTCTCCTTCCAAGAACGTTATGGGGGGGATTTTAGCTCGGGATGTCTTATTGTCGGTTGGGTGGGTTGAGTTTTGGTTGCGTCGTTCAAAGACGGACCCGGAAAGACGGGGTAAGAAGGTTGTGTTGGGTGCTGTCGCTGGGTCAGGAATGTGTCCAGTGAGTTGTTTGGTGCATTTTTGGGAGCTTATGTCTTATAGGGAAGGTCCTTTACTTTGCCATGAGGATGGTTCCTTCCTTTCGAGATATCAGTTCTCTATGTTTTTAAGAAGGCACTCCAAGTTTTGGGGTTGGATGATCATTGTTTTGCACCTCATTCTTTTCGTATTGGGGCGGCAACGGAGGCAGCTGTGGGTGGCTTAGGGGTTGATGTCATCAAACGTATTGGGAGATGGAGATCGGATAGGTATCGCAGTTATGTGAGGCCTTAGAGGGAGTTGTTTGTTAACTGGTGTTGTCAATTTGTTTGGGCGTTTAAAAAATGTAAGGGATTTGTTTTTTGAGTGATTTGTGTTTGTATTTTTCAGATCCCTTGCCGCTATTGGTGTGGATTTTCGGCCATTCCTATGTTCACTGGGGAGCTCTGCGAGCGGATGTACGGCCAGAGGGTAGACAGCTTGGATTGGATCAGAAGATGGTGGTAGTCAGATAAATTGGTTTTAGGGGAATGTCCTGGAATAGGGTGTTGCGGGAGATACATAACGCTGTCATTTTGGATAAGTCCCCAGATATTTTGGTGCTACACGTAGGGGGTAACGATTTGGCTGTGCGGCCTTTTAGGGAATTGATCAGGGATATAAAGCAAGATTTGTGGTCGGTTCCCCTTGAATTTTAGCGTGAACAGTGAACCCGCTGGGTTTTTGGTGCTCCCGAGCCAGTGTGGTAGTGGCTGGGAGTAATTTGGTTTGATGTACGTTCACGCTATGCAGTGTTAATCACCAGATTCCTGGGAGCTCCAAGGACTCCTCCTAGAGTTTAAAAATGTTATTTGATCAGTATTGTAATGTATTTTGTTTTATGTTAAATAAAGGCTGCTGTGGCCTACAATATTCCAAAGAAATTGCCTCATGTTTTTATTTGAAGCTAATGCCATGCTTCTTGGGTTTGTAAATGAAGCGATAGGTTATCCTTCCTTACCCCGGGTACTCAGCATTACCAGGGTCATATGTGCATGGAATTTCAGTTGGCCTATGTAAGCGGGCCAATAAATAAGTCATTTGGTGGTTGTATAAAGGGAACCTATCATGTGAATAAATGCTGTTAACTTACAGATATGAGGTTAATCTGGAGGTTGACTATGAGGCAGATTATACTGTATGGAGGAATATGGGGAGTGCATTATACTATATGGAGTGCAATGGAGAGTGCATTATACTAAATGGAGGAATATGGGTAGAGTATTATACTATATGGAGGACTATGGGGCCCATTATACAATATGGAGGCCTATGTGAGGGCTATTATAATATTTGGAGGGCTATGTTGTCCATTATAATATTTGGAGGGCTATGTGGCGGCCATTATAATATTTGAAGGGCTATGTGGGAGCCTTTATACTTTATGGAGGGCTATGTGAGGGCCATTATACTGAATGCAAGCAATTATACAATGTGGGGTCCATCAAACTGTGTGGAGGGCTGTGTGGTAGCAATTATATTGTTTGTAGGGCTAGTGGGGGCCATTATCTAGTGTAGTGAAGTGTGGGGCCATTATACTGTATGTAGGACCATTATATTGCACTAGATGGTGGCCAGATTCTAACGCATCGGGTATTCTAGAATATGCATGTCCACGTAGTATATTGCCCAGTCACGTAGTATATTGCCCAGCCACGTAGTATATAGCAGAGGCACGTAGTTCGGTATATTGCTCAGTCACGTAGTATATTGCCCAGCCACATAGTATATTGCCCAGCCATGTAGTATATTGCCCAGCACAGAGCCACGTAGTATAGAGAAGTAAAAAAAAAAACATATACTCACCTTCCGAAGGCCCGTTGGAAGTCCTGCTATACTCACCATCCGCCCCCTGTGCCGCTGCTCGCCACGCTCCTGGGACCGCTCCATTGCAAGCGGCAAGGTCCTTGTCGTGCAGGACCTGCCGTGACGTCGCGGTCACATGACCGTGTAGCGGTCACATGGCCATGACGTCACGGCAGGTCCTTTTCGCGCAGTCGCACAGGACTTGTGATAACGTCGCGGTCACATGACCGTGACATCATGGCAGGTCCTCCTGCCACACCATCCGTGCGACCAGAACGTGCCTGTTGCATAGCGAGGAGCGGGAAAGGCGGCGTAGGTGAGTATATAATAATTTTTAATTTTTTTAATTATTTTTAACCCCTTCCCGACCTGTGACACAGCGTATGCGTCATGAAAGTCGGTGCCAATCCGACCTGTGACGCATATGCTGTGTCACAGAATGATCGCGTCCCTGCAGATCCGGTGAAAGGGTTAACTCCCATTTCACCCGATCTGCAGGAACAGGGGGAGTGTGTTGTGAATTCTGTTGTCAAGCTCCCTCCTGTGGTCATGAATGGTACTTCGGCTGGTTCTGTCCATGGGCTTCCTCTGGTGGTTGTGAGTGGGGCTGCGGCTTCTGAGGTTCCTTCCACAGGTGACGAGGTTAATTCGTTAGCTGGCTGCTCTATTTAACTCCACCTAGATCTTTGCTCCATGCCACCTGTCAATGTTCCAGTATTGGTCTAGTTCACTCCTGGATCGTTCTTGTGACCTGTCTTCCCAGCAGAAGCTAAGTGCCTGCTTGTTTTTCTCTGGTTTGCTATTTTTCTGTCCAGCTTGCTATTTTGATTGTTGTCTTGCTTGCTGGAAGCTCTGGGACGCAGCGGGAGCGCCTCCGCACCGTGAGTCGGTGCGGAGGGTCTTTTTGCGCCCTCTGCGTGGTCTTTTTGTAGGTTTTTGTGCTGACCGCAAAGCTACCTTTCCTATCCTCAGTCTGTTCAGTAAGTCGGGCCTCACTTTGCTAAATCTATTTCATCTCTGTGTTTGTATTTTCATCTTTACTCACAGTCATTATATGTGGGGGGCTGCCTTTACCTTTGGGGAATTTCTCTGAGGCAAGGTAGGCTTTATTTTTCTATCTTCAGGGCTAGCTAGTTCCTTAGGCTGTGCCGAGTTGCATAGGGAGCGTTAGGAGCAATCCACGGCTATTTCTAGTGTGTGTGATAGGATTAGGGATTGCGGTCAGCAGAGTTCCCACGTCCCAGAGCTCGTCCTATATTATAATTATTATATATATATATAATAATATATATATATACTATATTATCAGTAACTATCAGGTCATTCCGTGTGCTCTTAACCACCAGGTCCATTATTGTCCTGACCACCAGGTCATAACAGGAGTGGTAGTTTAGCCCAGGGGGGGGGTGGCTTCACCCCCCCGTGGCTACGATCGCTCTGATTGGCTGTTGAAAGTGAAACTGAGCGATTTGTAATATTTCACCTATTATAACTGGTGAAATATTACAATCCAGCCATGGCCGATGCTGCAATATCATCGGCCATGGCTGGAAGCACTGAAGTGCCCCCACCCCGCCCCACCGATCGCCCCCCCAGCCCTCCGATCTGTCCTTTACACTGCTCCGCTCCCCTCCGTCCTTCTGTCCGCTCCCCCCCGTGCTCATGTCCGCTCACCCCCGTGCTCCAATCCCACCCCCGTGCTCCAACCACCCCCCCTGCACTCCGATCCACCCCTCTGCAGTCTGATCCATCCCCCCTGCAGTCCGATCCACTCCCCGATGCTCCAATGCACCCCCCCGTGCTCCGATCCACCCCGTGCTCCGATTTACCCCCCCCCCATGCTCCGATCCACCCCCCCGTGCTCCCCCCCACCCCATCATACTTACCGAGCCTCCCGTGGTCCGTCCGTCTTCTTTCCTGGGCGCCGCCATCTTCCAAAATGGTGGGCGCATGCGCAATGCGCCCGCCGAATCTGCCGGCCGGCAGATTCGTTTCAAGTGCATTTTGATCACTGCGATAAAACCTATCGCAGTGATCAAAATAAAAAAAATACTGAATGAACCCCCCCCTTTGTCACCCCCATAGGTAGGGACAATAATAAAATAAAGATTTTTTTTTTTTCTTCCACTAAGGTTGGGGTAAGAACTAGGGTTAGGGTTAGGGTTAGGGTTTCGGTATGTGCACACGTATTCTGGTCCTCTGCGGATTTTTCCGCTGCGGATTTGAAAAATCCGCAGTGCTAAACCGCTGCGGATTTATGGCAGATTTACCTCGGTTTTTCTGCGCATTTCACTGTAGTTTTACAACTGCGATTTTTTATTGGAGCAGTTGTAAAACCGCTGTGGAATCCGCAGAAAGAAGTGACATGCTGCGGAATGTAAACCGCTGTGTTTCCGTGCAGTTTTTCTGCAGCATGTGTACAGCGATTTTTGTTTTCCATAGGTTTACATTGAACTGTAAACTCATGGGAACCTGCTGCGGATCCGCAGCGTTTTCCCCAGCGTGTGCACATACTGTACCTAGAATTAGGCCATGTGCACACGGTGCGGATTTGGCTGCGGATTTGCAGCAGTGTTCCATTAGGTTTACACTACCATGTAAACCTATGGAAAACCAAATCCGCTGTGCCCATGGTTCGGAAAATACCACGTGGAAACGCTGCATTCTATTTTCCACAGCATGTCAATTCTTTGTGCGGATTCTGCGGCGTTTTACACCTGTTCCTCAATAGGAATCCGCAGGTGAAATCTGCACAAAAAACACTGGAAATCCACGGTAAATCCGCAGGTAAAACGCAGTGCCTTTTACCCGCGGATTTTTCAAAAATGATGCTGAAAAATCTCACACGAATCCGCAACGTGGGCACATAGCCTTAGGGTTAGGGTTGGAATTAGGGTTGTGGTTAGGGTTAGGGGTGTGTTGGGGTTAGGGTTGTGGTTAGGGGTGTGTTGCGGTTAGGGTTGTGATAAGGGTTATGGCTACAGTTGGGATTAGGGTTAGGGTTGTGTTGGGGTTAGTGTTGGAGGTAGAATAGAGGGGTTTCCACTGTTTAGGCACATCAGGGGGTCTCCAAACGCAACATGGCGCCACCATTGATTCCAGCCAATCTTGTATTCAAAAAGTCAAATGGTGCTCCCTCACTTCCGAGCGCCGACGTGCGCCCAAACAGTGGTTTACCCCCACATTTGGGGTACCAGCACACTCAGGACAAACTGCGCAACAATTACTGGGGTCCAATTTCTCCTGTTACCCTTGTGAAAATAAAAAAATGCTTGCTAAAACATCATTTTTGAGGAAAGAAAAATTATTTTTTATTTTCACGGCTCTGCTTTGTAAACGTCTGTGAAGCACTTGGGGGTTCAAAGTGCTCACCACATATCTAGATAAGTTCCTTGGGGGGTCTAGTTTCTAAAATGGGGTCATTTGTGGGGGGTTTCTACTGTTTAGGCACACCAGGGGCTCTGCAAACGCAACGTGACACACGCAGACCATTCCATCAAAGTCTGCATTTCAAAAGTCACTACTTCCCGTCTGAGCCCCGACGTGTGCCCAAACAGTGGTTTACCCCCACACATGGGGTATCAGCGTACTCAGGAGAAACTGGAAAACAACTTTTGGGGTCCAATTTCTCCTGTAACCCTTGGGAAAATAGAAAATTCTGGGCTAAATAATTATTTTTGAGGAAAGAAAACGTATTTATTATTTTCACGGCTCTGCGTTATAAACTTCTGTGAAGCACTTGGGGGTTCAAAGTGCTCACCACACATCTAGATAAGTTCCTTTCGGGGTCTAGTTTCCAAAATGGGGTCACTTGCGGGGGAGCTCCAATGTTTAGGCACACAGGGGCTCTCCAAACGCGACATGGTGTCCGCTAACAATTGGAGCTAATTTTCCATTCAAAAAGTCAAATGGCGCGCCTTCCCTTCCGAGTCCTGCCGTGTGCCCAAACAGTGGTTTACCCCCACATATGAGGTATCGGCGTACTCCGGAGTAATTGCCCAACAAATTTAGGATCCATTTTATCCTATTGCCCATGTGAAAATGAAAAAATTGAGGCGAAAAGAAATTTTTTGTGAAAAAAAAGTACTTTTTCATTTTTACAGATCAATTTGTGAAGCACCTGAGGGCTTAAAGTGCTCACTAGGCATCTAGATAAGTTCCTTGGGGGGGGTCTAGTTTCCAAAATGGGGTCTCTTGTGGGGGAGCTCCAATGTTTAGGCACACAGGGGCTCTCCAAACGCGACATGGTGTCCGCTAACGATGGAGATAATTTTTCATTCAAAAAGTCAAATGGCGCTCCTTCCCTTCCGAGCCTTACCATGTGCCCAAACAGTGGTTTACCCCCACATGTGAGGTATCGGTGTACTCAGGAGAAATCGCCCAACAAATTTTAGGATCCATTTTATCCTGTTGCCCATGTGAAAATTAAAAAAATGAGGCTAAAAGAATTTTTTTGTGAAAAAAAGTACTTTTTCATTTTTACGGATCAATTTGTGAAGCACCTGGGGGTTCAAAGTGCTCACTATGCATCTAGATAAGTTCCTTGGGGTTTCTAGTTTCCAAAATGGGGTCACTTGTGGGGGAGCTCCAATTTTTAGGCACACGGGGGCTCTCCAAATGTGACATGGTGTCCGCTAAAGAGTGGAGCCAATTTTTCATTCAAAAAGTCAAATGGCGCTCCTTCTCTTCCAAGCCCTGCCGTGCGCCCAAACAGTGGATTACCCCTACATATGAGGTATCAGCGTACTCAGGACAAATTGGACAACAACTTTCGTGGTTCAGTTTCTCCTTTTACCATTGTGAAATCAAAAAAATTGTTGCTAAAAGATAATTTTTGTGACTAAAAAGTTAAATGTTCATTTTTTCCTTCCATGTTGCTTCTGCTGCTGTGAAGCACCTGAAGGGTTAATAAACTTCTTGAATGTGGTTTTGTGCACATTGAGGGGTGCAGTTTTTAGAATGGTGTCACTTTTGGGTATTTTCAGCCATATAGACCCCGTAAACTGACTTCAAATGTGAGGTGGTCCCTAAAAAAAATGGTTTTGTAAATTTCGTTGTAAAAAATCGCTGGTCAAATTTTAACCCTTATAACTTCCTAGCAAAAAAAAAAATTTTGTTTCCAAAATTGTGCTGATGTAAAGTATACATGTGGGAAATGTTATTTATTAACTATTTTGTGTCACATAACTCTCTGGTTTAACAGAATAAAAATTCAAAATGTGAAAATTGCGAAATTTTCAAAATTTTCGCCAATTTTCCGTTTTTATCACAAATAAACGCATAATTTATTGACCTAAATTTACCACTAACATGAAGCCCAATATGTCACGAAAAAACATTCTCAGAACCGCTAGGATCCGTTGAAGCGTTCCTGAGTTATTACCTCATAAAGGGACACTGGTCAGAATTGCAAAAAACGGCCAGGTCATTAAGGTCAAAATAGGCTGGGTCATGAAGGGGTTAACATTCAATGTTTTTACTATTGGCGCTGCATAGGCTGCGTCAATAGTAAAAAACTTGGTCACACAGGGTTAATAGCAGCGGTAACGGACTGCATTACACCGCGGCATAACGCGGTCCGTTACCGCTGCCATTAACCCTGTGTGAGGGCAGACTGGAGGGATGTATGCGGGCACCGGGCAGTGAGTGCGGGGAGTAAGGGGCGGCCATTTTCTTCCGGACTGTGCGCGTCGCTGATTGGTCTCGGCAGCCATGACAGGCATCTGCCGAGACCAATCAGCGAATGAATAACCGTTACAGAAGGACAGACAGACAGACGGAAGTACCCCTTAGACAATTATATAGTAGATGGAGGGCAGTGTAGGGGTTACAGTTGGGGATCATAATGTGTTGTGGTCACCATACTCTGTCAGGGGAGTTGTGGCGGGGTTCAGTAGGGTCATTAAACTGTATGTGTGGAGGGTACTGAAGAAAGAATTCACTGTAGGGGTATCATATTGCTTTTGAGGGGCACTTTTGAGGCAGCATACTGTACTTTATGGGGGCAATGAAAGAGAATCTAGAGCTTCAGTGGGAGGAAAATTTCTTTGTATGGACCGCAAAGTTGTGAGATATGTTCTTCTGTGACACCACCGAATATTAATTATTTTTTTCGTTAGGGAGGGAGCAGTTAAAACTTGAACTATGAAACCTCATGATTTCTATGTATGCCCCTGGGAGGTCCCCATATACATTAGTCTATCTGTTGTCCAAACCTGATGGGTATGGGGGCCTCTACAATCTTCAGGTACACATTGTTATCTTTTATTTTGCATATTACCTATATTTAACGTAAAGGTACCGTCACACTAGACGATATCGCTAGCGATCCGTGACGTTGCAGCGTCCTCGCTAGCGATATCATCCAGTGTGACAGGCAGCAGCGATCAGGCCCCTGCTGTGCTGTCGCTGGTCGGGGAAGAAAGTCCAGAACTTTATTTGGTCGCTGGACTCCCCGCAGACATCGCTGAATCGGCGTGTGTGACACCGATTCAGCGATGTCTTCGCTGGTAACCAGGGTAAACATCGGGTAACTAAGCGCAGGGCCGCGCTTAGTAACCCGATGTTTACCCTGGTTACCATCCTTAAAGTAAAAAAAAACAAACGCTACATACTTACCTACAGCTGTCTGTCCTCCAGCGCTGTGCTCTGCTCTCCTCCTGTACTGACTGTGAGCGTCGGTCAGCCGGAAAGCAGAGCGGTGACGTCACCGCTCTGCTTTCCGGCCGCTGTGCTCACAGCCAGTACAGGAGGAGTGCAGAGCACAGCGCTGGAGGACAGACGGCTGTAGGTAAGTATGTACTGTTTGTTTTTTTTACTTTAAGGATGGTAACCAGGGTAAACATCGGGTTACTAAGCGCGGCCCTGCGCTTAGTTACCCGATGTTTACCCTGGTTACCGGCATCGTTGGTCGCTGGAGAGCGGTCTGTGTGACAGCTCTCCAGCGACCAAACAGCGACGCTGCAGCGATCCGGATCGTTGTCGGTATCGCTGCAGCGTCGCTAAGTGTGACGGTACCTTAACTGTCTACCACAATACTATGAATAGATAAGGTAATAGGTTTACTTGCTGTGTAAAACCACAGCTCAGGCATTGCCATGTAGAAGCAGCTGCCAACTGGCAAACATCTCCTCCACATTTGGGGACCTTAGCACAGCTCCAGCTGTATCTAGCGTGAAAAATGTATATTTTTACATGAATGTCTGAAGTAACACGATACGTACAACATTATCATTGGAGTAGTTATTATTCATGATCCGTTGTGGCTGATCTCAAAGGGGTATTCCCGTGTCAGACATTTCTGCCACATTCACGTAGTCATCATCATGACATTTGCTTTTCATATATCAACCTGCAATCATGTAAGAAGAAGAATCAATATCAGTTGTAGCTTCTAGGCTCATTATACCTTGCAGCCATGGTCACTTATTGCCTTGAATACATAAATAATTTCCAGTGACATCATTTGAGATATGTTTTTCTCCTAGAGAAAAGGTTAAACGCTTCTCTGTGTAAGTCATGAATGAGTCAGGAGGGAAGGAGCCGAGCTGTACGGTTTTGGCGCACTCAAACATTTTATTGTCTGTGGGATGTTTCCACATGATGGGAGGAGCGGGCTCACAGTCGAAGTAAACAGAATCCATCACGACTTGTTCACGTATCCCAGGGTCAATGTTCTATGGGAGTGTAGCTCCGAGTGCCTGGCACCTGCTGGTGTAAGGAGGTTGGCCAGCAACAATAAACCCACAATCAACCTTGATGACTGTGCTAAGTGCAGACTGTAAATAATAAAACCATTTTTGTTGGAGCTGGGAACGGTGTGTTAGGGTAAACAGAGTGAATTACAACACCCCTTGTACTACAAACAGGTGGAGGCATGCACTTCTCTCTCCCTCTTTCTAGCCCTTTCTTCCTCTTTGGCAGTTACAAAATACATTCATTTTAATTGAGGTCATTTTACTTTCAATGAAACTACTCTTGTCAACCACAGAAAATGGATAGCGAGGTGTAACTGGCACCTTACGAGGGGATTGCAATGTAATAATTCAGTAGTGGATATTAGGATTCACTTGAGGGAGCATTTCCTTTTAACATGCCAGAATGAAAAGACCCTAGAGATATCACTTTTAGGGTCACTTCAGTGATTTTTCTCGTACAAGCAGAACAGTATAAGACTGTCATGAGTATTTTTCATATGATTCTCATCAGTCCGTGTGTCAGATTTTACACATACAAAAAAAAAGATGCAAATTTTGTCCTATTCATTGTAAGAGCTCATTCAAACAATATTTTTTACGTACGAGCGCTGCCCATGTTTTTCACAGAGAGCACTGGTACCTATAATACTGTATGGGGCCAGTCACTTGTTCGTAATCTTTCGTGGACCAAGTGGACAGTGCAAATTCACAAAGACCTGTCCGAAATGTATCTGAGTGTCTGATAAAAATTGGCAAGTCTATGGTTTTGTAAAAAAAATTGGATGGAATACGAGTGCTATCCAATGCGCTGTCCGTTTTTCATGGACTGCTATATAGGAAAATAAAGAAAATTTGTTTTGACTGTTTCTCACCTGAGAAAAGCTGACTAAACTTGGACCAAACTCAGATGAAGCTCAAATAAAAATCTCGTAAAAATTTGAACGACATCACTGAAAAAACACGGACCATTTTTCTCATGCATAAAAAAACGACGTGTGAATGAGACCTTAATCACAGACAGCACACTAATGGCACACTGATGCTATCCATGTGCTGTCCATGATTTTCACAGACCCATAGACTTATATGTGTAATTTTTATCCATAATCACAAACAGAAATGTCTCTGTGATTTTTTTGGGAACAGCTCTATAGATTCCAAAAAGTATGTATTCCCTCTGAAAACCACAGGTAGGATATATGGATGAAAAATGGATATCTAATTGACGCCTATGAGGGTGTCTGTAAACCCAAACTAATAGTAGTAATTAAAAACATTTTTATATGAGCTATATTCCCTACAAGATTATGTTTTTAATTAATACTCTTAGTTTGGGTTTACAGACACCCTCATAGGATTAATTTGTATATCCATTTTTCATCCACATGAGTAAGGATTGGCTGCTGTTAATCACCAGTGAGGGAGGCAGGGGCATGAAAAACTAGTTGGCGGAATGGTGCACTGAGCTTTTTGTCTACACAATCTTGCTCGTGATCTAATTGCAGCCTCCATTCTAAAGAAACTGAAGTTAAAGGAAATATGCCAATTAAGTTGCTCAGAGCAAGATTGATATAGACAAAAAGCTCAGTGCACCTTTCCGCCAACTAGTTTTTCATGCCCCTGCCTCCCTCACTGGTGATTAACAGCAGCCAATCCTTACTCCAGGCATGTCAATGCTGTCAAACTCCAGTGAGAGAAGTGGAGTGTGCAAAGCCAATCCAATGAAATTGTTGAACTAAATAACTGTCATGGCTTGGCTTGGGTATTGATCTAGTAATCTGTTGCTGCATAGTTCGTTCCCTTATCTGCTGATCTATTGCCCTTTTTTCCCTGTCCAAATGCTGATGGTTGCCATTGTCTTTGTTTTTCATTCTTGGTCTGCTCCTCTCCTGGTGTTTCTCATTTTCCTGTTTTGGTTTGCCCTATCACATTCTGTATGGGTTCTATATGTTTATCCTTCACTGCATTTCTTTGCTGGCTATACCTCTTGGTGGATGTGTGCTGAAGAGTTCCAGCCCTTCAGCTAAGAGGTTTACCTTGTTTGGTAAACTCCAATTGTATTCCTGCAGTGAGTCTGTTTGCTTTCCTTCCCAGCACCTTTTCCTTTTACAACTATTAAGTTCCTGAGAGGTTACTTGCCGTGTGTTGAGGCCTCCCCTCTGGATCCTCACAATTTCGAGAAACTCCTTGATGAAATTTTAATGATTTAGGTCCTAGGTGGTGTTTTTAGTTGTGTAGCTAAGGCCTTTCTAGTCTGTGCAGGGACCAGTTGGGTGTAGCTGCGGCAACTTCCTGTGGTTGAACTTCCCTTTTTCCTTTACCCATGTGTGAGTGTGTGACGCGCCCACAGGGCCATGGGGTACTCGGTACCGGGTCCTGCAGTTCACAGGGGGATGTCACAGTGGCGACCCTGTCTGTGGCCCTTGGGAATAAATGTTAAAGGGAAAGGTCTTTAAAGGGAATAAAGTTTGTGTTCCTGACACCACCTGTGGTATTCGGTCAGTGGGGACCGACGCTGCATTAAGGGGTCCTCTGGGGTGATGTTATGGCAGCTAGATGGTATAACTTCCCACAGGTGAAGTATGTCCCCAGGGCTCCCGGTGTGTAGATGAAAGATGGTGAGGTGTGCAGTAAAGAATGAGGACACAGGTTTGCAGTCTCTTTTCCTTGGTTTACTGAAGACTTCAGCATCCGTAGTCCAGAGCACCAGATCACAGGGCAGGCAGGGTCTGGCCGGCTTGAAGGCAAGTTAGGAGTCCCCTTGCCCAGGTGGAAATCAAAAGCCTTCCTCTAGCGCTGTGGTGTTGTAGTTCCTTATGGCTTAAAGCTCCTCATAAAGTCCTCACAGTTGTTATCTCTCTCTCTGTCCCCCGGGTAGGATAGGACATAACCCGTAAGACTGGTGGCTTGAAGCTGTTTATAGGGACTCTAGCATGCCCCGGCCTCTGAGGGGTGCCACCGTGCCTACTTGTGTTAGGTCAGACAGGTAACTTAGCGTTCAGCTGCCCTGCCAGTCTCTGATGTAAGCCATAGAGGTCATTACACCCTCGGTGTTCCGCCTACTGGTCTTTGCGCCTCAGATGGATGCAGGCTGCATGCTCTCTGCAATGTATTCAGCTTTCTCAATGTCTCTTTCCGGGAGCTGCTGCACTGTGGCGGAACAGTTCTGTAAAACCTTCTGCTGCCTCAGACTGATCCAGTCGGTGTCCTGGCAAAAACTAACTGACTTTCCCTACAGACTACCAGTTATACAGTGGGGCAAAAAAGTATTTAGTCAATCAGCAATAGTGCAAGTTCCACCACTTAAAAAGATGAGAGGCGTCTGTAATTTACATCATAGGTAGACCTCAACTATGGGAGACAAACTGAGAAAAAAAAATCCAGAAAATCACATTGTCTGTTTTTTTATCATTTTTTTGCATATTATGGTGGAAAATAAGTATTTGGTCAGAAACAAACAATCAAGATTTCTGGCTCTCACAGACCTGTAACTTCTTCTTTAAGAGTCTCCTCTTTCCTCCACTCATTACCTGTAGTAATGGCACCTGTTTAAACTTGTTATCAGTATAAAAAGACACCTGTGCACACCCTCAAACAGTCTGACTCCAAACTCCACTATGGTGAAGACCAAAGAGCTGTCAAAGGACACCAGAAACAAAATTGTAGCCCTGCACCAGGCTGGGAAGACTGCATCTGCAATAGCCAACCAGCTTGGAGTGAAGAAATCAACAGTGGGAGCAATAATTAGAAAATGGAAGACATACAAGACCACTGATAATCTCCCTCGATCTGGGGCTCCACGCAAAATCCCACCCCGTGGGGTCAGAATGATCACAAGAACGGTGAGCAAAAATCCCAGAACCACGCGGGGGGACCTAGTGAATGAACTGCATTGAGCTGGGACCAATGTAACAAGGCCTACCATAAGTAACACACTACGCCACCATGGACTCCGATCCTGCAGTGCCAGACGTGTTCCACTGCTTAAGCCAGTACATGTCTGGGCCCGTCTGAAGTTTGCTAGAGAGCATTTGGATGATCCAGAGGAGTTTTGGGAGAATGTCCTATGGTCTGATGAAACCAAACTGGAACTGTTTGGTAGAAACACAACTTGTCATGTTTGGAGGAAAAAGAATACTGAGTTGCATCCCTCAAACACCATACCTACTGTAAAGGATGGTGGTGGAAACATCATGCTCTGGGGCTGTTTCTCTGCAAAGGGGCCAGGACGATTGATCCGGGTACATGAAAGAATGAATGGGGCCATGTATCGTGAGATTTTGAGTGCAAACCTCCTTCCATCAGCAAGGGCATTGAAGATGAAACGTGGCTGGGTCTATCAACATGACAATGATCCAAAGCACACCGCCAGGGCAACGAAGGAGTGGCTTCGTAAGAAGCATTTCAAGGTCCTGGAGTGGCCTAGCCAGTCTCCAGATCTCAACCCTATAGAAAACCTTTGGAGGGAGTTGAAAGTCCGTGTTGCCAAGCGAAAAGCCAAAAACATCACTGCTCTAGAGGAGATCTGCATGGAGGAATGGGCCAACATACCAACAACAGTGTGTGGCAACCTTGTGAAGACTTACAGAAAACGTTTGACCTCTGTCATTGCCAACAAAGGATATATTACAAAGTATTGAGATGAAATTTTGTTTCTGACCAAATACTTATTTTCCACCATAATATGCAAATAAAATGTTAAAAAAACAGACAATGTGATTCTCTGGATTTTTTTTTCTCAGTTTGTCTCCCATAGTTGAGGTCTACCTATGATGTAAATTACAGACGCCTCTCATCTTTTTAAGTGGTGGAACTTGCACTATTGCTGACTGACTAAATACTTTTTTGCCCCACTGTATATACTGTATATGGGGAGTCACCAAGCAAGTAGGATCAAAAGCTCACCCTGGTGGCCTGGAGTGTGAATGTGTTGAATGTTTGTGGTACCTGATTGCAGTTATCCCTTCTTGCCTTCAAGCGTAACATCACTCTCCCCGTGAGGAAAGCAATACTACTGTGACGACCAGGACCCTGGGGCGCCACATGTGTACATGTTCATAAAAATACCCTAATTATCATATTTGATTAGACTTTAGTTTCTACAGAATGAAGACACTGATTAGAACACTAAGTCTATGTTCACATGGCAGTAATTTGGCCAGTATTTCAAATCAGTATTTGTAAGACAAAACAAGGAACAATCAGAGAAAAGGTATAATAGAAACAGCTGCACCACTTTTGCATTTTTCTCCCATTCCTGGTTTTGGCTAACAAATATTGATGTGAAATACTGACCAAAATACTGCCATGTGAACATAGCCTAGAAGTGCATTTTTTATAGGGCTATATTCCCTTTAGAGCCATGGGCCCAATTAATGATTTTTTCCCTTGTTGTTTTTATTGACATTTTTTTGCACCAAATTCTTCGAAATGGCGCATGCAGTTCATGAATTTTGTGCATAATCAAAAGTGATCTTAATTTTCTATCTTTTACCTTTTTTGCATCTTTTTACAGCAAAAAAAATATGTTCCAGCCGCAAACTAGGAGCATGGTCTAAGAGCCTCCTGTCAGTGTATAAGGCTGCCATCACACTAGCAGTATTTGGTCAGTATTTTACATCAGTAAAATGTGGCAAAACATAAAAAATATATAAATGTAGCATCTCTGTAATTGTACTCACCCGAAGAATAAAGCTGTCTTATCACTTTTACCACACCGTGAACGGTATAAATTATTAATGAACTACTGGAGTTTATTCATTCCAAAAATCAGAATAGAAAGCAATCAACAAATGACATGTGTCAGAAAATGGTACCAATAAAAGCGTCAATTCATCCTGCAAAAAACAAGCCCTCACATAACTTTGGGGACAGAAAAATAGAAAAATTATAGGTTTCAAAATAAGGTGATGCAAAAACTATATATACTGTATGTTAGTGGCCAAATAAAAAAAAATTGTATAAATCTGGTATTGCTGTAATAGCACCGACCAAAGAATAAAGTCATCTAATCAGTGATACCACATGGTGAGCAGCGTAAACAAATAATAAAAGCAATTCCTAACCTGCTGATGATTTGTTCATTTTGCCTCTCAAAGAGGAGGCTCAGCTGATTTATCTTGCACTCTGCGCTGAGCGTTTACACAAGGCTTTCTGTGTAAATCTTTGCAATATGTGTTTCAGATGAAACCCATGGCAAAAGATTCCCTATAATGAACCAGATGGAGATGCTCTGGATGCCATCTGGCCTATGATCTAGTGTTGTCCATCTTTTTAAGCGTACATAATAGTGTGGTCGGGCAACAGTTTTGTGCACTTCTAAAAAGAAGAACACCGCTGAACAGAGGCCAGATCGAGTCCAGAGTTTTTCTGCTGCCTCATTATAGTCAATGGATCCCTCCGAGGTTTCATCTGAATCACATAATTTGGAGATTTATATGGAGACCCCAAAGTAAGTGCTCAGCATACAGCGCAGGATAAATGTGATCCCAAATGTTATGCAACATGTTCTCAATAAAAGCTTCAACTCAGTCCATAAAAAAGCAAGTCCCCACTCAGGTCCATCATCTGTCAATAGAAATATAGGGGGCTTCCACGTTAATGGTTGCACAAAGGCTCTGGAAAAGCGCTATGGCTGCTCGCCCCCAAAAGAAATCCAGAAAATTTTACACTTTCAAATCCAAATGCCCCTTTACTTTTTGAGCCACGAAGCGTGCTTAATCCTCCTGAAGCAATCACATATTTGGCATTTCTGCAGCGATGAGAGACTGCTTAATTTACCACTGCATACCTCTAGAAGCACGAGCAGGGCGCTACAATGCACTGGACACTACAATGTATGGGAGCTACAACATACTGGACACTACAGTGTATAGGCACTACATAGCACTGCAGCCTTGCAGCGCTGGAGTCCTGGGTTCGAATCCCACCAAGGACAACATCTGCAAAGAGTTTGTATGTTCTCTCCGTGTTTGCGTGGGTTTCCTCCGGGCACTCCGGTTTCCTCCCACATTCCAAAGACATACTGATAGGGAATTTAGATTGTGAGCCCCAATGGGGACAGCGATGATAATGTCTGTAAAGCACTGTGGAATATGTTAGCGCTATATAAAAAAATAAAGATAAATAATAATGGCAGATTTGCAATTTTCACTTAGCAACATCCATTTCTGCTTATTTCTGGAAAACACATATGCAGTCAAAATTGTCGCTACACCTGTATATATAACAGGTGAAGTAAATATGGAACACATCATCAATTTTCTAAAGGTGCTATTGACATGAAATTCTCATCAGATGTTGGTAACAACCCATCATATCCACACAGGCAAAGAATTCAAACCATATATGTCCATAAATTGTTGTGTGCAATAATGATAAATGACACAGGGAAAAAGTATTGAACACATGAAGAAAGAAAGGTGCAAAAAGCTATGGAAAGTCATGACACCTGCTGAAACCTATCAGTAATTAGAAAGCAATCCTGGCACTTACTGAAAAATATCAGCTGGTTAAACTGATGTCCTATAAAGAAGTGTCCCATTACTAAGGTGCCACACAAGAAATATCTAATGATGGGTAAAACCAGCGAGCTGTTTCAAGACCTTCACAACCTTATTGTTGCAAAACATACTGATGATATTAGTTACAGAAGAATTTCTAAAGTACTGAAGGTTCCAAAGAGAACTGTTGGGGCCATAATCTGGAAGTTTAAAGAACATAATTTCATCATAAACTGGCCATGACCAGATGAACCCCACCACAATTCATCAAGTGGAGTGAAAAGAATTATCAGATGAGTTGTCTAAGAGCCAAGGACCACCAAGCTACAGAAAGGTCTTAAATCAGCAGGTACAATTATTTCAAAGAAGACTTTTAGTTATGCCAGAATCGTAGTAAAAAAACATAGTCCACAGATCCAGAAATCACACAAGGATCCAATTTACAAAACTGAAAATGAGGTTCTTAGTTTAACATTCTGATCAAACTGTATGATGCCCACTACCACATCAAGGATGAATGGACAAATGACATACTTGATAAAAACCTGCTGCCATCTACAAGCATGATGAAGATTGAAACAAGGGTGGACATTTCAGTAAGACAATAATTCCAAACACAGTCAAGGAAACTCAATTGGTTTCAGAGAAGCAAAATGCATCTGCTGGATTGGCCCAGTTAATCACCTGACCTGTATCCAACAGAAAATATATGGCAGGAACTAAAGCTCAGAATTCATAGAAGAAGCACACATAACCTTCAGGAATTGATGACTGTGAGGAAGAATAGGACAAAATCACACCTGAGCAATGCATGCGATTAGTTTCTCCATTCAGGAGGCGTCTTGAAGCAGCCAAAAGCAACAAAGGCTTTTGTATAAAATATTACCGGTAAATAAATTTCAGTAAGCATGTTCAATACTTTTTCCCTGTGTCATTTCTCGTTATTGCACATAACTTAATATATGGACATCTATGGTTTGATTGGATGGGTTGTTACCGACACCTGGTGACAATTGCATGTCAAAGAGCACCTTTAGTAATATATTTACTTACAAAATTGGTGACCTTTTCAATACTTATTTCACCTCTGTAAATTCCCAGTAGGGTTCAATTTCCTAAACGGGGTCACTGGTTGGGGGTCTTCTCATTTTCACGGCTCAACGTTAAAAAGTTCTGTAAAGCATATGTGGGTTCAAGGTGCTCACCACACCTTTAGATAAGTTCCTTGAGGGGTTTAGTTTCCAAAGTGCAACTTGTGTTTTTTTGCACTGTTAAGGCACATCCGGGGCTCTGCCAATACGACATGGATTTCTAGTCCTGCCAATTTTACACTGAAAGTCGAATCGTGCTTCTTCTCTTCTGAGTCCCACCGTGTGCCCAAACAGTAGTTTTATATCACGTATGGGGTATCAATACATTCTGGAGAAATTGCACAACAAATTGTATGGTTCATTTTTTCCTGTTACCCTTGTGAAAATTAAAAATTTTGGGCAAAAGCAACATTTTTGTTTGAAAAATTTAAATATTATTTTTTTCCTTCCATATTGCTTTAATTCCTGTGAAGCACCTAAAGAGTTAATCAAGTTCTTGAATGTGGTTTTGAGCAATATGAGCGGTTCAGTTTTTAAAATAGTGTCACTTTTGAGTATTTTCTGTTACATACGCCTCTCAAAGTCATTTCACATGTGCTGTGGTTCATAAAAAATTGTTCTGTAAATTTTGTTGGAAAAATGAAAAACTGATGATAAACTTTTAATCCTTCTAACTTCCTAATAAAAAAATGTTTAAAACATGATGATGATGTAAAGTAGACATGTGGTAAATGTTAACTATTATGTATTTTGTGTGGAATAATTATCTGGTTTAAAGGGAACCTGTCACCCCGAAAATCGCGGGTGAGGTAAGCCCACCGGCATCAGGGGCTTATCTACAGCATTCTGTAATGCTGTAGATAAGCCGCCGATGTTACCTGAAAGAGGAGAAAAAGACGTTAGATTATACTCACCCAGGGGCTGTCCCGCTGCTGGTCCGGTCGGATGGGTGTCTCTGGTCTGCTGCGGCGCCTCCCATCTTCATTCCATGACGACCTCTTCTGATCTTCAGCCATGACTCCGGCGCAGGCGTACTTTGTCTGCCCTGTTGAGGGCAGAACAAAGTACTGCAGTGCGCAGGCGCCGGAAAGGTCAGAGAGGCCCGGCGTCTGCGCACTGCAGTACTTTGCTCTGCCCTCAACAGGGCAGACATAGTATGCCTGCGCCGGAGCCGTGGCTGAAGATCAGCAGAGGACGTCTTGGAATGAAGATGGGAGGCGCCGCAGCGGACCAGAGACACCCATCTGACCGGACCAGCAGCGGGACCGCCCCTGGGTGAGTATAATCTAACGTAACGTTATTTTTCTCCTCTTTCAGGTAACAACGGGGGCTTATCTACCGCATTATAGAATGCTGTAGATAAGCCCCTGATGCCGGTGGGCTTACCTCACCCGCGATTTTTGGGGTGACAGGTTCCCTTTAACGGCTGTAGAGGTGCCCAGCCTTCGGCATTGGGCAGAGAGGGAGGTTATGGAGCAATGCCAGGTAGACTAGAGTAAATCCTAGCTCTGCAGGCTTTGATTAGTACACCTGACTAGCTCTGCATATAAACAGACTAGATGTTGATGTAAGGCAGTCAGCTCAGGGAATCTGACCAGACTGGATGGGTTTTGACATTGAAGAGAAAAACAAGCCATAATCTCTTAGAGAAGAGTCTGCACAGGCCATGTGCACCAAACTGCAAGTATTAGTGATTGCTATGGATGATAGCAATTTTGTCTGCCAGAACTGGGGCTAGCTCAGCGGTGTCTGTAGTAGTTAGGGTCTGTACTGTTTAATTAGTGCCTGGACAAAGCTATAGATTTATGTTTATGATTTTGTTGTTTTGGTGCTGTGCAAACTGGGGAAAGGCAATAAAAACTGCATGTGTTTGGACCAAAATTGCATTTTCTGTGTGAATGATACCCAGGGCCGTATTTGCCACTAGGCACTTGAGGGCACGTGCCTAGGGCGGCAGGATGTGGGGGACGGCACCTGAGCAAGGCAAGATGGTTTTTTTAAAGTTTTTTTTATAGTCCGGGTCCGCACGCCCTCCTCCCGCCCTCAGTCTTCTGGCTGCTGCAGAGGTCTCAGATACAGCGCCGTCACGTAGTGCACAGGGATCCGGAAGCGGAAACAAGTCACAGTGCAAGCCCTACCCCCTCCTTGCTGAGGCGCTAAGTTTAGTTCCTGCCTTACAGTCCTGTGTCGGCCCGCCCACCCACCTGTCTTCTGGCTGCTGTGGGGGTCTCGGATCCCGCCAGGGGCAGGCTGGGCTGGGGCGGGGCGCAGGGTGCAGATGCCCCTGGGCCAGTCCCCCAGCTTCTGGCTGCTTGCTGGGTTAAAGGCCGGGTGTCGGCAGCCGCATCCCTGCACTGCAGACACGCCCACACTGTGTGCAGTCAGTGTCTGCCAAACTCACCTGACTGGAAGGAGGAGATCCCGAGCGGCACAGCGCCCCCAGTCCAGATCGCAGCTGGCTAGGGCAGTACTGGGATCTGACAGGTAAGTGGAGAACACTGGGCCAGAGCGAGACCTCGGCTTGAAGTGAGGCGCTCATGCCGGCTGGCGGCACACTGCTGCGGGGTTATCCTGCTGAGGCCGGGAATAATTCACTAGCACCACAAACTGAGAGTGCAGCTGTTTGACTTTTTAAAGTGACATAACATACAGCGCTCCTGTGTATAATGTCACTGGTGATCACTGTATTACCTATACGCTGGCACCAGGGCCGGACTGGCCATCGGGCAGTTCTGGCAAATGTCAGAAGGGCCGGTGCCAGTAGTGGGCCGCTGCACGCCGACTCACCCTTCCCCCGCCACCGCAGCAGCCGCATTCAACTATACTGGGGCCGGTATGGTATATGACACCGGTACAGTTGAATGCAATGATGGAGGAGGGAGCGTCACCTGACGCTTCCTCTCCCATCATTCCCCGCTCTGTCTCTGACACTGCGGGTGCATGCGCACTCACTGTGTCCCAGGCAGTGCAGCGGCAGCCGCCAAGACCAAGAGCAGGGAGCACCGCGGGCACGAGGTGAGGTGAGGTGCTTGTGTTTTATTTTTTACTGGACTGTGGGCCATTCTAGGGGGGAGAGATGTGGGCTCTGCTGTATACTAATATGTGGGCTGTACTATATACTACTGTGTGGGCTGTGCTGTATACTACTATGTGGGTTGTGCTATATACTACTGTGTGGGCTCTGCTGTATACTACTATGTGGGCTGTGCTAAATACTACTGTGTGGGCTGTGCTGTATACTACTATGTGGGTTGTGCTATATACTACTGTGTGGGCTCTGCTGTATACTACTATGTGGGCTGTGCTATATACTACTGTGTGGGCAGTGCTGTATACTACTATGCGGGCTGTGCTAATACTACTATGTGGGCTGTGATATATACTACTATGTGGGCTGTGCTGTATACTACTATGTGGGCTGTACTGTATACTACTATGTCGGCTGTGCTATATACTACTATGTGAGCTGTGCTATATACTACTATGTGGGCTGAGCTGTATACTACTATGTGGGCTGTGCTATATACTGCTATGTGGGCTGTGCTGTATACTACTATGTGGGCTGTACTGTATACTACTATGTGGGCTTTGCTATATACTACTATGTGGGTTGTGCTGTATACTACTATGTGGGCTGTACTATATACTACTATGTGGGCTGTGCTATATACTATTGTGTGGGCAATGCTATATACTACTGTGTGGGCTGTGCTATATACTACTATGTGGGCTGTGCTGTATACTACTGTGTGCGCAGTGCTGTATACTACTGTGTGGGCAGTGCTGTATACTACTGTGTGGGCAGTGCTGTATACTACTGTGTGGGCTCTGCTGTATACTACTGTGTGGGCTTTGCTGTATACTACTACGTGGGCTGTGCTGTATACTACTACGTGGGCTGTGCTGTATACTGCTACGTGGGCTGTGCTGTATACTGCTACGTGGGCTGTGTTATCTGCTATGCGGGTTGTGCAATATACTATGGGGGAACATTATATTCTATGGGGGAGGCTGTGTTATATACTATGGGGGCTGCATTATATTCTATGGGGGCAACATTATATATTATGGGGAGGTGGGCTGTATTATATTCTATGGAGTGGCTGCATTATACCCTGGGGTGGCTGCATTATACTCTCGGGTGGCTGCATTATATTCTGTAGGGTGGTGGCTGCATTATACTATATGTGGGCTGCATTATACTGTATCGAGGACTATGGGGAATACGTTATACTATATGAAGAACTATGGGGTGCATTATACTATGGGAAGTGAATTGTACTACATGGATGACTATGGCGGTGCATTATACTATATGGAGCACTATGAGGAGTGTATTATGCTATATGGAGGACTGAGCAGTGTATTTTAGTATATGGAGGACTATAGGGAGTGTATTATACTATATAGAGGACTGTGGTGCACATTATAATATATGGAGGACTATGGGGTGCATATTACTATACAAGAAAAATGCTGCATATTCAGATTGTTTTTGCTGGAACAAAAATCATTGTTCTCAGCAGCACATCACCAGTGTAAACTGTAGATGTGCTGCTGATAACATGATACTGTATCGTGATCTGTTAGTGATCTATTAGTGATTGTTCTGTCCCATCATTATTCCTCAGCTGGTGGAAAGAGGCCAGGAAACAAATGTTGAACAACTTCAGTATTGTTGATCAAACTCATTTAGTGTCCTAAACCCAGCACTTGTAAATACAACTGAAATGCTTTTGTGTGATGTGCAATATGTTAGCATTTGGGGCCCCATTTTAAACTTTGCCTAGGTGTAGGGCCCCACTTTGCCTAAAACCGGCCCTGCCTACAAGTGAACAAAGATATTATACAGTTACCATGTGTGAGGATAATATATAGTATAAGTTTTAGTTTCTCTTGCCTGTTAGTGCCATGCTGTGGGCTAAAACCCCCCTTCTCTGTGTTCCTGCAATGTGTGTGTAGAAGAGGTTTTATTGCTTCCAGCTCTGGGAGCAAAGGAATTTTTACGATCGGTATAGCTGCATAGACAATCGTACCAGCTGAAACTGGTCTGATCTCTCTTTTAAAACATGATGCTCTTTGTCCTAATCTTGTAAAATTCTGGGCCACCGATTTGGGCTAGGAAAATAATAAGTACATATTGCTAAAGTCCATCGGGGGATCTATCAGCCACTGTAAGCACGAGCCTCTAACAGGTAAAAAGGTAGGGATTTCTCCGAAACTGTGTGTCCAAACTAGGACAAATTTGGTCTCATTAGAAAGCCAATTGTAAAATAAGAAGAAAGCTGGGTGTGTTATGGTTCTGACATGTTTGGGAACGAAAATACGAGACTTATAAGAATTAGAGTTAAATTTGGTAAGTCTGAAGAGAGAGGACGGACTGGGTAAACCAACCCCTTTTAGTGATGTCACCAGGCTGAGCTATAAGTGTTATGCCAGGCACCCAGCAGTGAGTCTTTCCTGAGGAGCTGTTCCTATCCAGACCTCCTGATGCACTGGGACATTTCGGGTTCCGCCTACCAGCATGGTATGAACTGAGAACATGTGAGTTTTACCTTTTCTCATTTAATCCCTTTATTTTATAATTACCTTGTACATATTTTTTCAATTGTCTCATAATGAGCACTTCATCGCATTCAAACAGTCCCTCACTACTTTCAAGACCACACTCGCCACAGCTAAACAAACCTACTTCTCATCTCTCATATGCTCCCTGTCTCACAACACTAAACAGTTAGTCAACACCTTCAATTCTCTCCTCTGTCCCCCAGCACCTCCTCCCTCTCCACTTATCTCCGCTGAAGACTTTGCCTCATTTTTCAAGCAGAAGATTGATAGCATCAGAGACAGTTTTGGTCAACAACCCCCAGAGCCCTTCCTCCCAATTTCCCAGCCCTGCACCTCCAAAACCAACTTCTCCACCATTACAGAAGATCAACTCTCCACTCTACTCTCAAGATCGCATTTTACCACCTGTGCACTTAACCTGCTCCCATCCCACCTCATCCCAAACCTCACCACAGTCTTCATCCCAACCCTAACCCATCTCTTCAACCTATCACTGATGTTTTCCCCTCAAGCCTTAAACATGCCTGCATCACACCTATCCTCAAAAAGCCCTCTCTTGAGCCATCCTCTGTATCTTGCTATTGCCCTATATCACTTCTCCCTTATGTCTCCAAACTACTGGAACAACACGTTTACCTTGAACTGTCCTCCCATCTCTCTTCTTGTTCCCTCTTTGACCGCTTACAATCTGGCTTCCGGTCACACCATTCCACTGAAACTGCCCTAACTAAGGTCACCAATGACCTCTTAACCGCCAAGAGCAAGTGACACTACTTTGTCCTCCTCCTCCTCGACCTGTCGGCTGCCTTTGACACAGTGTACCATTCCCTATTATTACAGACCCTCTCATCCCTTGGCATCACAGACTTGGCCCTATCCTGGATCTCATCATACCTAACAGACCGGACATTCAGCGTCTCCCACTCACACACCACCTCCTCACCTCGCCCCCTATCTGTCGGAGTCCCAAAAGGTTCTGTCCTTGGGCCCCTGCTCTTCTCCATTTACACCTTTGGCCTGGGACATCTCATAGAATCTCATGGCTTTCAGTATCACCTCTATGCTGATGACACACAGATCTACATCTCTGGACCAGATATCACCTCCCTACTAACCAGAATCCCTCAATGTCTGTCCACTATTTCATCCTTCTTCTCCGCTAGATTTCTGAAACTTAACATGGACAAAACAGAATTCATCATCTTTCCCCCATCTCACGCGACCCCCCCAACGAACCTATCCATTATAGTAAATGGCTGCCCACTCTCCCCAGTCCCACAAGCTCGCTGCCTCGGGGTAATCCTTGACGCTGATCTCTCCTTCAAACCACATATCCTTTCCACTTCCTGCCGGCTTCAACTCAAAAATATTTCACGAATCCGTTCATTCCTCAACCAAGAATCTGCAAAAACCCTAGTCCATGCCCTCATCATCTCTCGCCTTGACTACTGCAACCTCCTGCTCTGTGGCCTCCCCTCTAACACTCTCGCACCCCTCCTATCTATTCTAAACTCTGCTGCCCGACTAATCCACCTGTCTCCCTGCTATTCCCCGGCCTCTCCCCTCTGTCAATCCCTTCACTGGCTCACCATTGCCCAGAGACTCCAGTACAAAACCCTAAACATGATATACAAAGCCATCCACAACCTGTCTCCTCCATACATCTGTGACCTCGTCTCCCGGTACTTACCTACATGCAACCTCCGATCCTCACAAGATCTCCTTCTCTACTCCCTTCTTATCTCCTCTTCCCACAGTAGTATACAAGATTTCTCTCACGTATCACCCCTACTCTGGAACCCTCTACCACAACACATCAGACTCTCGCCTACCATCGAAACCTTCAAAAAGAACCTGAAGACCCACCTCTTCCGACAAGCCTACAACCTGCAGTAACCACAGATGGACCAAACCGCTGCATGACCAGCTCTATCCTCACCTACTGTATTCTCACCCATCCCTTGTAGATTGTGAGCCTTCGCGGGCAGGGTCCTCACTCCTCCTGTACCAGTTATGACTTGTATTGTTTAAGATTATTGTACTTGTTTTTATTATTTATACCCCTCCGCACATGTAAAGCACCATGGAATAAATGGCGCTATAACAATAAATAATAATAAATAATATTAATATTGTAACATCTTTATATACCTTTGTAAACACTTCCTTAATCTTTCGGAGTAAAATATTTAAATTACTAGTTTTCGTTCTTCCTGCTCTAAAACGTACCCTAAGTCTTCTGAAGGGAATTACGCTACTGTTTTGGGTTAGCTTCAGACCCGTTTAATCGAAGCTGGTGGCAGCATACCATTTGTTGTGCCTTTGGGATTCGTTGTAGCGACTGCGGCGTTGATAATTATTTTTCCTGCCTGAGTGGGAGTAGTTACATCGCCTCGCTGCAGCGTGCCCAATAGCCAGTACATAGCAGGCAGCCTTTCTGGTGACTAATTACCCTAGGTGCAGTACCTAATCTGACCTGAGGGTAAGGGAGCGCCAGAGAGCTGCAAGTTCAGGCAGAACTGTAAAGCGGGATATACATAAATTCCTGCAGTTTGTGGTATATTGAAGAGCAGTGGGATAACTAAAATAAGCCCCTGCTGTAAACTAAGAGGTCAATAGCCTTGTGTGTGTTTTTTCATCACCTTGTTAGCAGTGGAGGGATAACTAAGATAAGCCCCCTGCACATGTGATAGCCATCTGTTGGTCGAAAGTCACCCCGATCCGTGACATAGGGGTGAGGGTCACGGTGTGAATCGTGACAAATTGGCGGCAGCGGTGGGAGATCTTAGAGCATTAGTGATTTGGTTTGAGCAATCATTCCTCTCACTAAAAACTTGCAAAGTTCTTGCGAGGACTCTGCGCAAATAAGTTTGGAGAACGAACTCAGTGTTTATTAGTCCTGAGACAATTGTTTGTACTTGTAATTATCCCCTACCCTTCTTTTTGTTTTTTTGTCCTACCTTTTATTTGTCAACCATGGCTGCAATGGGAGAAGAGTTGTATAAGCAGCTTAAGAAAGACACTCTTATTTCCCTGTGTGGGGTGTGGCAGATCGACACCATGAACAAAATCAAAGGCCAACTGGTCGCGGCTCTGGTGCAACGGGAATCCGGCCAGAGCCCAGTGGGCGCAGAACCGGCCCAAGCAGAGGGGGTGCTGCAGCAGATGTCCAACCACTGAATGCCGGCCCCACTAGCAACCAGGGCATTTCAAAAACCTGACCGGCACATCCAAACATAGACTAAGTGTGAACAGGTGCTGAACCTAGAGTCGCCAACTCGTATAAACGTCTCCATCTGAATGGGTACATGTGAAACCTCTTCCTAGACTAAAATTCTCTCTCTCTGTGGAGGGGTATTGGACCTGCTGTAATTAAAACACCTGTGGCTAGGAGGCGGAGTGCACGATCAGAAGGCTAAAGAATACATTTCAAAAACCTGACCGGCACATCCAAACATAGACTAAGTGTGAACAGGTGCAGAACCTAGAGTCGCCAACTCGTATATAGTTAAGTAAATAAGGCAGCACACTGCAGCGCTAAAACATGCAAGCTTGAAACACGAAATTTGAACTGCATTACTGCACTAGAAATTGAAAAATGAGAGCGTTTAGCGCATAAAAATGGCCAATTTTATGTGTACCTGGTAACCCCCGTTACGGCATCTCTCTTATACCAGGTCCTAAACTTGCCTTACCTCGCTGAGAATAAACGTCTCCATCTGAATGGGTACATGTGAAACCTCTTCCTAGACTAAAATTCTCTCTCTCTGTGGAGGGGTATTGGACCTGCTGTAATTAAAACACCTGTGGCTAGGATGCGCAGTGCACGATCAGAAGGCTAAAGAATACATTTCAAAAACCTGACCGACACATCCAAACATAGACTAAGAGTGAACAGGTGCTGAACCTAGAGTCGCCAACTCGTATATAGTTAAGTAAATAAGGCAGCACACTGCAGTGCTAAAACATGCAAGCTTGAAACACGAAATTTGAATTGCATTACTGCACTAGCATGTTTTAGGACCTGGTATAAGAGAGATGCCGTAAAGGGGCTACCAGGTACACATAAAATTGGCTATTTTTATGCGCTAAACGCTCTCATTTTTCATATTTCTAGTGCAGTAATGCAGTTCAAATTTCGTGTTTCAAGCTTGCATGTTTTAGCGCTGCAGTGTGCTGCCTTATTTACTTAACTATATAAGAGTTGGCGACTCTAGGTTCAGCACCTGTTCACACTTAGTCTATGTTTGGATGTGCCGGTCAGGTTTTTGAAATGTATTCTTTAGTCTTCTGATCGTGCACTCCGCCTCCTAGCCACAGGTGTTTTAATTACAGCAGGTCCAATACCCCTCCACAGAGAGAGAGAATTTTAGTCTAGGAAGAGGTTTCACATGTACCCATTCAGATGGAGACGTTTATTCTCAGCGAGGTAAGGCAAGTTTAGGACCTGGTATAAGAGAGATGCCAAAAAGGGGCTACCAGGTACACATAAAATTGGCCATTTTTATGCGCTAAACGCTCTCATTTTCATATTTCTAGTGCAGTAATGCAGTTCAAATTTCGTGTTTCAAGCTTGCATGTTTTAGCGCTGCAGTGTGCTGCCTTATTTACTTAACTATATACGAGTTGGCGACTCTAGGTTCAGCACCTGTTCACACTTAGTCTATGTTTGGATGTGCCGGTCAGGTTTTTGAAATGTATTCTTTAGCCTTCTGATCGTGCACTCCGCCTCCTAGCCACAGGTGTTTTAATTACAGCAGGTCCAATACCCCTCCACAGAGAGAGAGAATTTTAGTCTAGGAAGAGGTTTCACATGTACCCATTCAGATGGAGACGTTTATTCTCAGCGAGGTAAGGCAAGTTTAGGACCTGGTATAAGAGAGATGCCGTAAAGGGGCTACCAGGTACACATAAAATTGGCCATTTTTATGCGCTAAACGCTCTCATTTTTCATATTTCTAGTGCAGTAATGCAGTTCAAATTTCGTGTTTCAAGCTTGCATGTTTTAGCGCTGCAGTGTGCTGCCTTATTTACTTAACTATATACGAGTTGGCGACTCTAGGTTCAGCACCTGTTCACACATAGTCTAGGTTTGGATGTGCCGGTCAGGTTTTTGAAATGTATTCTTTAGCCTTCTGATCGTGCACTCCGCCTCCTAGCCACAGGTGTTTCAATTACAGCAGGTCCAATACCCCTCCACAGAGAGAGAGAATTTTAGTCTAGGAAGAGGTTTCACATGTACCCATTCAGATGGAGACGTTTATTCTCAGCGAGGTAAGGCAAGTTTAGGACCTGGTATAAGAGAGATGCCGTAAAGGGGCTACCAGGTACACATAAAATTGGCCATTTTTATGCGCTAAACGCTCTCATTTTTCATATTTCTAGTGCAGTAATGCAGTTCAAATTTCGTGTTTCAAGCTTGCATGTTTTAGCGCTGCAGTGTGCTGCCTTATTTACTTAACTATATACGAGTTGGCGACTCTAGGTTCAGCACCTGTTCACACTTAGTCTATGTTTGGATGTGCCGGTCAGGTTTTTGAAATGTATTCTTTAGCCTTCTGATCATGCACTCCGCCTCCTAGCCACAGGTGTTTTAATTACAGCAGGTCCAATAACCCTCCACAGAGAGAGAAAATTTTAGTCTAGGAAGAGGTTTCACATGTACCCATTCAGATGGAGACGTTTATTCTCAGCGATGTAAGGCAAGTTTAGGACCTGGTATAAGAGAGATGCCGTAAAGGGGCTACCAGGTACACATAAAATTGGCCATTTTTATGTGCTAAACGCTCTCATTTTTCATATTTCTAGTGCAGTAATGCAGTTCAAATTTCGTGTTTCAAGCTTGCATGTTTTAGCGCTGCAGTGTGCTGCCTTATTTACTTAACTATATACGAGTTGGCGACTCTAGGTTCAGCACCTGTTCACACTTAGTCTATGTTTGGATGTGCCGGTCAGGTTTTTGAAATGTATTCTTTAGCCTTCTGATCGTGCACTCCGCCTCCTAGCCACAGGTGTTTTAATTACAGCAGGTCCAATACCCCTCCACAGAGAGAGAGAGAATTTTAGTCTAGGAAGAGGTTTCACATGTACCCATTCAGATGGAGACGTTTATTCTCAGCGAGGTAAGGCAAGTTTAGGACCTGGTATAAGAGAGATGCCGTAAAGGGGCTACCAGGTACACATAAAATTGGCCATTTTTATGCGCTAAACGCTCTCATTTTTCATATTTCTAGTGCAGTAATGCAGTTCAAATTTCGTGTTTCAAGCTTGCATGTTTTAGCGCTGCAGTGTGCTGCCTTATTTACTTAACTATATACGAGTTTGCGACTCTAGGTTCAGCACCTGTTCACATTTAGTCTATGTTTGGATGTGCCGGTCAGGTTTTTGAAATGTATTCTTTAGCCTTCTGATCGTGCACTCCGCCTCATAGCCACAGGTGTTTTAATTACAGCAGGTGCAATACCCCTCCACAGAGAGAGAGAATTTTAGTCTAGGAAGAGGTTTCACATGTACCCATTCAGATGGAGACGTTTAATCTCAGCGAGGTAAGGCAAGTTTAGGACCTGGTATCAGAGAGATGCCTGTTATGATAAGGTAATTCAGTACCACAATGGACATAGAGGTCAGAGCATATACAGTGACCTGATAATAACCCAAAAACATAGAACGAGCTCTGAGACGTGGGAACTCTGCTGACCGCAATCCCTAATCCTCTCCAAACAAAATAGAGGCAGCCGTGGATTGCGCCTAACGCTCCCTATGCAACTCGGCACAGCCTGAGAAACTAGCTAGCCTGAAGATAGAAAATAAGCCTACCTTGCCTCAGAGAAATACCCCAAAGGAAAAGGCAGCCCCCACATATAATGACTGTGAGTTAAGATGAAAAGACAAACGTAGAGATGAAATAGATTTAGCAAAGTGAGGCCCGACTTTCTGAACAGAGCGAGGATAGGAAAGGTAACTTTGCGGTCAATACAAAACCCTACAAAAACCACGCAAAGGGGGCAAAAAGACCCTCCGTACCGAACTAACGGCACGGAGGTACACCCTCTGCGTCCCAGAGCTTCCAGCAAGCAAGAAAAAACAAATAGACAAGCTGGACAGAAAAAACAGCAAACAAAATAGCAAAGCGGAACTTAGCTATGCAGAGCAGCAGGCCACAGGAACGATCCAGGAGGAAACAGGTCCAATACTAGAACATTGACTGGAGGCCAGGATCAAAGCACTAGGTGGAGTTAAATAGAGCAGCACCTAACGACTTCACCACATCACCTGAGGAAGGAAACTCAGAAGCCGCAGTACCACTCTCCTCCACCAATGGAAGCTCACAGAGAGAATCAGCCGAAGTACCACTTGTGACCACAGGAGGGAGCTCTGCCACAGAATTCACAACAGTACCCCCCCTTGAGGAGGGGTCACCGAACCCTCACCAGAGCCCCCAGGATGACCAGGATGAGCCATATGAAAGGCACAAACAAGATCGGGAGCATGGACATCAGAGGCAAAGACCAAGGAATTATCTTCCTGAGCATAACCCTTCCACTTAACCAGATACTGGAGTTTCCGTCTTGAAACACGAGAATCCAAAATCTTCTCCACAATATACTCCAACTCCCCCTCCACCAAAACCGGGGCAGGAGGATCAACAGATGGAACCATAGGTGCCACGTATCTCCGCAACAATGGCCTATGGAATACGTTATGTATGGAAAAAGAATCTGGAAGGGTCAGACGAAAAGACACAGGATTAAGAACCTCAGAAATCCTATACGGACCAATGAAACGAGGTTTAAACTTAGGAGAGGAAACCTTCATAGGAATATGATGAGAAGATAACCAAACCAAATCCCCAACACGAAGTCGGGGACCCACACAGCATCTGCGATTAGCGAAACGTTGAGCCTTCTCCTGGGACAAGGTCAAATTGTCCACTACATGAGTCCAAATCTGCTGCAACCTGTCCACCACAGTATCCATACCAGGACAGTCCGAAGACTCAACCTGCCCTGAAGAGAAACAGAAAAAACGCAGAAAAACGGCGAAACCAAGGTAGCCGAGCTGGCCACCAAAAGGATCTAGCCACTAACTCTCTGGTACCAAAGATTCCAGGATGACCAGCCAACACCGAACAATGAACCTCAGAGATAACTTTATTCGTCCACCTATCAGGGACAAACAGTTTCTCCGCTGGGCAACGATCAGGTTTATTAGCCTGAAATTTTTGCAGCACCCGCCGCAAATCAGGGGAGATGGCAGACACAATTACTCCCTCTTTGAGGATACCCGCCGGCTCAGATAAACCCGGAGAGTCGGGCACAAAACTCCTAGACAGAGCATCCGCCTTCACATTTTTAGAGCCCGGAAGGTACGAAATCACAAAGTCAAAACGGGCAAAAAGCAACGACCAACGAGCCTGTCTAGGATTCAACCGCTTGGCAGACTCGAGATAAGTCAAGTTCTTATGATCAGTCAAGACCACCACGCGATGCTTAGCTCCTTCAAGCCAATGACGCCACTCCTCGAATGCCCACTTCATGGCCAGCAACTCTCGATTGCCCACGTCATAATTTCGCTCAGCAGGCGAAAACTTCCTGGAAAAGAAGGCGCATGGTTTCATCACCGAGCAATCAGAACTTCTCTGCGACAAAACAGCCCCTGCTCCAATCTTAGAAGCATCAACCTCGACCTGGAATGGAAGCGAAACATCTGGTTGACACAACACAGGGGCAGAAGAAAAACGACGCTTCAACTCTTGAAAAGCTTCCACAGCAGCATAAGACCAATTGACCACATCAGCACCCTTCTTGGTCAAATCGGTCAATGGTTTAGCAATACTAGAAAAATTGCAGATGAAGCGACGATAAAAATTAGCAAAGCCCAGGAACTTTTGCAGACTTTTCAGAGATGTCGGCTGAGTCCAATCATGGATGGCTTGGACCTTACCAGGGTCCATCTCGATAGTAGAAGGGGAAAAGATGAACCCCAAAAATGAAACCTTCTAAACACCAAAGAGACACTTTGATCCCTTCACAAACAAAGAATTAGCACGCAGGACCTGAAACACCGTTCTGACCTGCTTCACATGAGACTCCCAATCATCCGAGAAGATCAAAATGTCATCCAAGTACACAATCAGGAATTTATCCAGGTACTCTCGGAAGATGTCATGCATAAAGGACTGAAACACTGATGGAGCATTGGCAAGTCCGAATGGCATTACTAGATACTCAAAATGGCCCTCGGGCGTATTAAATGCAGTTTTCCATTTATCGCCTCGCTTAATACGCACAAGATTATACGCACCACGAAGATCTATCTTGGTGAACCAACTAGCCCCCTTAATCCGAGCAAACAAATCAGATAACAACGGCAAGGGGTACTGAAATTTAACCGTGATCTTATTTAGAAGGCGGTAATCAATACAAGGTCTCAGCGAACCATCCTTCTTGGCTACAAAAAAGAACCCTGCTCCTAATGGCGACGATGACAGGCGAATATGCCCCTTCTCCAAGGACTCCTTCACATAACTCCGCATAGCGGCGTGCTCAGGCACAGATAAATTAAACAATCGACCTTTTGGGAATTTACTACCAGGAATCAAATCGATAGCACAATCACAATCCCTATGCGGAGGTAGGGTATCGGACTTGGGCTCATCAAATACATCCCGGTAATCAGACAAGAACTCTGGAACCTCAGAAGGGGTGGATGACGAAATTGACAGAAATGGGACATCACCATGTACCCCCTGACAACCCCAGCTGGACACAGACATGGATTTCCAATCTAATACTGGATTATGGACTTGTAGCCATGGCAACCCCAACACGACCACATCATGCAGATTATGCAACACCAGAAAGCGAATAACCTCCTGCAATTCTGGGGTGAGTTGTTACGGATTGCCCATGATATCCCGCTAGCTGGACACTTGGGGATCAGCAAAACTAAGACCCGGCTGTCTCAACACTTCTATTGGCCTAAGATGGGGACAGATGTGTCAAACTACTGCCGCTCCTGTATCACCTGTCAAAGAGTGGGGAAGGCGGGTCCTGCTCTTAAGGCTCCCCTGATCCTTTTTCCAGTGATAAAGGAGCCTTTCCAGAGGATCGCGGTGGACATTGTGGGCCCGCTGGCCATCCCCAGCAGGTCTGGAAAGCAATACATCCTTAATGTGGTAGACTACGCTACCCGGTACCCAGAGGCAGTAGCTCTGTCGTCAACTAGGGCAGATAAGGTGGTGGATGCCCTGTTGGCTATTTTTTCACGTGTAGGATTTCCCAGGGAGATGCTTACTGATCAAGGGACCCAATTCATGTCTCGCCTAATGGAGGCTCTCTGTAAGAGAATGCAGGTGAAGCACCTGGTATCGAGTGCGTATCACCCACAGACCAAGGGCTGGTGTGAATGCTTCAATGGTACCCTCAAACAGATGCTACGTATGCTGGTTGAGACCCAAGGGTGCGACTGGGAGAGGTACCTCCCAGACCTGCTGTTCGCTTACCGAAAGGTTCTGCAGGCCTCGACGGGGTTCTCCCCCTTCGAGCTCCTGTACGGCAGGCGACCCCTTGGGTTGGTCAGAGAATCCTGGGAAGAGGAGCCGAACCCTTCTGAAGTGTCCATAGTGGAGTATGTCATGCGCTTCCGTGACAAGATGCAGACCTTGACGCAGTTGGTGCATGACAACATGACGCTGGCTCAGGCTGACAGGAAGCACTGGTATGACCAGAATGCCCAGGAGCAGACCTACCATGTGGGTCAAATGGTGTGGGTGCTGGTCCCCGTGCCAATGGATAAGCTTCAGGGAGCCTGGGAGGGCCCATACGTCATCCACCAACAGCTCAACCCGGTCACCTATGTGGTCATGCTTGACCACGCTCAGGGTAGGCAAAAGACCTTTCACGTCAATATGATGAAGGCTAATCACGAACGTGAACTGTTGTGAATTCTGTTGTCGGGCTCCCTCCTGTGGTCATGAATGGTACTTCGGCTGGTTCTGTCCATGGACTTCCTCTGGTGGGTGTTTCTGAGTTTCCTTCCTCAGGTGACGAGGTTAATTCGTTAGCTGGCTGCTCTATTTAACTCCACTTAGATCTTTGCTCCATGCCACCTGTCAATGTTCCAGTATTGGTCTAGTTCACTCCTGGATCGTTCTTGTGACCTGTCTTCCCAGCAGAAGCTAAGTTCCAGCTTGTATTTCTTTGGTTTGCTATTTTTCTGTCCAGCTCGTTATTTTTATTGTTGTCTTGCTTGCTGGAAGCTCTGGGACGCAGAGGGAGCGCCTCTGCACCGTGAGTCGGTGCAGAGGGTCTTTTTTGCACCCTCTGCGTGGTCTTTTTGTAGGTTTTTGTGCTGACCGCAAAGTAACCTTTCCTATCCTCGGTCTGTTCAGTAACTCGGGCCTCACTTTGCTAAATCTATTTCATCTCTGTGTTTGTATTTTCATCTTTACTCACAGTCATTATATGTGGGGGGCTGCCTTTTCCTTTGGGGAATTTCTCTGAGGCAAGGTAGGCTTTATTTTTCTATCTTCAGGGCTAGCTAGTTTCTTAGGCTGTGCCGAGTTGCATAGGGAGCGTTAAGCGCAATCCACGGCTATTTCTAGTGTGTTTGATAGGATTAGGGATTGCGGTCAGCAGAGTTCCCACGTCCCAGAGCTCGTCCTTTATTATCAGAAACCATCAGGTCATTCCGTGTGCTCTTAGCCACCAGGTCCATTATTGTCCTGACCACCAGGTCATAACAGTGAACCTTTCGTCCTACCGGTCTGCAGCTTGCCCGAAGACAGGGAGGAAGACACCCTCCTGGACATGCTGGCCCAAGCCAAGGCCGGTGGGTCCATCGAGGATGTGGAGGTAAGCGCCTCAATAACCAGACCCCAGCGGTCGCAGTTGTGGACCAAGCTGGAACCCTTCCGGGCCATGTTCTCCAACCGACCTGGAAGGACTGAGTTAGCAGTCCACGAGGTGGACACCGAGATTCATGCCCCACTACGGCGAACACCCTATCGAATGTCTGACCAGGTGCTGCAGGTTATGCGCCAGGAGATCGATGAAATGTTACAGCTGGGGGTGATTCGACGGTCAAATAGCGCGTGGGCCTCACCTGTAGTTCTCGTGCCCAAGAAGGACCGGACCACCCAGTTCTGCGTGGACTACCAAGGGCTCAACGCCATCACAGCCTCTGACGCGCACCCAATGCCACGCATCGAGGAGCTGCTTGAGAGGTTAGCTGGCGCAAAATACCTGACAATAATGGAACTGAGTAGAGGATACTGGCAGATTCCCCTGAGCCCTGAGGTGCAGGAGAAGTCTGCCTTTATCACACCCTTTGGACTGTATGAGCCCACGGTCATGCCCCAGCCACTTTCCAGCGGATGGTCAACCTCCTGCTTCAGGGACTGGAGAAGTACGCAGTGGCGTACTTGGATGACATTGACATCTTCAGTTACTCCTGGAAGGAACACCTGCAGCATCTCGAGGAGGTGCTCAGGCGAATTCACCGAGCTGGACTGACTATCAAGCCGGGAAAGTGCCAGATGGGCATGAGTGAGGTCCACAACCTGGGGCACCAGGTGGGCGGAGGCACCCTAAAGCCAGAGCCTGAGAAAGTGGGAGCGATCGTGAACCTGTTGAGGTGCGCATGGAGGAGCACCGAGCGGTCCTGCCTCCGTAGCGCACACCAGAAGGGGGAGGTGTGAGGATAATATATAGTATAAGTTTTAGTTTCTCTTGCCTGTTAGTGCCATGCTGTGGGCTAAAACCCCCCTTCTCTTTGTGTTCCTGCAATGTGTGTGTAGAAGAGGTTTTATTGCTTCCAGCTCTGGGAGCAAAGGAATTTTTACGATCGGTATAGCTGCATAGACAATGGTACCAGCTGAAACTGGTCTGATCTCTCTTTTAAAACATGAGGCACTTTGTCCTAATCTTGTAAGATTTTGGGTCATCGATTTTGGCTAGGAAAATAATAAGTACATATTGCTAAAGTCCATCGGCGGATCTATCAGCCACTGTAAGCACGAGCCTCTAATTCCAACAGGTAAAAAGGTACGGATTTCTCCGAAACTATGTGTCCAAACTAGGACAAATTTGGTCTCATTAGAAAGCCAATTGTAAAATAAGAAGAAAGCTGGGTGTGTTATAATTCTGACATGTTTGGGAATGAAAATACGAGACTTATAAGAATTAGAGTTAAATTTGGTAAGTCTGAAGAGAGAGGATGGACTGGGTAAACCAACCCCTTTTAGTGATGTCATCAGGCTGAGCTATAAGTGTTATGCCAGGCACACAGGAGTGAGTTTTTTCTGAGGAGCTGTTCCTATCCAGACCTCCTGATGCACTGGGACATTTGGGGTTCCGCCTACCAGCATGGTTTTTGCCTGACATGAACTGAGAACATGTGAGTTTTACCTTTTCTCATTTAATCCCTTTATTTTATAATTACCTTGTACATATTTTTTCAATTGCCTCATATTGTAACATCTTTATATACCTTTGTAAACACTGCCTTAATCTTTCGGAGTAAAATATTTAAATTACTAGTTTTCGTTCTTCCTGCTCTAAAACGTACCCTAAGTCTTCTGAAGGGAATTACGCTACTGTTTTGGGTTAGCTTCGGAACCGTTTAATCGAAGTTGGTGGTAGCATACCATGTGTTGTGCCTTTGGGAGTCGTTGTAGCGACTGCGACGTTGATAATTATTGTTCCTACCTGAGTGGGAGTAGTTATATCGCCTCGCTGCAGCGTTCCCAATAGCCAGTACATAGCAGGCAGCCTTTCTGGCGACTAATTACTCTAGGTGCAGTACCTAATCTGACCTGAGGGTAAGGGGTGCGCCAGAGAGCTGCAAGTTCAAGCGGAACTGTAAAGCAGGTGTCATGATTCATTCCAGAGTTTATTAGTGTCTGCTCTTTTTTCTGGATGGATCATGTCAAGGGTTAACTTTGCTCTGCCTCTTTCTGGGTTCAGGTTTGCTATTTAGCTCCCATAATTCTTGCTGGCTGTGTCAGCTATAGCTCTGTCTTTGGTGTGTGAACCTGACTCTGGAAGCCCTGGTTTATCCTACTGTGAACCCTGACTTGTCCTGTGTCTGTTATCTCTACCTGCCTGCCCTTTCCCAGTGTCTCTTTGTTTGTCTGTATATCTGCTTGACTCCCTGGTTATGATCTCTTTGCTTGGCTCTTTGACTCTGTTTCAGTTTGTCGCTTTTGTACCATATTTTGCCCGTCCTGGTTTACTTATCCCTTGCTATGTCCTGACTATTCATTCTGTCTAAATCCGTTTGTACTATTGTGCTGTCTTGAAATCTGACTCGGCTTTCCTGACCTCGCTCTCACCACTAGGTAACGTCTGTTCTGTTGCTCTGTGTGTGCACTCTGGCTTCCCTACCAAGCTTCCCCTGGTGGAGGTTGCGCTGTACTGTACGGCAGCTGCATGACAGCAGGCAGCCTTTCTGCCGACTAATTACCCTAGGTGCAGTACCTAATTTGACCTGAGGGTAAGGGGGTGCCAGAGAGCTGCAAGTTCAAGCGGAACTGTAAAGCGGGATATACATAAATCCCTGCAGTTCGTGGTATATTGAAGAGCAGTGGGATAACTAAAATAAGCCCCTGATGTAAACTAAGAGGTCAATAGCCTTGTGTGTGTTTTTTCATCACATTGTTAGCAGTGGAGGGATAACTAAGATACGCCCCCTGCACATGTGATAGCCGTCTGTTTGCCTAAAGTCACCCCGATCCGTGACGTAGGGGTGACGGTCACGGTGTGAATCGTGACACCATGTGACAAGTGGGCCTGTGTAACTTCAAATACCAGGGCTGAATTTTAGTCCCAGTCCGGCCCTGGCTGGCACTATATACATAACTCCTCTGTATAACATCACTGGTGAGTCACTGTATTACCTGTACACTGACAGTATGTACAGAGCTCCTGTGTATAATGACACTTAGTATTGTGCTTTTTTTAATTAATGATCAGTATTATAGTATTTGGTCACTATGTGGTGGTAATATGTAGTCTGGTCATGGTGTGACGGTATTTGTCCCTTGTATGTGGTATTATTCGGTCACTATGTGGTGGTAATATGTAATCTTGTCATGGTGTAGTGGTATTTATTCCTTGTATGTGGTATTATTCGGTCAGCATGTGGTGGTAATATGTGGTCTGGTCATGGTGTGATGGTATTTGTCCCTTGTATGTGGTATTATTGGTTATTTTAAAAAATGCATGTGACTCATTCCATTAAAGAAAAATACATTAAAATATACCTAAAAAGAATATTGGATATTTTAACAAATGTTTAAAAGCTTAAAAAATCTTTTGGCCACATCTTTTGGCCATGGGCACGGCAGGGCTGACCCCTCCAATCCACATTATAGACATAGTCTTTCCTGGTATGATATCGGCAGGGGTTATCATGGCTGGACGCACCAGGGTCACCTCTGCCCCAGTGTCCCTGAGACCAATGGTGACTTTATTGCCAACAGTGACAGATTGACAGTTCTAACAAAAAAGAGAAGAAAAAAGATTGGACTACAAACAGGCCCGCACAACCACAAGGAATAGAAAAATAACAAATAGTTTTATTAAACACCACAGCAAGACATATAAAAACAATTAAAATAGAAGTGCTAACATGTCCCACTTTGTTGCAAGAGAAGCACCGGCGTGCATCACCTAGAGAATGTCTATTCCTTGGGGCCCCATAGAAGGTGGACTTGGATAACACTTGTGATCGGCCGGCAGAGGGAGAAGGGTCCCCGTTTGGCTTACCTCCCTTCCAGCTGAATCCTGATGGCTTCCGCACCTCAGGCATCCTGTTAGCCACATAGCAGTCCTCAAATCCTTGCAGCCTGATCTGCAGTTTGTAGCTGCCGATCACACACAAATTGTCGTACATCCGTGGGGCACATGTGAAGAAATTGATCCTTAACCAATTAAGTCCTCCAAACTGTTAACAGAAAGTCCCCTGATCCATTGGTGGAACATGGTCCTCAAGGTGCTCACAACATCTGCATAGCTGTCAGTTGATCCACATTGTAGGTTCTGGAACTTTCTCCAATACACTTCTGGTGTTAGGTTGTATTTCCTGATCAGGACCTCTTTTATGGCCTCATAGTTCCCATCTAGCTCTGGTGGGAGGCCAGCAAAAACTTCCAGGGCTTTGCCTCTCAACCCTGGGGTTAGATACTGCGCCCACTGCTGACGGGGTAGATGGTACTGCCTGCAGGTTTTTTCAAACCCCCAAAGGAAAGTATCTAAGTCGTATCCTTCTCCATCACAGGGAAGTTTTCCAGATGTGGTCTCCTTGGATTTATGCCCTGGGAGGGGGTTAACTGAGGACTGGTACCCCTCTCTATTTGATCCATCTGAAGCTGGAAAGCTCTGTCCTCCCAGCGTTCTGCAGCCTCTCTCTCAGTCTCTCTGAGGTGGACTCTCTCATTGCCCAGATGTTCCAGTACTTTGCTCTATGTTCTGCTCAACCAAGGCGTGTATCAGCAGCTCTCTGGATCTGTCGGCCGTCTCTATTCCTCTCTGCTCACAGAGGCCGGTCAGAGCCTCTTTGCTCTGCTTCTTGTACTGGGCTGCCATATCGACGAACAGCCTTTGCCAAATAAAAGATAGAAAAGAAAAACGGGGAGGGGAAACTGTTTGCAAGTATGTCTAAGTAAGCACTGAGTTGAACCTTGTAGAACTGGTGCATTACTCACAAGGATACCAATTCTTTAGTACAGGGAATAATTGCTAAAACCATGCACTAATGCTCTAATAGAAATAATTCTATCCCACCGCTCTGCCACCAATTGTGACATATCCCTTCTCCGTGGTGTGACTAATTTGTCACGTGCCTGCTCTCAGCACGTAACTTGGGTTGTGCCTGCAAGGGTTAATCTATCTCCCCACTCTCAGTCCAGCATTCAACCTCTGTCCTATGCTGCAATGGGAGCATAAATCACACAACGACCCAGGCCACACACCTGCTCATACACGCTGCTACCACTCACCGAATACATGGGCAATCAGTCCCGTAAATATTAATACTAATAATGTCTACCACTCATAAAGCTCACACACCTTAGGCTATGGATTCTTTTAGAACATTCAAGGTTCAACTTGTTAAAGTTTTATACTTTAATACAAAAAGGTTCAGTGCTTACAGTAAGAAAATGTATAAAAGTATGATAATAAAAAGACATACAACTTATGCAAAACAATATAAAAATAAACAGGAGAAAACTTACAGAAATCATCTAACTGGTAGTTTGCTTTCTGCTCCCTGAGGGGGGGGGGGGGGTGAATGGAGTTGGTGGAACAAATCAGCGTCTCAGGCTGCCCTCACATGTGAACACGTTTCTCTTTATAAAGGTCCAATTTATAGCTTTGGTCTGGAGGTCAGGTTTCTAGACCAGCCCCTCAGGTTAATATCATAATTGCTTGTTTTTTTATTGGGCCACGGCAGCGCCCCCCAATGAATATATTATTTTCTCTTGAGTTCCTTTGTGTAAAAGTTCTCACAGAGATACTATCAGGCCGTAATAACATCTCTCTTCCAAGAGCTAAGAGGTGTCAAATGTTACCTTTCTTCTTGGCTTCCAGAAGGACCCCCTGGTGAGATTGGAGACAGAAGTCTACTTGTCTCAGGAAAATACATATTTACACCTGGGTGTGACCTGCAGCTTTTCAGGACAGATGGTACATTATTGCCAGTGACACAATAAATCTATACATAGTCCACTGAACACACATATGTATATATATATATGCACTTATTTCACCACAGTCAACCTACGCATGCTGTCACTAATAAAAGGGAAAGCAGGCGTCAACTGATGGGAGTGTTCATCAACTGGTGCCTGCACTCTAAATAAATAATTTAAAAAAAAAACAGAATGGGTTCTCTTGTATTTTTGATAACCAGCCAGGCAAAACTGACAGCTGCAGGCTGCAACCCTCAGCTGTCAGTGTTAGCAAGGTTGGTTGTCAAGAATAGAGGGGTCCCATGCCATTTTTAAAAATCATTTAAATAAATAATTTTAAAAAACGGCGTTGGGTCGCCCCACATTTTAGACAACCGGCCAATCTAAAGTAGACAGTACGATGTGCCAAACAAAAAGTGTAAAACAAAATCTCAGAATCACTGGGATATGTTGAAGTGTTACAGAGTTCTTAGCTCATAAACTGACATGGCCAGAATTGTTAAATTTAGCCTGATGAGGAAGGTGAAAACAGACTTTGGGTGAAGGGATTAAAGAAGATCTGTCATTAGCTCCAAAAATGTAGTTAAAGGCCTTGTAAAAATCAACACGCTCCCCTAATTTTGCTGCTCTGCCTTTGCAGAGATGTTCACATTTGTTTCTTTGGGAGTGCAGTATGTGAATTCTCTGCTTGCAGTCCAAATGGGAGCTTCGCCAGTCTTCTCTGGCAGCGTGCACTTTTAGGGTATGTGCACACGTTCAGGATTTCTTTCAGAAATTTCCTGACAAAAACCGGACATTTCTGCCAGAAATCCGCATGCTTTTTTTCGTGGTTTTTATGTGTTTTAGTGCGTTTTTTGTGCGTTTTTTCCCAATGCATTAACCCCTTTCTGACATTGGACGTACTATCCCGTCGAGGTGGGGTGGGCCCCCATGACCACGGACGGGATAGTACGTCCAGCGCGATCGGCGGCGCTCACGGGGGGAGCGCGGCCGATCGCAGCCGGGTGTCAGCTGCCTATCGCAGCTGACATCCGGCACTATGTGCCAGGAGCGGTCACGGACCGCCCCCGGCACATTAACCCCTGGCACACCGCGATCAAAGATGATCGCGATGTGCCGGCGGTGCAGGGAAGCATCGCGCAGGGAGGGGGCTCCCTGCGGGCTTCCCTGAGCCCCCCGCAGCAACGCGATGTGATCGCATTGCTGCGAGGGTCTTACCTCCCTCCCTCCCTGCTCCAGGCCTGGATCCAAGATGGCCGCGGATCCGGGTCCTGCAGGGAGGGAGGTGGCTTCACAGAGCCTGCTCAGAGCAGGCACTGTGAAGCAGCCTGCACTCCTATCAGATCGGTGATCTGACAGAGTGCTGTGCAAACTGTCAGATCATCGATCTGTAATGTCCCCCCCGGGACAAAGTAAAAAAGTAAAAAAAAAATTTTCCAAATGTGTAAAAAAAGAAAAAAAAATATTCCTAAATAATGAAAAAAAAAATATTCCCATAAATACATTTCTTTATCTAAATAAATACAAAAAAACAATAAAAGTACATATATTTAGTATCGCCGCGTCCGTAAAGGCCCGACCTATAAAACTGGCCCACTAGTTAACCCCTTCAGTAAACACCGTAAGAAAAAAAAAAAAAAACGAGGCAAAAAACGACGCTTTATTATCATACCGCCGAACAAAAAGTGGAATAACACGCGATCAAAAGGACAGATATAAATAACCATGGTACCGCTGAAAGCGTCATCTTGTCCCACAAAAAATGAGCTGCCATACAGCATCATCAGCAAAAAAATAAAAAAGTTATAGTCCTGAGAATAAAGCGATGCCAAAATAATTATTTTTTCTATAAAATAGTTTTTATCGTATAAAAGCGCCAAAACATAAAAAAATGATATAAATGAGGTGTCGCTGTAATCGTACTGACCCGAAGAATAAAACTCCTTTATCAATTTTACCAAAAGCGGAACGGTATAAACGCCTCCCCCAAAAGAAATTCATGAATAGCTGGTTTTTCGTCATTCTGTCTCACAAAAATCGGAATAAAAAGAGATCAAAAAATGTCACGTGCCCGAAAATGATACAAATAAAAACGTCAACTCGTCCTGCAAAAAACAAGACCTCACATGACTCTGTGGACCAAAATATGGAAAAATTATAGCTCTCAAAATGTGGTAACGCAAAAAATATTTTTTGCAATAAAAAGCGTCTTTCAGTGTGTGACGGCTGCCAATCATAAAAATCCGCTAAAAAACCCACTATAAAAGTAAATCAAACCCCCCTTCATCACCCCCTTAGTTAGGGAAAAATTAAAAAAATGTATTTATTTCCATTTTCCCATTAGGGCTAGGGCTAGGGTTAGGGCTAGGGTTAGGGCTAGGGTTAGGGCTAGGGCTAGGGTTAGGGTTCGGGCTAGGGTTAGGGTTAGGGCTAGGGTTAGGGCTAGGGTTAGGGTTAGGGTTAGGGCTAGGGTTAATAGGGATAATAGTTTTTATCGTATAAAAGCGCCAAAACATAAAAAAATGATATAAATGAGGTGTCGCTGTAATCGTACTGACCCGAAGAATAAAACTGCTTTATCAATTTTACCAAAAGCGGAACGGTATAAACGCCTCCCCCAAAAGAAATTCATGAATAGCTGGTTTTTCGTCATTCTGTCTCACAAAAATCGGAATAAAAAGAGATCAAAAAATGTCACGTGCCCGAAAATGATACAAATAAAAACGTCAACTCGTCCCGCAAAAAACAAGACCTCACATGACTCTGTGGACCAAAATATGGAAAAAATTATAGGTCTCAAAATGTGGTAACGCAAAAAATATTTTTTGCAATAAAAAGCGTCTTTTAGTGTATGACGGCTGCCAATCATAAAAATCCTCTAGAAAACCCGCTATAAAAATAAATCAATGTATTTATTTCCATTTTCCCATTAGGGTTAGGGCTAGGGTTAGGGCTAGGGTTAGGGCTGGGGCTAGGGTTGGGGCTAGGGTTGGGGTTAGGGTTGGGGCTATGGTTGGGGCTATGGTTGGGGCTAGGGTTAGGGTTGGGGCTAAAGTTAGGGTTGGGGCTAAAATTAGAGTTAGGGTTGGGGCTAAAGTTAGGGTTGGGGCTAAAGTTAGGGTTGGGGTTACATTTACGGTTGGGTTTAGGGTTAGGGGTGTGTCAGGGTTAGGGGTGTGGTTAGGGTTATGGTTGGGATTAGGGTTAGGGGTGTGTTGGGGTTAGGATTTCAGTTAAAATTGGGGGTTTCCACTGTTTAGGCACATCAGGGCTCTCCAAACGCGACATGGCGTCCGATCTCAATTCCAGCCAATTCTGCGTTGAAAAAGTAAAACAGTGGTCCTTCCCTTCCGAGCTCTACCTTGCGCCCAAACAGGGGTTTACCCCAACATATGGGGTATCAGCATACTCAGGACAAATTGGACAACAACTCTTGGGGTCCAATTTCTCTTGTTACCCTTGGGAAAATAAAAATGTGGGGGTCAAAAAAACATTTTTGTGGGAAAAAAATTATTTTCACGACTCTGCGTTATAAACTGTAGTGAAACACTTGGGGGTTCAATGATGTCAAAACACATCTAGATAAGTTCCTTAGGGGGTCCACTTTCCAAAATGGTGTCACTTCTGGGGGGTTTCTACTGTTTAGGTGCATCAGGAGCTCTGCAAATGCAACGTGACGCCTGCAGACCAATCCATCTAAGTCTGCTTTCCAAATGGCGCTCCTTTCCTTCCAAGCTCTGCCATGCGCCCAAACAGTGATTCTTCCCCACATATGGTTAGAGAAAAAAAAATTCCTTTCTTGGCGCTTCCGGAAGACAAGGATAGTTTGAAGGTTGAGATAATTTGCTCAGTACCAAATTTATTAGGACACTTTAATAAGAATAAAACAACGCGTTTCAGCCCACAACGGTCTTCATCAGGTATTATATGTGCTTTTAAAAATGTTTTAAAAGAAAGTTATCTTTATAGACTGGTGACTCCTAACACATAGCAGGGGTGTGCCTGAATTAATTAGGATTAACACTCCACCCCAAGTGAGTCAGTGTGATCTTAAACCAATCCTGGTGTATCAAATGTTATAATGGTATAATAAAAAAAATTAAAATAAATTATATATATGTAAATAAATATACAAGACATTATAAATTGTAAAGTTACACAGTAAATCCTTTCGAAAAGTATTTAAAAAACAATTAAATTACATATCGTCTTAGCAAAATTTAAAAGTTAGGAAAGGAGAAAATAATTAAAAAAATAAATAAATAAAAATAAAATAAAATAAATGAATAAATAAATTAATAAATATGCGAAGCACATTATAAACTGCAAAATTACAGAGTGGATCCTGTAATCCTTTCCACAAATATTTATAAAACAATTCAATTACATGACATTTTAGCAGAATTCAGAAGGGAGAAAATATACATATACTTATACAGCACGGTGGCGCAGTGGTTAGCACAGCAGCCTTGCAGCGCTGGATTCAAGCCCCACTAAGGACAACATCTGCAAAGAGTTTGTATGTTCTCTCCGTGTTTGCGTGGGTTTCCTCCGGGCACTCCGGTTTCCTCCCACATTCCAAAGACATACTGACAGGGAATTTAGATTGTGAGCCCCAATGGGGACAGCAATGATAATGTGTGTAAAGCGCTGTGGAATATGTTAGTGCTATATAAAAATAAAGATTATTATTATTATACGCACATATATATATACCCTTTTTCTTTTTTTTTTTTCTTCTCTCCCTTTTCCCCTTCATCTTTCATTTACCTCTTCTCCCTCTCCCTCCTCCTCCCCTCTCCATTGCAAATCTCTATACATTTTCCACTGTTTCATTGAGGCCATCGGGATATAAGGTTTTCAATCGGAAAATCCAATAGGACTCCTTTCTATTTAATTTCTGGATTCTGTTGATGTCATTCTGTAGTATTTGCTCCACCGGGGTTACCTTTATGTCAAATTTTTGGTGATGTTTGACCAGAAGGTGTCTGGACAGACTATGTTTTAAAAAACCTTTTTTAGTGTTGTGCCTGTGGCCATTCATACGCAATCGCACTGTCTGTGTGGTGCGACCCACGTATTGAAGGCCACAAGCACAAGTGATCACATAAATAACATAGTTACTATCACAAGTGAGGTGTTGATTTATATTTATGGTTTCTCCTGTACTGCTTGATATAATACAGTTTTGTTTATGGCTGATGATGTTGCAGCAGTGACACTTTTTAGATCCACATTTGAAAACTCCAAAAGGATGTTGTATAGGAGTCTCTTTAGTATTTAAAGAGGAAAGGGGTTTCCCCAAATTACTAGGAGCAATGATGTTTTTAATTGTAACTCCCCTCCGAAATGTGATACCAGGATACTTAGGTAACCATTGTTTTAAAAAAGAATCCTTTCTTAGGATGTACCAATACTTATTTAAAATCTGTCTTACTTGCACGCTTCCCTGATTAAAAGCTGTGATGAAATTATATTCCCATCTAGTATTTTTTTCTATAGTGTTTTCATTTTTGTTTTTGCACGTCTTCGTTTGTTCGATGTTTGAACTAGAAGGTTGTTTATTATTTATGAGTTTCTTGTACAGACACTCATTTTGAGTTTTTTTCAAGTTTGTTTCATAAGCTTCTGCTATGAGTTTTTTGGGGCATTTTTTATCCAAGAAATTTTTTGTCAAAATTTTGGATTGTTCTACATAGTCTGTGTCTACCGTATTATTTTTACGGATGCGCCGATATTGACTAAACGGTATATTCTTTTTCCATTTAGAATAGTGTGCGCTCCGAAAATCCAAAAAACCATTAGAATCTGTTTTTTTAAAATGAGTTTTGGTTATACCGTATATACTCGAGTATAAGCCGACCCGAGTATAAGCCGACCCCTTAATTTTGCCACAAAAAACTGAGAAAACTTATTGACTCGAGTATAAGCCTAGGGTGGAAAATGCAGCAGCTACCGGTGAATTTCAAAAATAAAAATAGATGCTCCATACCGTTCAGTATGGCCCCATAGCTGTGCCATATAGCGCTATGCACCGTTCATTATTTCCCCATAGATATACCATAGAAAGCTGTGCCATATAGTGCTCTGCACTGTTCATTATTGCCCCATAGCTGTGCCATATAGTGCTCTGCGCCGTTCATTATTGCCCCATAGGTGTGCCATATAGTGCTCTGCACCGTTCATTATTGCCCCATAGCTGCCATATAGTGCCCTGCGCCGTTCATTATTGCCCCATAGCTGCCATATAGTGCTCTGCGCCATTCATTATTGCCCTATAGCTGCCATATAGTGCTCTGCGCCGTTCATTATTGCCCCATAGCTGTGCCATATAAAGCTGTGCCATTGCTGCTGCAATAAAAAAAAATGCCATACTCACCTCTCTTGCTTGCAGCTCCCAGCGTCTCGTCCCGGCGTCTCTCTGCACTGACTGGAACGCGGACAGGTGAATATTACATACTTACCTGCTCCCGGCGGTCCTGACGCTCCCTCTGCCTGTCACACGGTCTTCGGTGCCGCAGCCTCTTCCTCTATCAGCGGTCACCGGCACCGCTGATTAGAGAAATTAATATGAGGCTCCACCCCTATGGGAGGTGGAGCCGCATATTCATTTCTCTAATCAGCGGTCCCACGTGACCGTTGAACAGGGGAAGAGCTGCAGCACCGAAGACCATGTGACAGGCAGGGGGAGCGTCAGGACCGCTGGGACTAGGTAAGTATGCCTCAGCGCCCTCTCCCCCTCACCCGCCGACCACCGTGACTCGAGTATAAGCCGAGAGGGGCACTTTCAGCCCAAAATTTTGGGCTGAAAATCTCGGCTTATACTCTAGTATATACGGTAATTTTTTTGCCTGAGTGACTGATTTCTAAATCCAAATAATGGATTTTCTCTTTATCTATATTGTATGTAAAGGAAATGCCCCAATTATTCTTGTTGAGTTCTTCTACAAGTGAGATTGCAAATTTTTCAGTACTCTTCCAAAAGATGATAAGATCATCTATATAACGCCTGTATAGCAATATGTTTTCTTTATAAGGTGTTTGGCTGAGAGGCGATGAGGACTCGAATTGCCCCATAAAGAGATTTGCGAAACTGGGCGCGACCCGAGTCCCCATCGCGGTGCCAAATTGCTGCAGGAACAGCTCACCTTGGAATTCAAAAACATTGTGCTCCAATATAAATCTTAAACCTATTATGAGAAAATCTCTTTGGACTGGTGGCATATCTGGAATCCCAGATAGATAGTATGCTACTGCATCGATTCCCCTATTGTGTTCTATGTTGGAATATAGAGCATTCACATCTAGTGTAATAAAGAAATAATCTTTTTCCCAATTTAGGGAACTACATTCCTTTATAAGTTGGTTAGAATCCAGTAGAAAAGATGGTAGTTTTATTACAAGATCCTGAAGATGTAAGTCTATATAATGGGATAACTGGCTTGTCAAAGATCCGATACCTGAGATAATTGGTCTACCTGGAGGTGCTATGGGATTTTTGTGGATCTTTGGTAAGTGGTAAAAAAATTGCTGTGCTTGGATTTTTGTTTGTCAAAAAACGTTTTTCTTTTTTATTGATAATATGTTGAGAATAGGCTTTATTTATAAATAGATGGTATTCCAAATTGTATGTTTTGGCTGGATCCATATTTACTTTTTTATAATATTTTTCATTTGATAAAATATTGTAGGCTTCCTGCAAATATATTTCTCTGTCTTGAATCACCACTCCACCTCCTTTGTCCGCTTGTCTTATGACTATTTTTTTGTTATTTTTTAATTGCTTGAGAGCTTGCTGCTCTGATCTAGTAACATAGTAACATAGTAACATAGTTAGTAAGGCCGAAAAAAGACATTTGTCCATCCAGTTCAGCCTATATTTCATAATAAATCCCCAGATCTACGTCCTTCTACAGAACCTAATAATTGTATGATACAATATTGTTCTGCTCCAGGAAGACATCCAGGCCTCTCTTGAACCCCTCGACTGAGTTCGCCATCACCACCTCCTCAGGCAAGCAATTCCAGATTCTCACTGCCCTAACAGTAAAGAATCCTCTTCTATGTTGGTGGCAAAACCTTCTCTCCTCCAGACGCAAAGAATGCCCCCTTGTGCCCGTCACCTTCCTTGGTATAAACAGATCCTCAGCGAGATATTTGTATTGTCCCCTTATATACTTATAAATGGTTATTAGATCGCCCCTCAGTCGTCTTTTTTCTAGACTAAATAATCCTAATTTCGCTAATCTATCTGGGTATTGTAGTTCTCCCATCCCCTTTATTAATTTTGTTGCCCTCCTTTGTACTCTCTCTAGTTCCATTATATCCTTCCTGAGCACCGGTGCCCAAAACTGGACACAGTACTCCATGTGCGGTCTAACTAGGGATTTGTACAGAGGCAGTATAATGCTCTCATCATGTGTATCCAGACCTCTTTTAATGCACCCCATGATCCTGTTTGCCTTGGCAGCTGCTGCCTGGCACTGGCTGCTCCAGGTAAGTTTATCATTAACTAGGATCCCCAAGTCCTTCTCCCTGTCAGATTTACCCAGTGGTTTCCCATTCAGTGTGTAATGGTGACATTGATTCCTTCTTCCCATGTGTATAACCTTACATTTATCATTGTTAAACCTCATCTGCCACCTTTCAGCCCAAGTTTCCAACTTATCCAGATCCATCTGTAGCAGAATACTATCTTCTCTTGTATTAACTGCTTTACATAGTTTTGTATCATCTGCAAATATCGATATTTTACTGTGTAAACCTTCTACCAGATCATTAATGAATATGTTGAAGAGAACAGGTCCCAATACTGACCCCTGCGGTACCCCACTGGTCACAGCGACCCAGTTAGAGACTATACCATTTATAACCACCCTCTGCATTCTATCACTAAGCCAGTTACTAACCCATTTACACACATTTTCTCCCAGACCAAGCATTCTCATTTTGTGTACCAACCTCTTGTGCGGCACGGTATCAAACGCTTTGGAAAAATCGAGATATACCACGTCCAATGACTCACCGTGGTCTAGCCTATAGCTTACCTCTTCATAAAAACTGATTAGATTGGTTTGACAGGAGCGATTTCTCATAAACCCATGCTGATATGGAGTTAAACAGTTATTCTCATTGAGATAATCCAGAATAACATCCCTCAGAAACCCTTCAAATATTTTACCAACAATAGAGGTTAGACTTACTGGCCTATAATTTCCAGGTTCACTTTTAGAGCCCTTTTTGAATATTGGCACCACATTTGCTATGCGCCAGTCCTGCGGAACAGACCCTGTACCATACACTCTACACTCTATACACTACACTCTATACCCTACACTCTACACTCTATACCCTACACTCTATACCCTACACTCTACACCCTACACTCTATACCCTACACTCTATACCCTACAATCTATACCATACACTCTATACCATACACTCTATACCCTACACTCTATACCCTACACTCTATACCATACACTCTACACTCTATACCCTACACTCTATACCCTACACTCTACACTCTATACCCTACACTCTATACCCTACACTCTATACCCTACACTCTACACCCTACACTCTATACCCTACAATCTATACCATACACTCTATACCATACACTCTATATCATACACTCTATAGCCTACACGCTACACTCTATACCCCACACTCTACACTCTATACCCTACACTCTATACCCTATACTCTATACCATACACTCTATTCCATAGACTCTATACCCTACACTCTATACCCTACACTCTACACTCTATACCCTACACTCTATACCAAACACTCTATACCCTACACTATATACCATACACTCTATACCGTACACTCTATACCCTACACTCTATACCCTACACTCTATACCCTACACTCTACACTCTATACCCTTCACTCTATACCCTACACTTTATACCCTACACTGTATACCCTACACTCTACACTCTATACCCTACACTCTACACTCTACACTCTATACCCTACACTTTATACCCTACACTCTATACCATACACTCTATACCCTACACTCTATACCATACATTCTACACCCTACACTCTATACCATACACTCTATACCCTACACTCTACACTCTATACCCTACACTCTATACCCTAGAAATATTGTTTTTCATATCAAAAAATCTCTTTGCAGTGTTTTTCTCTTTATTTGTATATTTTTTTCTCTGTTTCACAGGATTCGCTTTGTATTTGGGGTCAACGGATTTTTTTACACTTTTGATGAATTTAAATTGCGAAATTCATCAGCTACTAATGTATAAAAAGTGTCCAAACTACTCCCCCTGTGATATACAGGGTTAAAGTTGGACCTCTGTTGTTCTTCCCCACATATAGGGTATCAGCGTACTCAGGACAAATTGGACAGCAACTTTTGGGGTCCAATTTCTCTTGTTACCCTTGGAAAAATAAAAATTTGGGGGGCTAAAAAAACATTTTTGTGGGAAAAAAATTAATTTTTATTTTCACGACTCTGCGTTATAAACTGTAGTGAAACACTTGGGGGTTCAAAGCTGTCAAAACACATCTAAATAAGTTCCTTAGGGGGTCTACTTTCCAAAATGGTGTCACTTCTGGGGGTATCTACTGTTTAGGTGCATCAGGGGCTTTGCAAATGCAACGTGACTCCTGCAGACCAATCCATCTAAGTCTGCATTCCAAATGGCGCTCCATCACTTCCGAGCTCTGTCATGCACACAAACGGTGGTTCCCCCCCCCCACATATGGAGTATCAGCGTACTCAGGACAAATTGGATAACAACTTTTGGGGTCGAATTTCTCCTGTTACCCTAGGGAAAATACAGAACTGGGGGCTAAAAAATAATTTTTGTGAAAAAAAAATAATTTTTATTTTCACGGCTCTGCATTATAAACTGTAGTGAAACACTTGGGGGTTCAAAGCTGTCAAAACACAGCTAGTTTAGTTCCTTAGGGGGTCTGCTTTCCAAAATGGTGTCACTTGTGCAGGGTTTCAATGTTTAGGCCCATCAGGGGCTCTCCAAACTTGACATGGTTTCCCATCTCAATTCCAGTCAATTTTGCATTGAAAAGTCAAATGGCGCTCCTTCCCTTCTGAGCTCTGCCATGCACCCAAACAGTGGTTTTCCCCCACATGTGGGGTATCAGCATACTCATAACAAATGGCACAACAACTTTTGGTGTCCAATTTCTTCTCTTACTCTTGGGAAAATAAAAAATTGGGGGCACAAATCATATTTGTGAAAAAATATGATTTTTTATTTTTATGGCTCTGCATTATAAACTTCTGTGAAGCACTTGGTGGGTTAAAGTGCTCACCACACATCTAGATAAGTTCCTTAGGGGGTCTACTTTCCAAATTGGTGTCACTTGTGGGGGGTTTCAATGTTTAGGCACATCAGGGGCTCTCCAAACGCAACATGGCATCCCATCTAAATTCCAGTCAATTTTGCATTGAAAAGTCAAACAGCGCTCCTTCCCTTCCGAGCTCTGCCATGTGCCCAAACAGTGGTTTACATCACATGTGGGGTATCGGCATACTCAGAATAAATGGCACAACAACTTTTGGGGTCCAATTTCTTCTCTTACCCTTGGGAAAATAAAAAATTGGGGGCGAAAAGATCATATTTGTGAAAAAATATGATTTTTTATTTTTACGGCTCTGCATTATAAACTTCTGTGAAGCACTTGGTGGGTTAAAGTTCTCACCACACATCTAGATAAGTGCATTAGGGGGTCTATTTTCCAAAATGGTGTCACTTGTGGGGGGTTTCAATGTTTAGGCACATCAGGGGCTCTCCAAACACAACATGGCGTCCCATCTCAATTCCAGTCAATTTTGCATTGAACAGTCAAATGACGCTCCTTCCCTTCCGAGCTCTGCCGTGCGCCCAAACAGTGGTTTACTCCCACATGTGGGGTATTGGCATACTCAGAACAAATGGCACAACAACTTTTGGGGTCCAATTTCTTCTCTTACCCTTGGGAAAATAAAACAAATTAAAGCTGAAGTAAATTTTTTGTGAAAAAAAGTTAAATGTTAATTTTTTTAAAACATTCCAAAAATTCTGGTAAAACACCTGAAGGGTTAATAAACTCCTTGAATGTGGTTTTGAGCACCTTGAGGGGTGCAGTTTTTAGAATGGTGTCACACTTGGTTATTTTCTATCACATAGACCCCTCAAAATGACTTCAAATGTGATGTGGTCCCTAAAAAATATTGGTGTTGTAAAAATGAGAAATTGCTGGTCAAATTTTAACCCTTATAAGTCCCTAACAAAAAAAACGTTTCGTTCCAAAATTGTGCTGATGTAAAGTAGACATGTGGGAAATGTTACTTATTAATTATTTTACATGACATATCTCTGTGATTTAAGGGCATAAAAATTCCAAGTTGGAAAATTGCAAAATTTTCAAAATTTTCACCAAATTTCCGCTTTTTTCACAAATAAACACAAGTTATATCAAAGAAATTTTACCACTATCATGAATTACAATATGTCACGAGAAAACAGTGTCAGAATCGCCAAGATCCGTTGAAGCGTTCCAGAGGTATAACCTCATAAAGGGACAGTGGTCAGAATTGTAAAAATTGGCCCGGTCATTAACATGCACACCACCCTTGGGGCTTAAGGGGTTAAAGTCCCCATTTCAGTTGGACCAGTGAACCATTTTATGTGTATAATGACCGTCTATCTCCATGACATCATCTGCTGGAAGAGAGTCAAAGATCGGGCTGTTTGATTTCAGACACCCTGGTCCTTTTGTTCATCTGGTAGATAAGCTCTGAAGTCATGTGTATTCATGTGTCTTGTGGAGTCCAGAGATAAAGCTGCTGCAGCCAGCTTGTTTAGCAGACAGTTATCTACTGTAAGTGTATGCGCACTTCAAAGAAATTAATGTGAAACAACCTCTTAAAGGAGTCTTCACAGACTAAAAAACAAACACAAAAACTGTGATTTTTCCTGCTGGCTTTTGGATGAAAACCATAAGTGGATTCAGAAAGAACTGGAAATTTAAAAGCACTTCTCCTTTTGCTGTACCCACTACTAACTTTAACTAAATGAATGAAAACTGCCACAAAAAAACTATGTTAGCTTTTTAAGTCTCCCTTAAATTATTTAAAGGGGTTGTGCAATACCAAAACACATTATTTTATAACCATGGACTAAAATAATAAACTGAGGCATACTCACCTAGCACTACTTCCACAGATCAAGCTCAGGCCACTCTGGCAACTTCAGCATGGAGCAAACATTGCTTCCGGAGTCATAGAGACCTCCTGAGCAGTCTGCACTGGATGAGTTATATTATTTTAAAACCATTCATGCCCCCTCAAACGTTATTTGGGTATTAAACGACCACTTTGACTCCTGTCTCAATTAGAGCATTGTTTAATATTGGTCATGTCTAGAGTTGGGCAGATCAATTTAGTGTCTGACTGCTGGCTGAGTGTCTCCCAAATCTCTTACCTTCCAGGATCCCCGATGTGGCTTTTGACTAGCCAGTCTGATGCAACGTCATCTGTGCAACACGCGGTATTGATGACGTTGCGCCAGCATGAATAATCTGAACGTGTGCTGGGTGTCCTGGAAGGCAAGAGATTCGTGAACCTCCTGTCCAGTGGCCAAAGACTATTGACGTGGCTGAATCTAATTCGCATGTATTATCTGCCTAACTCCAGTCATTATGCAGCGCCCCAGAGATCTGGTCGTTGCAGTATGACACTCTGCCACTAAGGGGAGTGATGGTACGTCTGATGGCACTGAAGGAATTCTACTGACCAGGTATCACCAGCACACATTACACTTCACACTCCGGCCACTAAGGGGAGAAAAAGGCTTTATTCATTGGGCCACTCCTCACACTAGTAAAACTAGGGGTTGGATAGGAAGTTAGTCAGAAGCTGACTGGGTTGGATTCAGGCAACATCCCGTGACAGGGGGTGTTGTAGGGAGAAGACACAGGGGGGTCCCTGTCAGGCGTGGGAACCTGGCAGGTGCCTAGCAAACAGAGCAGAACGTTACGGAACCGTACCTGTACACCCCACGGCGGTATCCTAAGAAAGTGACACGAAGGGAAGGATATTGTGGAACAGTGAGAAACGAGATCAAGCACAAAGGAGAACCAGTAGGAGTCATGCCGTGAGACCGAGGCAACATCCTACTGAGGCGCGTAGCCAGTGACCAGAACACCGCGGGAGTAACTGACTCTAGGCCTTACTTCGAACTCCGCAGGACAGTTAATTATAGGTTGGCTGTCTACCTTAAATTTCCTATGAAGACATAGGGGGCAACGCGTGGAGAGGGGCATCTCTAGGGTCCCGGAAGAGCTCCGAGCCTTCCCGTCATACGGGTGCGTCCTAGCCATAACATACCTGGGGGACGAGAAACTAGTAACATTTGGAACAAGCGAGAGAGAATTAGAAAGATCGAACGAACGAACGAGAACAGCAGTTGTGAGGACTATTCCGAATGCTCAGCAGGGTAGCACTACATCACACAGGCGCTAGTGGTAGGCACTGATTTCCACCTGCAAAGGGAACTCTGGAAGTGCCCATCGAACCGGCCGGTCTCAGATAGCCCTGTTAAGCGTGCTCTGGATTGAGGATCCTGAAGTCTTCAGTAAAGAGGTAAAGAGACTGCAACCTTGTGTCCTCGTTATTGACTGCACCTCACACCATCACCATCCACCTTACTGGGAAGCCCTGGGGACATACTTCACCTGTGGGAAGGTATACCATCCAGCTGCCATTCCATCACCCCAGCGCACCCCACAGCAGCGTCGGTCACCCTGACCGACCACCACAGGTGGCGTCATTAATCCCTGACAGACTGTACCACCTTTATTGGACGCCCCTTAGCAGGGTCGCGGACCGGGTCTAGCCACCGTGACAGCCTCAGAACCGAACCAGAGAGGCCCGGTACCGAGAACTCGTGGCCCTGTGTCTGGGGGCGCTCCAACTTGGCGTCACGAACAGGATCGTACTTAAGCCTGAGAAGCAGGTCATGTGTGCCTTGGAACTGTGATTGAAACGTGTTTGGACTGTGATTTATTACAAAGACTGTGTATTGCTATCTGCCGCAAGATTCCCGCCAAAACTGCCACCATTACCGCGCCACAAGGAGCGCAGGAGAAGAAGAAGGGCGTGGAAGTGGGCGTGAAAGAATTGAAGAGCGCGAAAGATAATGGCCGCCCAGTCTAAGTATTGTTGTATCCTGAGGGCGGGCCCGTCAGCCGCTGAGGTCCGCCTTCTCATCCTCTATGGAGGGTGGGGACAGTGGGGATGGAGCCGCCCCCGAAAAAGAGCCCAGGAAGAAGATCCAGAGGAGGGGACAAAGATGGCGACTTCCAGGCCACCACATGGAGACGACCCGGCCGGGCGCAGGCATGCATCACCCGTGGCGACCCCGGAGTCACCGCCGCTGCAGAGATCGACCGCTGTGGAGCTACCTGAAGGAAAACCCGGCGGACGGATGCCTGATGTCTGGGTGGCCGCCGCTGAGGCTCGGTGGCTGGCGCGCTGCCTGGAGGCCCGCGCTCAGGTGAGTTCCCGGCTGGGCCACCCGACGGAGATCCGTCTCTCCCCCGTGTCCCCTCCTCTACCCACGCCGGCCGCGTCATATCCCGGCACCCGACTAGGGAATCGCGCTCCGTAGGAGCCGGACCTGAGGATCCTGCCGGTGACGGAACACCAGCGACACCTAGTGGCGGCATGGAGGAAACAGCCTCGACCTGTGACCATGATTGACCTCACAGAAGAGGAGAAGGTCCCACCATTACAGTGGGGGGTGGTGGTCTTCTATAACCCCAAGGAGGAGAGGGGGGTCATCCAGGAGATTGGAGAGCCCTTGCAGGTCCATGTCAACCGGAGCGAGGTGGAGCCCTGTTATGGAACGGTCGATGAGGATCATGACCTGAGACCTGGGGATGCTGTGACCTACACCCGATGGCAGAGGGAGACCGGCTGGGTGGCCAGGGGTGTCCAGCGATGCGCAGTCCTTCAGGTCGCAGCTGAGGTTCCCGAGGGTGAAGCCCCTGCTGCAGACCACCAGGCAGACCAGACCCCGCGTGTCATTGGGGGTCCCACCCGTTCTCGGCCGAGAGGGGTGGTCTGCGAGGTAAGACCGCAACCGTCGCAGCAATAAACCTCGAAGAACAGAGTATGTACATAGTTAACTGTTTCCTGTCTTTGCTTTAAACCCGTCCAGGGTTATTTCTTAAAGGGATCCCTTTGTTGACCCGGGATCCCTATTGTTTTGCATTTCTTTTTGCATTGTTTCAAAGACTGCCTGATCATGAACAGTGAATGATTCCAAAACTGTTTTGTATATAGTTTGCACCTTCTTAAAGGTGCTCCCTTCTGGTTTTACAAAAGAAAGAAGACTTTGCGAAGATAATGCTTCTGGACATGACGCAGAAGGTCTTGCTTTCATTGGACTTGCAGACAGAGAGAATCTGCACTACCTCCTAGAGACTCGGCTCCCTCTTAAAGGGAATGTTTACATGTTGCCTTAGGAAAGGTTGAAATGTTGATAATGTTGAAATTTAGAAAAGTTTGATAATGTTGATAGAGATTGAGGACAGGAAAGATTGAAAGTGAACCCCTAGGGGTTAGAGAAAGAGTCCTCCTGAGAACCGTAGAACGACAGTTGGTTGTTGAAAGAGAGACAATGACAGTAGGCCCGGCCCAGGAGCTAGGCGGTCCTGCATTGGTGAAGCTAGAAAAAAAAGTTGAGTTATTTTATAGTATTTTATAGTAGGCCTTTAGTGGGTTCAGCTTATACGCCCTTAAAGGAAAAGTTAAATTATTGTTCAGAATTTGCACTTAGTAGAATACCCGGCTGGGTGATAAGAGTTATTTATAGTCATAATGTTATTTAAAAATATTTAATCCTGTTTTTGTTTGTAACGTTCAATTGTCCTCACCTCCCATAATGGGAAGCATTGTTCTATTTACTTGTTTTAAGCATTTCAAAATTTTGTATGTCTCTTGCTGAAATGTATTGTTGTTCTTCTTCCCAGTCCAGGAGTACTGGATTTAACCGGGGGGGGGAGTGCAGCGCCCCAGAGATCTGGTCGTTGCAGTATGACACTCTGCCACTAAGGGGAGTGATGGTACATCTGATGGCACTGAAGGAATTGAATATGGAGCAGTGTTTTGGGAAAATTACTGCGTATTACGGCCGTAAAAAATGACCGTATTTACTTACGCCTAGTGTGACACCGGCCTTAAGGTATCCCCCCAGATTTGATGTGAAATGATTGCGGCAGAACATTATGGGGAAGCCCAGGCGAGTTTGATGCTATTAGCGCTGCCTGAGTCTTCAGCAGTGTGTGAATTTGGCAGTGGGCATTTTTTTTATTTTTTAGGGCTATACTCAATATGCACAGTGTCCAAATTCGTGGGAACCTGAGAATTGTATTAAAGGGACTCTGTCACCTGAATTTGGCGGGACTGGTTTTGGGTCATATGGGCGGAGTTTTCAGGTGTTTGATTCACCCTTTCCTTACCCGCTGGCTGCATGCTGGCTGCAATATTGGATTGAAGTTCATTCTCTGTCCTCCATAGTACACGCCTGCGCAAAGCAATCTTGCCTTGCGCAGGCGTGTACTATGGAGGACAGAGAATGAACTTCAATCCAATATTGCAGCCAGCATGCAGCCAGCGGGTAAGGAAAGGGTGAATCAAACACCCGAAAACTCCGCCCATATGACCCAAAACCAGTCCCGCCAAATTCAGGTGACAGGTTCCCTTTAACTTTGACTCGTAGTTGGTCCGCCATATACTGATTCGCTCACATCTCTAGGTGCAAAATTGTAGCAAAGGAGAGGTGCAGGAACAAAAAAACCTCAGCAATTCTAGATTCAGAGGAACAGTGGCATTTAGACCAGGTCAAAAAATGAAATTTATGAATGATATTTATGGCAAATGACAAGTCCTCTTTAACAATATTCAAAATAAAAATAATATCGTTAGCTAGTTAACCCTTTGATGACCAAGGGACATATTGGTGCCATAGTTTTAAACCAAAAACTATTTAATTGAATAAACTTACGTGTGTTTCCCACAGAGTTATACATTCTGCATTGAACTTACTTTGATCTCAACCGTGTGGCCCAGTTCTAGGACATTTTGATATAGTACACATGTAACTGCTGGGGGCGTTCTTGAACTGTAATACAATGTTGTCTTGTGTTTTATAGCGAAGCCCCAGTTCACTAACACATTTGTTTTTGTTTTAAATTTTCCCATACACATTAGTGCCAAGTATGGGTGACTGTTCATTGCGGCTGAGCATAGTTTATTTGGAATTGGTGATGATGAGATAATGTAATAATAAAAATTCTCCTGCTCAGTGATGGAGGTGAGTTGTGTATAAATATTAGAAATATATAATAATGCTCTGTATATAATGAGATTTACAACATTTTCAGAAATGTAAAATCAAAGGCATGTCTATTGAATTTACTTAACCCTTATGTACTATGCTAAAGTGTCCCAAAAATTTGGAATGCACTCAAATAGACCAGATGGAAAACTGACGACTTTGAGTGACTGCTAAACTGACATCTCAGCTCCAGGTTAGCAGGAAGTTGTGCAATGCTCCAAACAAATTGCCTGCAGTCTCACTAAGTGACATTTATTAGAGTAAGCTCACTCTAGGCGTTTTCTTTCAGCGGTTTTTTTTTTCTGCAGCAAAACCTGATCTCTTGGTAGGAAACGAGCTGCCAAAAAAAAACATTTGTTCCTTGGTTTCTCTTGCATTTCTCGGGGTCGTTTTTGATGCATTTTTAAGGTGGTTTTGGCATGCCTGATTTGTCTCTTGTGCATGCTGATAAAGTTTAGCGTTGAAAAAAAAAGTCCTGTTCCATAGAATCAGGTTTTGGCACAAGAAACGCAGCAATACATGAAACCTGCATTTTTTGTACATTTTTTTTCATCACTTTTTCACCACCCAATGGAAAAACACTGAGAGAACGCTGAAAAAAGTGACATGCTCTATGTTTAAAAATCTATACAAAGCACAAAATACTGATGACAAAAATCCATTGTGTGTGCATGAGATTTCTGAAATCTCAGGCTTTGCTGGTACTGTAAAACTGCTGGGTTCAATCCTTTGATGTAAATGTAGTGTGTGTTACTCATCTGTCCTAGCTCAGGCATCGACTCTTGGTTCCTTCCTCTAGGTCCAGTTGCCTTTGTGCAAGTCCAAGCTGATTTACCCCGGTGACCTGACAACCACCTTAAGGTACCTTCACACTGAGCGACGCTGCAGCGATACCAACAACAATGTCGATCGCTGCAGCGTCGCTGTTTGGTCGCTGGAGAGCTGTCACACAGACAGCTCTCCAGCGACCAACGATCCCGAGGTCCCCGGTAACCAGGGTAAACATCGGGTTACTAAGCGCAGGGCCGCGCTTAGTAACCCGATGTTTACCATGGTTACCAGCGTAAACGTTAAAAAAACAAACACTACATACTTACCTTCAGCTGTCTGTCCTCCGGCACTCTGCTTTCCTCTGCACTGTCAGCGCCGGTCAGCCGGAAAGCAGAGCAGTAACGTCACCGCTGTGCTTTCCGGCTGGCCGGCGCTGACACAGGATGCAGGAGGAGTGCAGAGAAGCCCAGCGCCGGGGACAGACAGCTGAAGGTAAGTATGTAGTGTTTGTTTTTTTAACGTTTACGCTGGTAACCAGGGTAAACATCGGGTTACTAAGCGCGGCCCTGCGCTTAGTAACCCGATGTTTACCCTGGTTACCAGTGAAGACATCGCTGGATCGGCGTCACACACGCCGATCCAGCGATGTCAGCGGGAGATCCAGCGACGAAATAAAGTGCTGGACTTTCCTCAGCGACCAACGATCTCCCAGCAGGGGCCTGATCGTTGGTCGCTGTCACACATAACGATTTCCTTAACGATATCGTTGCTACGTCACAAAAAGCAACGATATCGTTAACGATATCGTTATGTGTGACGGTACCTTTAGACATCATCATCCAAGGCCTTTTAAGACCTACTTGGTCCTTCTGGAGTTTTCCTCCCCAGCCACATCACTCAGCTGACTAATGATCTCTTCAGCAAATTCCTGCCTTTTTATCAATTATCTCCACATACTTCCTGGCTCAGATCTGCAGGTCAAAATTTGTCTGTTGTAAACATGATGAATTCTTCTCTGCTAATATTTGAGCTTTTCACGCATATCTAAAGCAACAGTTTGTAATCTATTGAAACAAGTATCCAGTTTGCAGTCTATCAATGCTGCTCTGTGGTTAGCCAATTGTCTGTTGTAACAAACTTTTATCTGCTTATATTGGCATTTTTCACACAGTACTGTAAGTATATAATCTTCATTGTAAGCAAGCATCCAGTTTGCCTGTTTATCACTGCTGTTTTGTGATTATCCATGTGTCTGCTGAACACATGCCTTCTGATCAAATACAACTCTGATATCAATGACTTATCTGCTTCAAGTCTTGAATTTACTGTTCATTTTCAGTTCCTGAGTATAGCCTCATTGCTGGCTCCATATCTTCTGGTGTTTCCTTCTCCATTCATCTATTTCTCATACTGCATACCCCACTGTCCTTTGTTTTGTATTGCCTATGCCTAAGCAGAGAATGCACCTCACTAGGTGAGCCCTTAATAAATTACAGACAGAAAAAAAAACTCAAGGCAAAAACAAAATGAGCATATACCCTGTAGTAAGTAAATAAATAGTAAATCTAAATAACATAGGTTACTTAGTTAATTCTATTTCAATCAACAATGCGTGACTGATCTGTGTCCAGCTGAAAATTAAGCCTTGATTTCGACTTCTCAGCTTAGAAGATAATTCAGGACAAGAGAGAAAAGTGTTACAGACACTGCTATCAGAATGAGCTAACTGACTGGATGATTTTAACTCAATCTGCATTCTCCATGTACAATGATACATAAAGGCTGTAGAAGACAAACTGTCACAAATTCTTATCCCCTATTGCAAAATTATTTTAAGCCAAAAATTAATGATTTAAGTAAAAAATATAAGTTTACTCCATAATGTATCCATATCCTAACAGATCTCCACTACAAAACATGACAAATAATTTACTAGCTCTCCTAGACACTTTTAGTGCACACTGCTAATAGTAGAAATACTTCATTCTTTGCATTGTTAATGTGCAATCATTTTTCAATGCAGTATTTGACCGCTCAGAATACCAATGCATGATATATACAGTATATGTATGTATATAAATAAACAATACCTTGCAATTATGACATCTTCCAGCAATTTCATATATTACTATCGCCAATTACATATTAAACGCTCATACGGACCACAGTAAATACAGTATTTTTCAGATAGATGCATTTTTTTTCCTCAAAATTTGGGAGGAAAATGGGGATTTGTCTTATAATGTAGCTTACAGGGGGGATGGCTGCGGTGGCACGGCGTCACAGGAGGCAGGTTCATTGTTGCAGGAAGCTGGCAGCAGGGGTTGGATGATGTTGCGAGCCCCAGGCTGGGAGGAGGTGGTGTCCTCAGGGTGCAAGGCTGTGGGCCTTGGCCTTTCAGAAAATGTCTGCGGTGATTGGAGTCTGTGCTATGCCCATTGATTTCCCGGCAGTGGGCTTTGGGGAAATAGCTGCCGGAGGACAGCGCATGCGCAGAGTGACATCTCAGCTCCTGAAGTCCACCGCTGGAAATCAATGGGCAGAGCAGGGACTTAGCTCACTGCTGACTTTTTCTGAAAGCCTAGAGCCTGCAGCTTCTCTGTCACGCACAGTGTGGAAAGTCTAAGTGCAACACAAAGGGATGAGAAGGAAACCCAAACGCTAGGCAATGGGGGAGTGGAGACCCCTACCATCCCTATATTGGTTCCACACCAATCACCGAGCAGGAAAACTAAGCCCTATATATTCCTACAGGTAGACCTGAATATGGAAGGGCAAGGGATTAGCACTGGCCAGTACCCACTGTATACTAAAGAAAGAAGGGAGACAAACAAGGGGGGGGGGGAAACTTAGCTTGAGCAGACTCCAGAGAGGTAACACCAAACGTCCTCCAAGGGCACTAGAGAGGAAGTAAGCCAACTGCTATAGCTACAAGCCTTCACAAGGGAAAATGTGAATATCATCAGTGGCTCCCTGAAGCAGACTGAGAGTCTATAAACACCCAGGTCCAGGTGTGTCAATTAGAGCCGGAGGGAGGTTGCCTCTAGGTCCAAAAGTCAGAAGGATTAAGAAGGTGTCTGTACTGCCAAGTGCAGATACCTTCTACAGCCAGATGAAGAGCGACTGTCTGTTGCATCTGAGACACCCGTGACAGTCGCACCGCGGCATGAAACCTGCAGCAATTCCTGAATGTGGAATACAATAAATATACAGTCTGCTGTGTATGTCAAGCTAGATTCTCTGACAACTTATGCATTCTTATTTCATTATTTCAGCACCTAGTTTACTCAGGTATGTTGCCTTTCTGTCTTACCCTAGATAAAGAAGGGAATTTTCTTTTTTTTATAATTATTCTACAAAGGGACATTTTTAATGTAATACTGCTATTCCATTCCGTCTGTCTCATCAAATATTTAAAGGTGTGTAAAGCAAACAAAGGTATGTAAAGCATAGATAGAATGAAGGACATATTATGGAGTTTCCAGATGGAAAGGTTGAACATGGAGCTGCTTCTCAATATAAAGAAGACAAAGGTATTGACTACTGCCAAGTACGACCGAGATACTTTTGAGATGGACAGCGACAAACTGAAAGTTGTAAAGGACTTCAACCTACTCTGATCGATGATAACTCAAGAAGCGATATGAGCATAGATGTTTACAAGCTCTATAGAGATGTATGGGAGAGTCATATGAATTCATGCAATAAATTTAATGAAATTAAATATTAAAAACACAAAAAACATCTTATATTTGACAACCAAAAGTTATTCTAAGAAATACTGTGTAGTTTGGTTTGAAGTTAAGTTATCTTTGCCTACAAAATAGGTAGTAAACCATTATAGTGAATTGGGTTACTTTTCTGGCTAAAACGTGCCCTTCTTTCCGCCATGTGAAACAACAACAGCCACAATTAAAGGTCGCTCATTGCTCAGAGTGGCTCGTGTGGCCAAGTACAACAAATTAGCAGCCAGAAATTTGAATCAGATATTTAATCTTTCGAACATGTAAGTGAGATTTACTGTTGACAATGGCGCTTGGCCAGCTTAATCTCACGGAAGAAAGATTGCAAGCAGTGTCCTTGAAACTCAAGCAAATCCTAAGTGAGCTGGGTCTATCTGACCTGAACTGTGACTGAAGGCTGTACACCGTGTCTTGGATTCCTCTAAGTGTTTGGAAATTTGCAAACAATCATATGTTTTACTATCATCGTTGTGGGTCAGAACAAAGGCTAAGAAAACATGAAAATGATATCAATTGTTTACTGGTTGTCTAAACACACAAGTGAAGGCTGTGAGACAGGAGAAGTGCAATCCTGGGATTGTAGTGGTTGCTGAATTGCATCAGCTCAGCTACTGCCTGACAATGCTGATAACAGTTTAAAGCTTTGAAAGCAAAAAAAAAGAAAACAATTGTGATCACAGTGAAAAGTCATCAAACTGTAAGTTTGGATTAGGCTAACTTATTACAATGGTATTCCACACAGTCTGCATAAGGTCACCGATGAAAAAAGTAGAGAAACTGATAAACCTTAAGGTGCATTTACACTGCATGACCTGTAGTGTTAAGGTACTGTCACACTAGACGATATCGCTAGCGATCCGTGACGTTGCAGCGTCCTTGCTAGCGATATCGTCCAGTGTGACAGGCAGCAGCGATCAGGCCCCTGCTGGGAGATCGCTGGTCGGGGAAGAAAGTCCAGAACTTTATTTCGTCGCTGGACTCCCCGTAGACATCGCTGAATCGGCGTGTGTGACACCGATTCAGCGATGTCTTTGCTGGTAACCAGGGTAAACATCGGGTAACTAAGCGCAGGGCCGCGCTTAGTAACCTGATGTTTACCCTGGTTACCATCCTAAAAGTAAAAAAACAAACACTACATACTTACCTACCGCTCTCTGTCCTCCAGCGCTGTGCTCTGCACTCCTCCTGCTCTGGCTGTGAGCGTCGGTCAGCCGGAAAGCAGAGCGGTGACGTCACCGCTCTGCTTTCTGGCTGCCCGGCGCTCACAGCCAGACCAGAGAAGCAGAGCGCCGAGGACAGACAGCGGAAGGTAAGTATGTAGCGTTTGTTTTTTTACTTTTTAGGATGGTAACCAGGGTAAACATCGGGTTACTAAGCGCGGCCCTGCGCTTAGTTACCCGATGTTTACCCTGGTTACCGGGGACCTCGGGATCGTTGGTCGCTGGAGAGCTGTCTGTGTGACAGCTCTCCAGCGACCAAACAGCGACGCTGCAGCGATCCGGATCGTTGTCGGTATCGCTGCAGCGTCGCTATGTGTGACGGTACCTTTAAAGGGAACTTGTCACCCCGAAAATCGCGGGTGAGGTAAGCCCACCGGCATCAGGGGCTTATCTACAGCATTCTGTAATGCTGTAGATAAGCCCCTGATGTTACCTGAAAGAGGAGAAAAAGACGTTATATTATACTCACCCACGGGCGGTCCCGCTGCTGGTCAGGTCAAATGGGCGTCTCCGGTCCGCTGCGGCGCCTCATATCTTCATTACAAGACGTCCTCTTCTGATCTTCAGCCACGGCTCCGGCGCAGGCGTACTTTGCTCTGCCCTGTTGAGGGCAGAGGATAGTACTGCAGTGCGCAGGCGCCGGAAAGGTCAGAGGCCCGGCGCCTGCGCACTGCAGTACTATCCTCTGCCCTCAACAGGGCAGAGCAACGTACGCCTGCGCTGGAGCCGTGGCTGAAGATCAGAAGAGGACGTCTTGTAATGAAGATGGGAGGTGCCGCAGCGGACCAGAGACGCCCATCTGACCTGACCAGCAGCGGGACCGCCCCTGGGTGAGTATATTATATCGTCTTTTTCTCCTCTTTCAGGTAACATCAGGGGCTTATCTACAGCATTACAGAATGCTGTAGATAAGCCCCTGATGCCGGTGGGCTTACCTCACCCGCGAATTTGGGGTGACAGGTTCCCTTTAATCATCCACCGATTGGCTGTGTTTGCTGAATGGTGGTCAGCCTTTTTAGACAGACCACTTATGCTTAATAGATTGCTCGCTGTACATAGGCTGCCATTGTTCTCGGCAGCACATCATCTATTTACACTGCAAATTATGCTGCAGAGAACGATGATTTTTAAGCGAGCTTAAAAATAATTTCTCCCAACGAACAAGTGTTTTGCTTATTCAGTTTTGCTTGTTCATAGAAAATTGCAGTCTATTTATACTGCCTGATTATTAGGTAACGAGTATTCCATATAATAGTGCAGTGTAACTGCACCTTTACACTAAAGGTGTACAAACTTTTGAGGTCCAATGGCTCATTGTCAGAGTGTAACACTCCTAAGGGCACCTATAAAACTTATTCGGAAAGCAAGAAAGACAGAGTGATCAATCGGAGATGGATCCAGGGAAAGGACACCCAGCGCTACAGCCCAGAGTTTATAACTCCGAGAGGTAATGGGACCAGATGAGACCGACTACATGAGATGAAGAGAGGGCCCTGGGCGGGAGTTCCAAAGCGTTAGAGACAGCGTTACAGACAGAGAAGATAGGTACTGGCCATACTGGCAGTAAAGTTCCTTAGAGGGGATACGAGTAAAGGACTCTTGCTAACTGGACTCTAATACTGAGCTGGGTTGTGGAAAAGCAGAGAGGAATGGTGAAAATAGAGGACAAGTGCGTAAAGAGGGATGAATTTAAACTGTGTATGGAAAAGGCTACGTCTGCTAAAGGAAACGTAACTTGAAGTAATGAGCTCCCTGCTATGGCGAAAAGGTCCATACCACACCCTACTTAAACTCCCAGTTGTCTGCTGGGAATTACAAATTATACATCTGTACATAAGCTGGCTGGTAACCCTGACTATGATTGTTCTGTTATCCCTCCTGGCCTCAGCTAGTCTAACGATACTTTAACTGACCACCTGGTATTTCCCCGAAGACTGTGGTTTCCTCTCATGATTCTAACTCTGGATTATCCTGCTTGTTATTGACCTAGCAAATCTGAACATCCTTACCTCAGGCTCATGCTTCCAGACCGCAGCCACTATGTGAATGTACCAAAAGGACCTCATTGTAAGTCTAAATCCCTGTACAGGAGTTAAAGGGTGAAGGCTAGCGTTCCTCTAGCATCTGCTAAATGAGGGAGCTAGAGACAATTCTGTCCTGAGTAGCCTTTTTGCGCTTATAGCTTTTGACTAATTTTACATATATATTGGCCATGGTATTGCACGGTATGCGCGTTTTAGCCATGGCACCGTATAGGAAAATTTTGTAAATATAATAATAATAATAATCTTTATTTATATAGCGCCAACATATTCCGCAGCGCTTTACAGTTTAACAGTTTCATACACAACAGTCGTAAGTAACAACTTTAACAATAATACAATAATTAAAGCAAAATAAGACTGACCCTGTCTGTGAGAGTTTACAGTCTAAAATGAGGTGGAGGAGATACAAAGTACAGGGGCTTATTTACAATTATGGTCCAGCCATCTTGAGGGAGTGCGGGATAGATCAAGGCCACATGAGCTGGTCACCAGTCAGTATTTGTGGTGCTGTTGGGTGTGGTGCAGTTTGATGGTCGGTTATTCTCAGATAGTGAATGGACTACACATACACACTTACACATAAAATGACTTTGATTAGGGAATGTGATAGGCCGCTCTGAACAGATGTGTTTTGAGGGAGTGCCTAAAACTGTGCAAGTTGTGGATAGTCCTAATTTCTTTAGGTAGAGCATTCCAGAGAATTGGCGCAACGCGGGAGAAGTTTTGGAGCCGGGAGTGGGAGGTACGGATTAGTGCAGAGGGTAGTGGAAAGTGGTTTGCAGAGGTATAAGGTATTGCTGACTCACCTTGATGGAGACGAAAAGGATTGTGGACTCCACAAGTCATATGGGTGTCTATGGCTACATTTGGCTTATGCTCTAGGACTGCGAGTCTTCATGGAATATGGACCCAATCATTGACTGACCTAGACATTAACACAACCTTAAAGGGGTTGTAAAAAAAATATATCCTGAAATATGCTTAACACAGTAAGCTATATAACTTTTAGCCCCTTGCATTTAAAATATGCTCTTGAGGCACATTCTATTGCAAATCAGTGTCTGACTCACAGCCATGAACATTTACATATAAGAAACACATGGCTATCTCTGGAATAAGATATTGGATCACGGTTATGAAAATATCAATTTCTTTAGCTTCCTATGACCTATATGTCCATATAGATGGCTTAGGAGGGTTGATCCTACTGATAAAATCCCTTTAAGTCATCCTAAATTAAATGCAATTGTAATAGTAACAAATGCAAACCTAAAGCACTTTTAGATTGTGTTGTCTTCTATGTTTTCCCTGAAATGTGATTTTACCATTCACCCTACAGTTCAATGAATTTCTGCCAGTCCCATTCTCTTGAGCGATCTCTTCATTCTCAGGATTGGGATTATAAATTTATGGAAAATCCAAGTGATGTTTTCAGTTGGAAAATAGGAAACCAAAATTGCCACCTGGTTCTTCATGGTTTCTGCTGTATTTGTATGTATGAGTTTTCTTGTAAAAATGTTATAAATGTAATTCTTTTATTGCTGGAAAATTTGGTGCTGTATTTGATGCAGAATTTTTTTTTATCCCACATTCATAGCTTTAACAGACAGTACTTTTTTATATTTCTGCATCAATTTAACTGTATGAGCTCTGTTTTTTGGTACCAAATTACCATACCATACCATACGTAAGTATTTAATTGTATTAACTGTTATGGGTTAAATACAAAAAAAGCTACAATATTACCAAATATGTCTGGTATTAACTGTTTTCAGATGTTTATTTTAAAAAAGTGTAAAATTGTGTTTATTCTATCAGCTTCTGTACTGTTATTTGTTTAGTAACTTAACTGTAAAAAAATGTATCTTTTAGGCTACAGTGGGTACGGAAAGTATTCAGATCCCTTTAAATTTTTCACTCTTTGTTTCATTGCAGCCATTTGGTAAATTCAAAAAAGTTCATTTTTGTTCTCATTAATGTACACTCTGCGCCCCATCTTGATTGAAAAAAAAACAGAAATGTAGAAATTTTTGAAAATGTATTAAAAAACAAAAAATGAAATATTACATAGTCATAAGTATTCAGACCCTTTGCTCAGCATTGAGTAGAAGTACCCTTTTGAGCTAGTACAGCCATGAGTCTTCTTGGGAATGATGCAACAAGTTTTTCACACCTGGATTTGGGTATCCTCTGCCATTCTTCCTTGCAGATCCTCTCCAGTTCTGTCAGGTTGGATGGTGAACGTTAGTGGACAGCCATTTTCGGAGTTCTCAAGAGATGCTCAAGTTGGTTTAGGACAGGGTTCTGGCTGGGCCAGTCAAGAATGGTCACAGAGTTGTTCTGAAGCCACTCCTTTGTTCTTTTAGTTGTGTGCTTAGGGTCATTGTCTTGTTGGAAGGTGAACTTTCAGCCAAGTCTGAGGTCCAAAGCACTCTGGAAGAAGTTGTCATCCAGGATATCTCTGTACTTGGCCGCATTCTTGTTTCCTTCAATGGTAACCAGTTGTCCTGTTCCTACAGCTGAAAAACACCCCCAAAGCATGATGCTGCCACCACCATGTTTCACTGTTGAGATTGTATTTTGCAAGTGGTGAGCAGTACCTGGTTTTATCCACACATACCGCTTAGAATTATCTCCAAAAAGGTTTATCTTCATCTCAACAGACCAGAGAATCTTATTTCTCATAGTCTGGGAGTTCTTCATGTGTTTTTTAGCAAACTCTTTTTGGGCATTCATATGTCTTGCACTGAGGAGAGGCTTCCATCTGGCCACTCTGCCATAAAGGCCCAACTGTTGGGGGGCTGCAGTGATAGTTGACTTTGTGGACCTTTTTCCATCTCTCTGCTGCATCTCTGGAGCTCGGCCACAGTGATCTTGGGGTTCTTCTTTACCTCTCTCACAAAGGCTCTGTTCCCACGATTGCTCAATTTGGCTGGATGGCCAGGTCTAGGAAGACTTCTGGTGGTCCCAAACTTCTTCCATTAAAGGATTATGGAGGCCACTGTGCTCTTAGGAACCTTGAGTACTGCAGAAATTCTTTTGTAACCTTAGCCAGATCTGTGCCTTGCCACAATTATGTCTCTGAGCTCCTTGGCCAGTTCTTTTGACCTCATGATTCTCATTTGGTCTGACATGCACTGTGAGCTGTGAGGTCTTATATAGACAGGTGTGTGCCTTTCCAAATAATAATTTTTTATTTATATAGCCCCAACATATTCCGCAGCACTTCACATTATAGAGGGGACTTGTACAGACAATAGACATTACAGCATAACAATAAACACAGATCAAACAGATACCAAGAGGAATGAGGGCCCTGCTCGCAAGCTTACAAACTACGAGGAAAAAGAGGAGACACGGGAGGTGGATGGTAAGAATTGCTTTCGTTGTTCGGACCAGCCATAGTGTAAGAATCGGGTGTTCATGTAAAGCTGCATGAACCAGTTAACAGCCTAAATATGTAACAGTACAGACACAGAGGGCTATTAACTGCATAAAGCGTATGAGAACATGATGCGAGGAACCTGATTATGGTTTACGTTTTTGAATGGGCCACACAGGGAGAGTTAGGTTAATGCATTGAGGTGGTAGGCCAGTCTGAACAAATGCGTTTCTAGGGCACGCTTTCCAAATCAAATTCTATCAGTTTAATTAAACACAGCTGGACTCCAATGATGGAGTAGAACCAAATTTCTGCAACGTTTCTGCATCTCTTGGCAGGAAAATGCAGTGGAAAATCCACATGTTTTTTATGTGGTTTTTATGCATTTTTGTTGCGGTTTTGATGCAGTTTTTCATGTGGTTTTTATGCATTTTTGTTGCGGTTTTGATGCAGTTTTTCATGTGGTTTTTCATGCATTTTTGTAAATCCATAGAGCTAAATAAAGATATATTATTAAAAAAAAAGAATTGTGATGTCATTTCCTTGTTAATCCTCTTCAGGCAGATACCCTCATTAATATTAAATAAAGACACAGACACATACACACACACCAGCCTATGTAGGAGCATTAACATAATTAACCTACATATGTTGTATCAAAAAAGCAACTGTCAGAAATCTGCGTGAAACGCAATATCTGTTTATTTTTAAAATAAATGTAAAAAAAATATTGCGTGGGCTCCCTCATAATTTAAATAACCAGCAGAGGGAAAGCTGATGGCTGAGGGCAGTTGTTAATATTCTTGGAAGGAGCCAATAGCCAAAGGTTCCCAGGCTATTAATATCAGCTCACAACTGTCTGCTTAGCCTTTACTGGCTAGTGTCCAGGGGAAATCCAGAAAAAAATTGACATGGGGTCTCCCTATAAAATCGAACCAACAAAGGCTAGGCAGACAGCTGTGGGCTAATATTAATAGCCTGGGAAGGGGCCTTAGATATTGGCATCCCCCAGGCTAAGAAACATTAGCTCTCAGCCACCCCAAAATGGCACATCTTCTAGATGCGCCAGTTCTGGCATTTAGCCTTGCTCTTCCCACTTGCCCTGTAGCGGTGTAAAGTGGGGTTCATATTTGTGGGGTTGATGTCACCTTTGTGTTGTCAGGTGACATCAAGCCGACAGGTTAGTAACGGAGAGGTGTTATGAACAGGTAATTCAGAACCACAATGGACCTTGAAGTTCCGAGCACACAAAGTGACCTGACATTTACCAAAAACAAAGGACGAGATCTGAGACGTGGAAACTCTGCTGACCGCAAACCCTAATCCTATCACACCACACTAGAGGTAGCCGTGGATTGCGCCTAACGCTCCCTATGCAACTCGGCACAGCCTGAGACACTAACTAGCCCTGAAGAAAGAAAAATAAGCCTACCTTGCCTCAGAGAAATTCCCCAAAGGAAAAGGCAGCCCCCCACATGTAATGACTGTGAGTAAAGATGAAATACAAACACAGAGATTAGATAGATTTAGCAAAGTGAGGCCCGACTTACTGAATAGACCGAGGATAGGAAAGATAGCTTTGCGGTCAACACAAAAACCTACAAACAACCACGCAGAGGGGCAAAAAGACCCTCCGCACCGACTAACGGTACGGAGGTGCTCCTCTGCGTCTCAGAGCTTCCAGCAAGCAATGAAAACCAATATAGCAAGCTGGACAGAAAATATAGCAAACAAAAATAACACAAGCTGAACTTAGCTTATGCAGGATAGACAGGCCACAGGAACGATCCAGGAGGAAGCAAGACCAATACTAGAACATTGACTAGAGGCCAGGATCAAAGCACCAGGTGGAGTTAAATAGAGCAGCACCTAACGACTTAACCTCATCACCTGAGGAAGGAAATTCAGAAGCCGCAGTACCACTCTCATCCACCAAAGGAAGCTTATAGACAGAACCAGCCGCAGTACCACTCACGACCACAGGAGGGAGCTCTGCCACAGAATTCACAACAGTACCCCCCCTTGAGGAGGGGTCACCGAACCCTCACCAGAGCCCCCAGGCCGACCAGGATGAGCCACATGAAAGGCACGAACCAGATCGGCAGCATGGACATCAGAGGCAAAGACCCAGGAATTATCTTCCTGACCATAACCCTTCCACTTAACCAGATACTGGAGTTTCCGTCTCGAAACACAAGAATCCAAAATCTTCTCCACAATATACTCCAATTCCCCTTCAACCAAAACCGGAGCAGGAGGATCAATAGATGGAACCACAGGTGCCACGTATCTCCGCAACAATGACCTATGGAACACGTTATGGATGGAAAAAGAAGCCGGAAGAGTCAAACGAAAAGACACAGGATTAAGAACCTCAGAAATCCTATATGGACCAATGAAACGAGGCTTAAATTTAGGAGAGGAAACCTTCATAGGAATATAACGAGATGACAACCAAACCAAATCCCCAACACGAAGTCGGGGACCCACACAGCGCCTGCGGTTAGCGAAACGTTGAGCCTTCTCCTGGGACAAAGTCAAATTGTCCACTACATGAGTCCAAATCTGCTGCAACCTATCCACCACAGTATCCACACCAGGACAGTCCGAAGACTCAACCTGCCCTGAAGAGAAACGAGGGTGGAACCCAGAATTGCAGAAAAACGGCGAAACCAAAGTAGCCGAGCTGGCCCGATTATTAAGGGCGAACTCAGCCAAAGGCAAAAAGGACACCCAATCATCCTGATCAGCAGAAACAAAACATCTCAGATATGTTTCCAAGGTCTGATTGGTTCGTTCAGTCTGGCCATTTGTCTGAGGATGGAAAGCCGAGGAAAAAGACAAATCAATGCCCATCCTAGCACAAAAGGCTCGCCAAAACCTCAAAACAAACTGGGAACCTCTGTCAGAAACGATGTTCTCTGGAATGCCATGTAAACGAACCACATGCTGAAAAAACAATGGCACCAAATCAGAGGAGGAAGGCAATTTAGACAAGGGCACCAAATGGACCATCTTAGAGAAGCGATCACAAATCACCCAAATGACCGACATTCTTTGAGAGACGGGGAGATCCGAAATAAAATCCATAGAGATATGTGTCCAAGGCCTCTTCGGGACTGGCAAGGGCAAAAGCAACCCACTGGCACGAGAACAGCAGGGCTTAGCCCGAGCACAAATCCCACAGGACTGCACAAACGAACGCACATCCCGCGACAGAGACGGCCACCAAAAGGATCTAGCCACCAAATCTCTGGTACCAAAGATTCCCGGATGACCAGCCAACACCGAACAATGAACCTCAGAGATAACTTTATTCGTCCACCTATCAGGGACAAACAGTTTCTCCGCTGGGCAACGGTCAGGTCTATTAGCCTGAAATTTTTGCAGCACCCGCCGCAAATCAGGGGAGATGGCAGATAAAATTACCCCCTCTATGAGAATACCCACCGGCTCAGACAAACCCGGAGAATCGGGCACAAAACTCCTAGACAGGGCATCCGCCTTCACATTTTTAGAGCCCGGAAGGTATGAAACCACAAAGTCAAAACGGGAGAAAAACAGCGACCAACGAGCCTGTCTAGGATTCAACCGTTTGGCAGACTCGAGATAAGTCAAGTTTTTGTGATCAGTCAAGACCACCACGCGATGCTTAGCTCCTTCAAGCCAATGACGCCACTCCTCGAATGCCCACTTCATGGCTAGCAACTCTCGATTGCCAACATCATAATTTCGCTCAGCAGGCGAAAATTTCCTGGAAAAGAAGGCGCATGGTTTCATCGCCAAGCAATCAGAACTTCTCTGCGACAAAACAGCCCCTGCTCCAATTTCAGAAGCATCAACCTCGACCTGGAACGGAAGCGAAACATCTGGTTGGCACAAGACAGGGGCAGAAGAAAAACGACGCTTCAACTCCTGAAAAGCTTCCACAGCAGCAGAAGACCAATTGACCACATCAGCACCCTTCTTGGTTAAATCAGTCAACGGTTTAGCAATACTAGAAAAATTATTGATGAAGCGACGATAAAAATTAGCAAAGCCCAGGAACTTCTGCAGACTCTTCAGAGATGTTGGCTGAGTCCAATCAAAAATGGCCTGAACTTTAACAGGGTCCATCTCGATAGTAGAAGGAGAAAAAATGAACCCCAAAAATGAAACCTTCTGAACACCAAAGAGACACTTTGACCCCTTCACAAACAAAGAATTAGCACGCAGGACCTGGAACACCATTCTGACCTGCTTCACATGAGACTCCCAATCATCCGAGAAGACCAAAATATCATCCAAGTATACAATCAGGAATTTATCCAGGTACTCTCGGAAGATGTCATGCATAAAGGACTGAAACACTGATGGAGCATTAGAAAGCCCGAATGGCATAACCAGGTACTCAAAATGGCCTTCGGGCTGTTTTCCATTCATCGCCCCGTTTAATACGCACAAGATTATACGCACCACGAAGACCTATCTTGTTGAACCAACTAGCCCCCTTAATGCGAGCAAACAAATCAGACAGCAGCGGCAAGGGGTACTGAAAATTGACCGTAATTTTATTTAGAAGGCGGTAATCAATACAAGGTCTCAGCGAACCATCCTTCTTGGCCACAAAAAAGAACCCCTCTCCCAATGGCGACGATGACGGGCGAATATGACCCTTCTCCAAAGACTCCTTCACGTAACTCCGCATAGCGGCATGCTCAGGTACAGATAAATTAAACAGTCGACCCTTAGGAAACTTACTACCAGGAATCAAATCGATAGCACAATCACAATCCCTATGCGGAGGTAGGGCATTGGACTTGGGCTCATCGAATACATCCCGGTAATCAGACAAGAACTCTGGGACCTCAGAAGGGGTGGATGATGAGATGGACAGAAATGGAGCATCACCATGTACCCCCTAACAACCCCAGCTGGACACAGACATTGATTTCCAATCTAATACTGGGTTATGGACTTGTAGCCATGGCAACCCCAACACGACCACATCATGCAGATTATGCAACACCAGAAAGCGAATATCCTCCTGATGCGCAGGAGCCATGCACATGGTCAGCTGGGTCCAATACTGAGGCTTATTCTTGGCCAAAGGCATAGCATCAATTCCTCTCAATGGAATAAGACACTGCAAGGGCTCCAAGACAAACCCACAGCGCCTAGCAAACTCCAAGTCCATCAAATTCAGGGCAGCGCCTGAATCCACAAATGCCATGACAGAATAGGAAGACAAAGAGCAGATCAAAGTAACGGACAAAAGAAATTTCGAATGTACCGTACTAATGGTGGCGGACCTCGCGAACCGCTTAGTGCGCTTAGGACAATCGGAGATAGCATGAGTGGAATCACCACAGTAGAAACACAGCCCATTCTGACGTCTGTGCTCTTGCCTTTCAGCTCTGGTCAAAGTCCTATCGCACTGTGTTGTGAATTCTGTGGCAGAGCTCCCTCCTGTGGTCACAAGTGGTACTTCGGCTGATTCTCTCTGTGAGCTTCCGTTGGTGGAGGAAAGTGGTACTGCGTCTTCTGAGTTTCCTTCCTCAGGTGATGTGGTGAAGTTGTTGGGTGCTGCTCTATTTAACTCCACCTAGTGCTTTGATCCTGGCCTCCAGTCAATGTTCTAGTATTGGACCTGTTTCCTCCTGGATCGTTCCTGTGGCCTGCTGTTCTGCATAGCTAAGTTCTGCTTTGCTATTTTGTTTGCTGTTTTTTCTGTCCAGCTTGTCTATTTTGTTTTTTTCTGCTTGCTGGAAGCTCTGGGACGCAGAGGGTGTACCTCCGTGCCGTTAGTTCGGTACGGAGGGTCTTTTTGCCCCCTTTGCGTGGTTTTTGTAGGGTTTTGTGTTGACCGCAAAGTTACCTTTCCTATCCTCGCTCTGTTCAGAAAGTCGGGCCTCACTTTGCTAAATCTATTTCATCTCTACGTTTGTCTTTTCATCTTAACTCACAGTCATTATATGTGGGGGCTGCCTTTTCCTTTGGGGTATTTCTCTGAGGCAAGGTAGGCTTATTTTCTATCTTCAGGCTAGCTAGTTTCTCAGGCTGTGCCGAGTTGCATAGGGAGCGTTAGACGCAATCCACGGCTGCCTCTAGTGTGGTTGGAGAGGATTAGGGATTGCGGTCAGCAGAGTTCCCACGTCTCAGAGCTCGTTCAATGTTTTTGGGTTATTGTCAGGTCACTGTATGTGCTCTGACCTCTATGTCCATTGTGGTACTGAATTACCTTATCATAACAGCACTGCATAGGCTCAGGTTTATGCTCAGATAATACCGCCAAATGGTGCACAGATTTACGCTCACGCAAGCGTCGACCGATCTGAATGGTCAAAGACATAGACTCATTCAGACCAGCAGGCATAGGAAATCCCACCATGACATCCTTAAGGGCTTCAGAGAGACCCTTTCTGAAAATAGCTGCCAGCGCACATTCATTCCATTGAGTGAGCACGGACCACTTTCTAAATTTCTGACAATAAATCTCTATCTCATCCTGACCCTGACACAGAGCCAGCAAATTTTTCTCTGCCTGATCCACTGAATTAGGTTCGTCGTACAGCAATCCGAGCGCCAGAAAAAACGCATCAATATTACATAATGCAGGATCTCCTGGCGCAAGGGAAAATGCCCAGTCTTGAGGGTCGCCACGTAATAAAGAAATAATGATTTTAACTTGTTGAACTGGGTCACCAGAGGAGCGGGGTTTCAAAGCCAGAAATAGTTTACAATTATTTTTAAAATTCAAAAACTTAGCTCTATCTCCAGAAAACAACTCAGGAATAGGAATTCTAGGCTCCAACACAGGATTCCGAACCACCAAATCTTGAATGCTCTGTACTCTTATAGTGAGATTATCCATCAAAGAGGACAGACCCCGAATGTCCATGTCCACACCTGTGTTCTGAACCACCCTGATGTAAAGGGGAAAAGAAAGACAGAACACAGTGCAAAGAAAAAAAAAATGGTCTCAGAACTTCTCTTTTCCCTCTATTGAGAAGCATTAGTACTTTGGGCCTCTAGTACTGTTATGAACAGGTAATTCAGAACCACAATGGACCTTGAAGTTCAGAGCACACAAAGTGACCTGACATTTACCAAAAACAAAGGACGAGCTCTGAGACATGGAAACTCTGCTGACCGCAAACCCTAATCCTATCACACCACACTAGAGGTAGCCGTGGATTGCGCCTAACGCTCCCTATGCAACTCGGCACAGCCTGAGAAACTAACTAGCCCTGAAGAAAGAAAAATAAGCCTACCTTGCCTCAGAGAAATCCCCCAAAGGAAAAGGCAGCCCCCCACATATAATGACTGTGAGTAAAGATGAAATACAAACACAGAGATGAGATAGATTTAGCAAAGTGAGGCCCGACTTACTGAATAGACCGAGGATAGGAAAGATAGCTTTGCGGTCAACACAAAAACCTACAAACAACCACGCAGAGGGGCAAAAAGACCCTTCGCACCGACTAACGGTACGGAGGTGCTCCATCTGCGTCTCAGAACTTCCAGCAAGCAATAAAAACCAATATAGCAAGCTGGACAGAAAATATAGCAAACAAAAATAACACAAGCTGAACTTAGCTTATGCAGGATAGACAGGCCACAGGAACGATCCAGGAGGAAGCAAGACCAATACTAGAACATTGACTAGAGGCCAGGATCAAAGCACCAGGTGGAGTTAAATAGAGCAGCACCTAACGACTTAACCTCATCACCTGAGGAAGGAAACTCAGAAGCCGCAGTACCACTCTCATCCACCAAAGGAAGCTTATAGACAGAACCAGCCGCAGTACCACTCACGACCACAGGAGGGAGCTTGGCCACAGAATTCACAACAGAGAGGCATCTGTAAGACATCTATCCAATACTAATCCTATAGCTACATGGTAAATAAAGACACAGTCACAATAAAGTCCTTTATTTGAAATAATCACACAGACTCCTTTTTTTAATCTAAATTTACCATACTTACTGAATGCCTAATCCCCGACGCCCTCATCTCCTTCAACAAAAATAAAATAAATCAACATATATTACTATCCTGTCCAATGTAGTCTATTTAATACCGAGTGTCCCACGGCGATCTCACATGTAAAACAGTCACATTGTGAGATGTGACCGCTCTACCCAGCCTATGGCGATACACTGACAGGAGGTAATTGCTCCCGCAGTGTATCACTGAGGTGTCATGAGAGTTCACCTGAGTTCATCAGCTCTGGTGCTCTCACTTACGACACCACTGTGTGAAAACTTTCCTATGCAGCGATGCCGTGAGAGCTCCGGAGCTGATCAGCTGTTGAACTTGGGTGATCTCTCACGGCAGCTCAGTGATACACTCGGGAGCGATCACCTCCTGTCAGTGTATCGCCGACGGCCAGGTGACATCGACGTGGGACACTCGGTATTAAATGGACTACAGTGGAAAGGTGAGTCGTAGAATCATAGAATGATAGAGTTGGAAGGGACCTCCTGGGTCATCTGGTCCAACCCCCTGCTCAAAGAAGGATTCACTAAATCATCCCAGACAGATGTTTGTCCAGCCTCTGTTTGAAGACTTCCATTGAAGGAGAACTCACCCTCTCGTGGCAGCCTGTTCCACTCATTGATCACCCTAACTGACAAAAAGTTTTTTCTAATATTTAATCTGTGTCTCCTCCCATTCAGTTTCATCCCATTGCTTCTAGTCTTTCCTTGTGCAAATGAGAATAAAGATGATCCTTCTACAATGTGACAACCCTTGAGATATTTGTAGACAGCTATTAAGTCTCCTCTCAGTCTCCTTTTTGCAAGCTAAACTTTCCCAAATCCTGTAAACATTCCTCATAGGACATGGTTTGCAGACCGGTCACCATTCTGATCGCTCTTCTCTGAACTTACTTTAGTTTGTCGATGTTTTTTTTAAAATGTGGTGCCCAAAACTGGACACAGTATTCCAGATGAGGTCTGAGCAAAGAGGAGTAGAATGCAATAATGACTTCACATGATCTAGACTGTATGCTTCTGTTAATGCATCCCAGAATTGTATTTGCGTTTTTTGCTGCTGCATCACACTGTTGACTCATGTTCAGTCTGTGATCTATTAGTATACCCATGTCTTTTTCACATGTACTGTTGCTTAGCCCTATTCCTCCCATTCTGTATATGCTTTTTTCATTTTTATTGCACAGATGTAGTACTTTGCAGTTTTCCCTGTTAAAAAACCATTCTGTTAGTTGCTGCCCACTGCTCCAGTTTATTTATATCTTTTTGAATCCTCTCTCTCTCTTTTCTAGTATTAGCTATCCCTCCTAGCTTTGTGTCATCAGCAAATGTAATCAGTTTATCCTCAATTCCTTCTAATAAAGATGTTGAACAATACAGGGCCGAGGACAGAGCCCTGTGGTACTCCACTTAAGACATTCTACTAACTGGATGTGCAGCCGTTTATGACCACACTTTGGGTCCGATCACTAAGCCAGTTATGACTCCACCTAACAGTTGCCTTGTCCATTCCATACTTAGTCATTTTTTCAATAAGGATTGTGTGAGATACTTTGTCAAATGCTTTGCTGAAGTCAAGATATACTATATCTACAGCATTTCCATGATCCACCCAGTCAGTAATTCTGTCATAGAAGGAAATTAAGTTAGTCTGACTCGACTAATTAGTTACAAACCCATGCTGACTCTGTTTAATCACTTCATTCTTATCCAGGTACTTACATACATGTTGTTTATTAATTTATGCAAAGATCTTTCCTGGTACAGACGTTAGGGTCACCGGCCTATAGCTCCCTGGTCCACCTTCTTCCCCATTTTGAAGATAGGAACAACATTTGCTCTTCTCCAGTCTTCTGGGACTTCTCTTGTTCTCCAAGAATTTTCAAAGATTATGGAGAGTGGTTCAAAAATTTCTTCTGCTATCTCCTTCAGTACTCTGGGGTGTAATTCAACTGGACCTGGAGACTTGAATTCAGTTAAGTTAGTTAAGTGTTTCCCCACTATCTTTCTGTTTATAGATATCCTGGATTATTCTATTCCCTTAATAGGACAGTGAAAATCAGTAGATGTTACATTTCCTTTCTGAGAGAAAACAGTTGAAAAATAGGAATTTAAAAGTTCTGCCTTCTTAACATCCTTCTTTAGCATTTCATCATTTCCATTCTATAAAAATCCTATAGCATCTTTGACTTTTCTTTTACTTTTGACGTATCCCCAAAATCCTTTTTTATTGCTTTTGACGTCTCTTGCAAGCCTTAATTCATTGTCACCTTTAGATAATCTGATTCGTGCCCTGCAGGTTCTGCAGACAGCATTATATTCTTCTTTAGATATGCCTCCCTCTTTGATTTGATAAACATTTATTTCGTCCTTTTTAGCATGTGTTTAAGTTCTGTGTTCATCCATCTTGGAATTGTTAACGATTGTGCTTTGAGAATCTCATTTTTCAAGATTTCCCATCCTTCCTGGACATGTTTGTCCTTAAGGATATCCAGCCATTAAGGATATTAGACATGAGTATATGATGGTTTATTATGTTTGATTGCTTGCAGAAGACACGGACATCGGGGATTAGGTGTTTGGTGAGTATGTATTGTGTATGTGAATACGTAAATGTTTTGATTTTTTTACAAATGAACACAGGCACCGGATGATGAGACTATTCTCCCATCATGGGCTCATGCTGTCTGTTATATGTGACAAAACACGTAGCTGGATGGGAGTAGTAGTGCCATCAGACTGGGTACACACGTCACATGAGTACACACACACAGACACACAGGCAGACACACAGGCAGACACCCACAGACACATGCACTTATTCTCCACCCACACACAGAGACACACACATTCTCCACCCACACACTCTTCCTCCTTCTGACATCATTTCCCTTTGACAACTTGCAGCATTTTTGGCAGCCAAATCTGCAGCAAATATGCAAACCTTTTTACACCTGCATATTTGCTGCAGATTTGACGGACTCAATTGAAATCAATGAGTCAAAAACGCTGCAGAAACACAAAAAAGAATTGACATGCTGCAGAAAATAAAACGCTGCAAATAGGGATGGAAATTTATGGATCATGTGCACAACACTTCTGGATTGTCATTGCATTACCTTGAACGGCACAATATGACCTTAAAGAAAAATGCTTAAGAAAAATCTTGCCATAGCAGTGTAGTCTGTGGCTCGCTAGTAGTATTTCTGCATCCCATACTGCTGGTCATAAGTTTGAGAGTGACATGGCAGAGATAAATTGTAAGTAGTTTCTGAAAAATGGTGTTCTATCTGGTCTTCTATGAGAAGAAGTAGGATAATATGTGTTTTATGTGGTTTTCCAAAGTTTATGTAAGTTAAAAATTAAACAGGATATTAAAATGCAAAGCAGAGAGCAGCAGTGATTCCTCCCTCCTTTAGTAGGTCCTATCAAATGCTAGGTGTTTACAACAACCCTGGTTGTACCTGCCATAGAGGCAGATGACCAAATGGCTGTCATGGGGCCCTTACAGGCAGTCCCATTTGCTAATGAGTGGTGACAATATGTGCAGGATTCTTACCTCCAGAGGCATAGCAGCAAGATGAAAAATTTGAAACAAATTTGCCAAATTCTTATGTTTATTACTCCATAACAAGGCTGCGAGTTTGGGGAGCTTGAGACACCATTTCTATAGCTGTCTCTATGTACCATTACTCACGCAAAGAAATTTCATCACTTAGCTTGACTCGACTGCTGAGGCACATATGAAGATTCCAGAAGAAAGTTTATTTTCAATCTGCATTCTTGTAGTATGCACAATTACAGTGGCAGTAGATGTAACATCTGCAGTAGGTAAAAAACACTATTCTGAACCAGAGCTGCAAGACATGAGGTTCTTATGATGGCAGAAATAAAGAGAATGAGGAAGAAGAAGGGAGAGGTTACTGACATCAGAGCTAAGGAGGCAAACAGGGAGAGTGGGAGGACAAACTTCTAAAAGGTGAAACTTATAGCAATGCAACAGCAACAATAAAATACAATGCTGTATGATTCCCAAGTCGTGGGACAAGACACTTATTGCCAGCATTGTCTGTAATTACATGAGCATCCTGGAACAGTGGATAAAATGAAAAGTGCATAACAATGGAGTCTAGTTAGCCCTACAATTAAACTTGGGAAGTAAAGGTACCGTCACACTGAACGATATCGCTAGCGATCCGTGACGTTGCAGCGTCCTGGCTAGCGATATCGTTCAGTTTGACACACAGCAGCGATCAGAATCCTGCTGTGACATCGTTGGTCGCTGCAGAAAGTCCAGCACTTTATTTCGTCGCTGGACTTCCTGCTGACATCGCTGAATCGGCGTGTGTGACGCCGATTCAGCGATGTCTTCGCTGGTAACCAGGGTAAACATCGGGTTACTAAGCGCAGGGCCGCGCTTAGTAACCCGATGTTTACCCTGGTTACCAGCGTAAAAGTGAAAAAAAACAAACAAACACTACATACTTACCTTCCGCTGTCTGTCCCTCGGCGCTCTGCTTCTCTGCCCTGTGTAAGCACAGCGGCCGGAAAGCAGAGCGGTGACGTCACCGCTCTGCTTTCCGGCTGGCCGACGCTGACACAGGGCAGAGAAGCAGAGCGCCAAGGGACAGACAGCGGAAGGTAAGTATGTAGTGTTTGTTTTTTTTTTACTTTTACGCTGGTAACCAGGGTAAACATCGGGTTACTAAGCGCGGCCCTGCACTTAGTAACCCGATGTTTACCCTGGTTACCGGCATAGTTGGTCGCTGGAGAGCTGTCTGTGTGACAGCTCTCCAGCGACCAAACAGCGACGCTGCAGCGATCCGGATCACTGTCGGTATCGCTGCAGCATCGCTTAGTGTGACGGTACCTTAAGTGACAAAAGAGATAACATCTTGTTTGCAATTTACAGCAAATGAAGATCATTTTATTGAGAAATTTGAGGATCTACACTATGTTCCAAATTATTATGCATATGACATTTTTTCTCCGATTTTCCTAAATGGTCGGTGCAAATGACAGTCAGTCTAATAAAAGTCATCACCCGGTTAGATTATACATAGAATTTTATTGAAGAAACCTCCCAATGATAACAGTATATTCTCCAAAATGAATAAAAACTCAGAATGCACTGTTCCAAATTATTAGACACAGTAGAATTTCTAAACATTTGATATGTTTTAAAGAACTGAAAATGCTCATTTGTGGAATTTGCAGAATTAGGAGGTCACATTCACTGAACAAAAAAGCTATTTAACTCCAAAACATCCTAACAGGCCAAGTTACATTATATAGGAACCCTTCTTTGATATCACCTTCACAATTCTTGCATTCTTGAGTTTTTGGAGAGTTTCTGCTTGTACAACTTTGCATGAAGTCAGAATAGCTTCCCAGAGCCAGGGCCGTATTTAGAGTTTTTGATGCCCTAGGCACTTTTCGTGCTGCCTCCCTGATTGGTGAGTATGACTAATGCAAACCCTGTCGGCAGTGACTTAAGCTACTTTCACATCAGCGATTTTTGCCATTCGCGGAAGATCCGGCAGTTTTTCTGCATCTGCCACGTAGCAGATTACTTACGGCAAGACTGCATTTGGCCTCATTCATTCCATATGGGACTTGCGGACATGTGCAGCACTTGCGGTTTTGCCGCGATCCGGAAAATGTGGTACTTGCAACAATGTAAAAGAAAGTTGCTAGCAGTGTTTTTTTTGACTCACCACAAGTGCAAAACCGCAAGTGCTGCATATGTCTGCAAGTAGCCATCACTACCTGTCCCTGCATCTTGCTAGCTCATCCCTAACCATCCCTCCCTGACCTAAAACTACACTATAAAGCTTAGAAAAACAATTTTTTCCATTCGCCACGACAGCACCCACGAGAGAGGGGATCCGCCCCTAGGAACAGGAAACCTACAGAGAGATAAAAGGGGCGGCCCCCCCTCGCTCCTCAGTTGGTTTCCTGTTCCTAGAAGGGAACCCACAGAGAAGACTCTATGGAGTACAGAAGAGGAAAGTCCGCCTGAATGCCGCCTGTCCATCTCTGATGAGAGACCGGGGCTTCAGGACGGATGGACAGAGTCGGGGGTTCCTGCTGGCTCCCCCCTCATCTGCTATAGCTTGGAGCAACAATGTCCCTGCTGGGACATCGTTGTGGATTGTGACCAAGGAGTGGAAAGGTACCTCAGGTAAGGGGCCTCCGATTGCGGCGGTGCTACCTTGCAGAGAGGTCGGCGTCGCTTCTCTGTTCCTTTGATGGAGGCGGCCGGCAAGCGGCAAGGGACGCCGGCGCGTGTGCGGTGCAGCGGCGCTCCCTGGGCTCCGAGGGTGCGGTGTCACTTCTGGGGGCGGTGCTGCCTTGCAGGCGAGGTCGGCGCTTAATGGTGAAGCGGCCGGCAAGCGACAGGGACGCCGGGGCATGCGCAGTGCAGCGGCGCTCCCTGCACTCAGAGGTCACGCTACCACTTCTGGGGGCGCCACCATATTGAATTTTATGAGCGATCCTTCCCCCTGGCTACGGCGTTGGTAAGGAAAAAAAAAAAAAAAAGGGAAAAGAGGGTGTGTGAGACTAGCGCTATAAAATACAGCTCAGCTGTGTAGGAGGTGCGTCTGGAAGGGAGACAACATGTCGTCCCATGAGGAGATTTGTGAGCGCCCTATGGAGGAGTCAGTTATACCCAGTGAAAATGTCAGGAAGAGAAGTGGTGCAAAAGTGAGCGACTCCACTGACAAGTCAGGGAGGAGGTCGACCCGTGGCACACCCCAGGCCGAACAAAAGAGCCGAGACTGTTGTGAATTCTGTGGCTGAGTTCACTTCTGTGGTCACAAGTGGTATTGCAGTCTCTGGGCTTCCTCCCTCAGGTGTTTTGGTGAGCTCGTTGGCTGCCTTGCTATTTAGCTCCACCTGAGTCTGTCTTCCTTGCTCCTTGTCAATGTTCCAGTGTTGGATCTGAGCTACTGCATCTTTCCTTGGGCCTGCTGCTCTGCTAGATAAGTGCTTCTAGTTTGTTTTCTGTTTTTTTTCTGTCCAGCTTGCTATTGTCTTTTGCTGGAAGCTCTGAGAAGCAGAGGGGTGCACCGCCGTGCTGTTAGTTCGGCACGGTGGGTCTTTTTGCCCCTTTGCGTGGTTTTCGTTTTAGGGTTTTTTGTAGACTGCATAGTTCTCTTTGCTATCCTCGCTCTGTCTAGAATATCGGGCCTCACTTTGCTGAATCTATTTCATTCCTACGTTTGTCTTTTCATCTTGCTAACAGTCATTATATGTGGGGGGCTGCCTATTCCTTTGGGGTATTTCTCTGAGGTAAGTCAGGCTTGTATTTCTATCTTCAGGCTAGTCAGCTCCTCAGGCAGTGCCGAGTTGCATAGGTAGTTGTTAGGCGCAATCCACTGCTGCTTTATAGTTGTGTGAGGATAGATCAGGTACTGCAGTCTACAGAGATTCCACGTCTCAGAGCTCGTCCTATTGTTTTTGGTTATTGCCAGATCTCTGTATGTGCGCTGATTACTGCACGCTGTGTTGCCTGATTGCCAGCCATAACAGTACAAGGAGCCACACCAATGATTCCCAATAGAGGGAAAAAAGAAATCCTGACATCATTTTTTTTTCTTAGCTCTGTCTTCAGTCTTTTTTTTCCCCTAGACATTAGAGTGCTTCAGGACACAGCTGTGGACATGGATATTCAGGCTCTGTGCTCCTCAATGAATAATCTCGTTGTAAATGTACAAAAGATTCAAGATACTATTGATCAGAAATCGATGCTAGAACCAAGAATTCCGATTCCTGATTTGTTTTTTGGTGACAGAACTAAGTTCCTGAGCTTCAGAAATAATTGTAAGCTATTTTTGGCCTTGAAACCTCATTCTTCTGGTAATCCTATTCAACAGGTTTTGATTATTATTTCTTTTTTGCGCGGCGACCCACAGGACTGGGCGTTTTCTCTTGCACCAGGAGATTCTGCATTGAGTAATGTTGATGCATTTTTCCTGGCGCTCGGATTGCTTTACGATGAGCCTAATTCAGTCGATCAGGCTGAGAAAAATCTGCTGGCTTTATGCCAGGGTCAGGATGATGTAGAAGTATATTGTCAGAAATTTAGGAAATGGTCAGTACTCACTCTGTGGAATGAATCTGCACTAGCGGCTTTGTTCAGAAAGGGTCTCTCTGAAGCTCTTAAGGATGTAATGGTGGGATTTCCTATGCCTGCTGGTTTGAATGAGTCTATGTCCTTGGCCATTCAGATCGGTCGTCGCTTGCGCGAGCGTAAATCTGTGCACCATCTGGCGGTACTGCCTGAGAGTAAACCTGAGCCTATGCAGTGCGACAGGACTATGACTAAAGTAGAACGGCAAGAACACAGACGTCTGAACAGACTGTGTTTCTATTGTGGTGATTCTACTCATGCTATTTCTAATTGTCCTAAACGCACTAGGCGGTTCGATAGCTCTGCCGTTATTGGTACTGTACAGTCCAAATTCCTTTTGTCCATTACCTTAATGTGCGCTTTGTCATCGTATTCTGTCATGGCGTTTGTGGATTCAGGCGCTGCCCTGAATCTGATGGATTTGGATTATGCTAAACGTTGTGGATTTTTCTTGGAGCCTTTGCGGTGTCCTATTCCGTTGAGAGGAATTGATGCTACACCTTTGGCCAAGAATAAGCCTCAGTACTGGGCCCAGCTGACCATGTGCATGGCTCCTGCACATCAGGAAGTTATTCGCTTTCTGGTACTGCATAATTTGCATGATGTGGTCGTGTTGGGGTTGCCATGGCTACAAACCCATAATCCAGTATTGGATTGGAACTCTATGTCGGTAACCAGCTGGGGTTGTCAGGGAGTACATGGTGATGTTCCATTTTTGTCTATTTCGTCATCCATTCCTTCTGACATCCCAGAGTTCTTGTCGGACTTTCAGGATGTATTTGAAGAGTCCAAGTCTGATGCCCTACCTCCGCATAGGAATTGTGATTGTGCTATCGATTTGATTCCTGGTAGTAAATTCCCTAAGGGTCGTTTATTTAATTTGTCCGTACCTGAACACACCGCTATGCGCAGTTATGTGAAGGAGTCCCTGGAGAAGGGACATATTCGCCCATCGTCGTCACCATTGGGAGCAGGGTTCTTTTTTGTAGCCAAGAAGGATGGTTCGCTAAGACCGTGTATTGATTACCGCCTTCTTAATAAGATCACTGTTAAGTTTCAGTATCCCTTGCCATTGATTTCTGACTTGTTTGCTCGGATTAAGGGGGCTAGTTGGTTTACTAAGATTGATCTTCGTGGTGCGTATAATCTGGTGAGAATCAGGCAGGGAGATGAATGGAAAACGGCATTTAATACGCCCGAGGGTCATTTTGAGTATCTGGTGATTCCGTTCGGACTTGCCAATGCTCCATCTGTTTTTCAGTCTTTTATGCATGACATTTTCCGTGAGTATCTGGATAAATTCTTGATTGTTTACTTGGATGACATTTTGATCTTCTCAGATGATTGGGAGTCTCATGTGAAGCAAGTCAGAATGGTTTTCCAGGTACTGCGTGCTAATTCCTTGTTCGTGAAGGGATCAAAGTGTCTCTTCGGTGTGCAGAAAGTTTCATTTTTGGGGTTCATCTTTTCCCCTTCTACTATCGAGATGGATCCGGTTAAGGTTCAGGCCATCCAGGATTGGACTCAGCCGACATCTCTAAAAAGTCTGCAGAAATTCCTGGGCTTTGCTAATTTTTATCGTCGCTTCATCTGTAATTTTTCTAGCATTGCCAGACCATTGACCGATTTGACCAAGAAGGGTGCTGATTTGGTTAATTGGTCTTCTGCTGCCGTGGAAGCTTTTCAGGAGTTGAAGCGTCGTTTTTGCTGTGCCCCTGTGTTGTGTCAACCTGATGTTTCTCTTCCGTTCCAGGTCGAGGTTGATGCTTCTGAGATTGGTGCAGGGGCGGTTTTGTCACAGAGAGGTTCTGGTTGCTCAGTGTTCAAACCATGTGCTTTCTTTTCCAGGAAATTTTCTGCTGCTGAGCGTAATTATGATGTGGGCAACCGAGAGTTGCTGGCCATGAAGTGGGCATTCGAGGAGTGGCGTCATTGGCTTGAGGGTGCTAAGCATCGCGTGGTGGTATTGACTGATCATAAGAACTTGACTTATCTCGAGTCTGCCAAGCGCTTGAATCCTAGACAGGCCCGTTGGTCGTTATTTTTTGCTCGTTTTGATTTTGTGATTTCATACCTTCCGGGCTCTAAAAATGTGAAGGCGGATGCTCTGTCTAGGAGTTTTGTGCCCGACTCTCCGGGGTTATCTGAGCCGGCGAGTATCCTCAAGGAAGGAGTCATTGTGTCTGCCATCTCCCCTGATTTGCGGAGAGTGTTGCAGAAATTTCAGGCTAATAAACCTGATCGTTGTCCGGCCGAGAAACTGTTCGTCCCTGATAGGTGGACTAGTAAAGTTATCTCTGAACTTCATTGTTCGGTGCTGGCCGGTCATCCAGGAATCTTTGGTACCAGGGAGTTGGTTGCTAGATCCTTCTGGTGGCCATCTCTGTCACGGGATGTGCGTGCTTTTGTGCAGTCCTGTGGAATTTGTGCTAGGGCTAAGCCCTGCTGTTCACGTGCCAGTGGGTTGCTTTTGCCCTTGCCGGTCCCGAAGAGGCCTTGGACACATATTTCGATGGATTTCATTTCTGACCTTCCCGTTTCTCAAAAAATGTCGGTCATTTGGGTGGTCTGTGATCGCTTTTCTAAAATGGTCCATCTGGTGCCCTTGGTTAAATTGCCTTCCTCCTCTGATTTGGTGCCTTTGTTCTTCCAGCATGTGGTTCGTTTACATGGCATTCCTGAGAATATTGTTTCTGACAGAGGTTCCCAGTTTGTCTCGAGGTTCTGGCGAGCCTTTTGTGGTAGGATGGGCATTGACCTATCTTTCTCCTCGGCCTTCCATCCTCAGACTAATGGCCAGACTGAACGAACCAATCAGACCTTGGAAACATATCTGAGATGTTTTGTTTCCGCTGACCAGGATGATTGGGTGTCATTTTTGCCGTTGGCTGAGTTCGCCCTTAATAATCGGGCCAGCTCGGCTACCTTGGTCTCTCCATTTTTCTGCAATTCTGGGTTCCATCCTCGTTTCTCTTCAGGACAGGTTGAGTCTTCGGACTGTCCTGGTGTGGATTCTGTGGTGGACAGGTTGCAGCAGATCTGGACTCAGGTAGTGGACAATTTGACCTTGTCCCAGGAGAAGGCTCAGCTTTTCGCTAATCGCAGACGCCGTGTGGGACCCTGACTTCGTGTTGGGGATTTGGTTTGGTTATCTTCTCGTCATATTCCTATGAAGGTTTCCTCTCCTAAATTTAAACCTCGTTTTATTGGTCCGTATAGGATTTCTGAGATTCTCAATCCGGTGTCTTTTCGTCTGACCCTCCCAGACTCCTTTTCCATACATAATGTATTCCATAGGTCGTTGTTGAGGAGATACGTGGCACCTATGGTTCCATCTGTGGAGCCTCCTGCCCCTGTTTTGGTGGAGGGGGAATTGGAGTATATTGTGGAGAAGATTTTGGATTCTCGTGTCTCTAGACGGAAACTCCAGTATCTGGTCAAATGGAAGGGTTATGCTCAGGAAGATAATTCCTGGGTTTTTGCCTCTGATGTCCATGCCCCAGATCTTGTTCGTGCCTTTCATGTGGCTCATCCTGGTCGGCCTGGGGGTTCTGGTGAGGGTTCGGTGACCCCTCCTCAAGGGGGGGGTACTGTTGTGAATTCTGTGGCTGAGTTCACTTCTGTGGTCACAAGTGGTATTGCAGTCTCTGGGCTTCCTCCCTCAGGTGTTTTGGTGAGCTCGTTGGCTGCCTTGCTATTTAGCTCCACCTGAATCTGTCTTCCTTGCTCCTTGTCAATGTTCCAGTGTTGGATCTGAGCTACTGCATCTTTCCTTGGGCCTGCTGCTCTGCTAGATAAGTGCTTCTAGTTTGTTTTCTGTTTTTTTTCTGTCCAGCTTGCTATTGTCTTTTGCTGGAAGCTCTGAGAAGCAGAGGGGTGCACCGCCGTGCTGTTAGTTCGGCACGGTGGGTCTTTTTGCCCCTTTGCGTGGTTTTCGTTTTAGGGTTTTTTGTAGACTGCATAGTTCTCTTTGCTATCCTCGCTCTGTCTAGAATATCGGGCCTCACTTTGCTGAATCTATTTCATTCCTACGTTTGTCTTTTCATCTTGCTAACAGTCATTATATGTGGGGGGCTGCCTATTCCTTTGGGGTATTTCTCTGAGGTAAGTCAGGCTTGTATTTCTATCTTCAGGCTAGTCAGCTCCTCAGGCAGTGCCGAGTTGCATAGGTAGTTGTTAGGCGCAATCCACTGCTGCTTTATAGTTGTGTGAGGATAGATCAGGTACTGCAGTCTACAGAGATTCCACGTCTCAGAGCTCGTCCTATTGTTTTTGGTTATTGCCAGATCTCTGTATGTGCGCTGATTACTGCACGCTGTGTTGCCTGATTGCCAGCCATAACACGAGACCCGGTATATACAGATACTTCGGGGTAAGTGTTTACTTAGCTTCATGAAAGCTTATGTGGGTCTCCTCTCCTTGTGTGTTTGTAGGGGAAAAGGACTGGGAAGACCAAGCATGTGCAGTGTGCAATATGTACTGAGCCCTTACCTGATGCTTATAGCAAGAAATTGTGCCAAGCTTGTATAGATAACACCCTGCGGCAGGAGGAGTCCGTAAAAATGAATGAGATACGTCTTATGATTCGGGAGGAGCTTCAAAGTTTACGAGGCAGTCTGTCCGTAAATATTGAGAGGAGAGTTAGCAGAGCATCCTCGCCTAAAGCTGACACGTTGGCAGAAACTGGGGAGGTCGAGTCAGATGTCTCTCTGTTATCAGGTTCATCAGATGAAGAGGACTATGTCTGCTTTCCTACTGATGGCATAAATAACTTAGTTAAATCCGTAAGGAATACTATGGGGGTTTCTAAATTAAAAGAACCCCAGACCCAGCAGGAGGTGATGTTCGCGGGTCTTTCTCAACGAAAGGGCCATGTGTTTCCAGTGAACCAGGCTATAAAGGACCTGGTCAAGAAGGAATGGAGTAAGGGTCAAAAGGGGTTTGTGCCAGTATCCTGTAAGAGACGCTACCCCTTTGATGACGAGGACTTGGCCACCTGGGCTAAAGTACCGAAGGTTGATGCGGCTGTAGCATCTACCGCTCGCTGTTCCGCTTTACCGGTAGAGGATGCGGGTTCTTTGTCCGACCCAATGGACAGAAAATCTGATGCCCTTCTCAAAAAATCTTGGGAAGCCTGTGTTACTGCATTTCAACCTGCAATCTCCGCTACATGTACTAGTAGATCCATGTTGGTCTGGCTGGAGCAGCTAGATCAGAACATCAAAAGTGGCGTTTCCAGGGAGAAGTTGCGAGCCTCCATTCCATTGATCAAGGGGGCTGCGGCATTTATATCTGATGCCTCAATAGACTCTCTCCGCCTGGCAGCTAGATCAGCTAATCTCTCAAATACGGCTCGTCGAGCATTGTGGCTAAAGAACTGGAAGGGAGACGCCCAGTCCAGGGCTAAGTTGTGTGCCATACCCTGCCAGGGTGAGTACCTCTTTGGAGCTGTCCTGGATGACATACTCACTAAGGCGGGCGAAAGGAAAAAGGGGTTTCCTAATCCCTTTATTCCTTCCTACAGAAGGGCGTTCAGGAAGCCACCATTTGGAAGCAAAGTTGGCTTTAAAGACCGCTGGAGTAACAGGGAGTTCAGGCAGAAGGGCAATCTGTTCAATAAGCGCCCCTTCAAACCAACGGATAAGTTCCGTGAACCCTATTCCACCGGTGGGCGGTAGACTGCTACAATTTGTTGGACAGTGGAAAGAGATAATGGCTAATACATGGGCCTTAAATTTAATTTCGTCAGGTCTCACCTTAGACCTCATCCGGATACCTCCGGATTCTTTTCTTCTCACATCCCTAAAATCCAGGCTGCAGCAAGAAGCACTGGAAACTGAAATAAAGTCTCTTTTGTCCAAACAAGTATTAATAAAAGTTCCACCATCTGAAATAGGAAAGGGCTTTTATTCTCCCTTATTTCTGATAACTAAGCCTGATGGGTCCTTTAGGACTATATTTAATTTGAGGAAGTTGAACACCTTCATAAGACCTAAAGCCTTTAAAATGGAGTCCATTCGGTCAGCCATTAAAAATTTATTTCCCAACTGTTACATGGTGGTGCTGGATCTTAAGGATGCTTACTACCATCTGCCTATACACCGGTTACACAAGCAGTTTCTTAGAGTAGCAGTTGTATTGGATGGTCAGGTTTGTCATCTGCAATACAGGGCAATGCCCTTTGGCCTATCTATGGCTCCGAGGGTGTTCACGAAATTGTTGTTGGAAGTAATGTCTTTTTTGCGGTTAAAAGATACACTAGTCATCCCGTATCTAGATGATCTACTAATAGTGGGAAAAGACTCCCTACAATGT